>NC_092827.1:2321371-2645537 GCF_039878825.1 Excalfactoria chinensis
GAACGACGCTCCCTTTTCTTGCCTCTGCCTTTCATGTACTCAGTCGTGATATCACCTCTCATTTGAATGGCACTCGCTAAGTCTTGATCCTGTCCTCTAGCCTAATTTTAATTTTTGACATTCCAAACTACCTCTTAATGATTCAGTCCTTAAGGGCAAGACTTGAGGAAGAGGCTGGAGTAGGAAGGTGAAATGGGGGCTGAGGGCTTTGCAGCAGCTCCCCTGGAGAGTGTTCTCCCCCTTCCACCTTGGGCACAGACCAGCGGGTGTGAAGAGATTATTGGGATGTTGCCACGTTCTCATCCTGGCACCCCCGAATAGACAAAGTGCAAGAATGAGCAGAGGGGATGCTCCTCGTTGCCACACACTTCGCTGGCAATCTGGAGTTATCAGGCCAACCTTCGCCCCCAAAAAGGGTGCCTAAGGGTCCAGTGCTCCCACCCAGCCTCCCCTTCCTCAACACCTCCTGGCCCCGCAACCCGCCCGTGTCCCAGCTCGCCTGGCAGAGGCGGAGCTCTGGGCTCTGAGGATGGTGTCCCGGACCTCAGGCAGGGCAGCTCCCCTCATTGTCTTCCCTTTGTTGTCCTCTTCCTTCTCTTTTCTCGTCTCTTCTGAACCTTACAAGAGCCTCGGGACTCCGTAATAGCCCACCATTGTGCTCAGATCCTAATGCACTGTCATTAGCACTGTTGTCTTTTTCTCCTCTTTTCTTCTCAGCACCAAGGGCCAATTTAAATCGCATTAAAATCCTAAATAGCTGGCTTAATTAATGGCTCTCGCGGCTCCAGCTGAGATAATCTCCAGCCGACTAAAACCACCGCCTTCCCCAAACCGGGCGGCGAGTTTCAGTACTCAGGATGTTTCGGGACAGGGAAGGGAACGGAGGGAGCTGAGCACAGAGCTCTGCCCGGGCCCCGAGAGCTTCTCTGGCTGCTCCCTTAGGAAAAGGTCCTGCTGGGAGCAAGACTTTGGGACAACTTTGGAGAAGGGACGTGAGGATGGGTGTCGGTTTGTTGGTAGTTGTTTTGTTGTTGTTGTTATTTTGTTTTGTTTTTCTTTCTGTTTTTTTTCCTTCTCTTTTGATCCGTAAAGGGATCGTTCCCGGCTGCTGCAGCCCGCGGTACGGCTCCCATCCGCGGTGGGGGTTGTGCAGTTCTTCAGTCTTGCTGGGATAGAGTTATTATATGGCTTTTTTTTTTGTCTTTTGCTCTACTGTGAGCTCGGGGCTGCTGTAATCTGCACAGCCCCGGTTTGTCCCTCTGTAACACACAGCACACAGAGCATCCTTCAAAGAACCCCGGTATCCTTCAGACTCAGGGCACAAGGTGTGGAGAAACACGCTCATAGACACGCACACTCACTCACATTCGAACTGCCGAAGTATCCCTCGCACACCCCCACAGAGAGCACAACCGTTCCCTCCCACACTGCTCTTTCCCTCCCCAACGTAGTACTCATGCATGGGACCCCACGGACAGAGCTTTAAAGCTCTATGAGACACATGCACCCCACAACACACAGCTTGCACCAGCTTTCCTCCTGCAGCAACATGAGGCACAGCACAGGCTCACACACCCTATCCAGTAATACACAGCTGTTTTCCCAAAGTGATGATAAGTTCCTATGGGTTGTGTATATGTAGGAAGAGTTAAGTAGATTTTTGTTCTATTGCCTTTAGATGCTTTATAGGCTATATCACTGCAGCTACACTTATAGAATCATAGACTTAGCATAGGCAGAAGACCGCCAAGATCATACAGTCCAACCATTCACCTACTACCAACATTTCCCTACTAAACCATGTCCCTCAGTATATGTAAACTTGTTAGAGTCCTGAGTGACTGAGACTTCAGATTATTTTGCATCTGATGCAGTATTCAAAGTTGACTTCCCATACAAATCACCCTCACTTATCTTGTTTTGCACCGTAATTCCTTGCTTCTCCCAAGGCTGTCAACATTTAAAACTCTTGATGCTCTTAGTAATCATGAAAGTTTTACGTGAATGAGAGGCTGGTCTTAAAAACTTCTGATCATCTCCCCAGTCCTACCGCTAGTTTATATAAATATATAGTATACAGATATATACATATATATAATATACGTGTATATATGCATATATAATATGCTCAGTGCATGCAGGCATGTGTGTGTTCCCTTAGCAGGAACTTTGTAGTGAGGGGTATTATCTCAGAGCTGCTTGTGCTGTTCTACATGCTGCAAAGTTCATAAGCATAAATGAAACAAAGAAATAGACAAAAACAAATAACTGATGGGGGGGAAGGGAAGTCTACTATGTTTTGACACTATGACTTGCGTCAATGAGTTTAGAACTTTGAGCATTTAACTCCTGAGTTTAATGACTGGATCATTTGAGGATGATTTGGATAACGTTTGCAATTGCTTATAGGCCTTTTGGGAGATGAACACTGGATTAAATAATGCTGAGAAACCCCTACATGGTTAACTGCATGGTTAGGTATGCTGCTTGCTAGGGTGAAAAAAGAAGAAGGCGGAAGTAAGATAGGTTTCTGTGTCTTCACTTTGTTACATGCTGTAAACCTGCTAGAATTTCAGAACTGAAATATAGTATAAGCTGCAGACTCCCATGAACAGCACCTGTAGATATAAATAATAAAGTAATAAAAAGCATAGTGCATTATTAATATTTTATGTAAGACTAATCATTAGGCACTTATGCGTGCTTATGCTTAATAACATACAGAAACATATGCACAAATTTAACCTGAAAAACAAAATAAACAGTACTTCTGTGCTGTTGTCATTAGTAAATTATGGTGTTTCCTCCTATAACTGCATGATATTCATGAATGAGTATCTTGGGATGGGGAACCACCACCTCCTGAATAAATACGTGTCATGTGGCATCTGTTACAATTAACAGATAAGATATAATGTAGCAGAATGCCATCATGTATCTATAAAAATACAGAGACGACTGAAAAATGTTTGTACCCGACGCGCAAAAAATTGTTCAGTAACATCAGCATCAGTCTCTCATTTGTAATAGAAAATGATAAAGCAAACAAGAATGTGGATTTGTCAGTGGGAAGCTGCACAGATACTTGACTCTGAGGGCATCAAGGAGGCTTACCTCTCAGCTGATGCCCAAGCGAATAACTGAATCAGAATGAATCTTCTCATTCTAGCAACCCTATTGTCCTGTTCATCTATAACCAAAACGGACCAAGCTTCTTTATTTTGCTTGAGTTAGCAGGATTTTCATTATGTCAATGAGATTAGTCTATGCAGCTCTTGGGTTAAAGCACGTCTCTATAGTTCTCATTGCTGTCATCTCCATAACTCTTCGTCAGCGTGTGATGGCACTTTGCACCAACTTGCTCAACTCGATGGGGATACAGGAATTAGGAAGGAAAACACTTTTCCAAATGCTTGCTGTGATTATCTTTCTCTGTATAACTTAGCCTATCTTTTTTTTCATTATAGATGTAGGAAATAAAGCAAAAGTGAGTGCACATTTCATAAAACCAGCCACCTATAAAAAAGAGAGAAAGCTGATAAAAATTAGTGTAATCTTTCCTCCTTCCTTTCTCTCGAAACATTTGAAATTAATTTAGATTCACTGTAATCAAGGAGATTCAGTATAAAGCAGAACTGGGCCTGGGGTCTTTCTGCGTTTGTTGTTTGCAGCACAAAGGGTTACTTTTCCATCCTTTTCCTTTCAAAACAACTATATTGGTTGTAATCATCAAGAAGGTGACAGATCAGAGGGTAAAATTCTGTCTTGAAGAGGAAGTAATTGAATACAGTTGAATGAAGCCCTGAAGATGGTGGAGTGTGCCTAAAATTTTCCCTTCCTTCTTTTTATTTCCCAACTCTATCAGTTGTAATATAACAGATATCATGTCTTCATCTAAATCTTGTCTTGCTAGTGCCTTTAGACCTCTGTGTCTGTAACAGCACAGCTACCACCATCTCCAGCTGTATCTAGTGCAGTATCTTATGGCAACAGATGATGTGTGACCAACATTCACTCTGAGGATGTAATCACTGATGGAATAAACCGTTGCCCTGTAAAGATTCTTACCATTCAAAGGCTCATCTCACATGACATCCATAGCAGGAAATTGTTGTGTGACTGACTAGAGAATTGTATTGGCTCTAGGGCTCCTTCTCCTTACTTCGTATCAGGATCATTTGTGTGGGCAAAATCAGGAAGCAATGGACAGTTTTTCTTTCTTTATGTACATGGCTGGCACATTTGTTTGCCTAGAGTATGTGTTGGGTTGCTTTTCTGATGAATTGATAACTTCCTATGTATCTTAGCACCAAAAGATAGTCTGTAAAGACCTCTGAAGAAACGAAAATCTGCTAAGAGGAGCATGGATCTCTAGGTTTGACCTGATATCTTCCTGAAATATATGATTTACATTTAGTTTTTGTGGACATTTGTTTCTTCAGCTAGTGTTAGCAGCCCAGATCTCCAACACCATGTTGTCACAAGGCTGTTCAAGTGATTGAGCATGGACTGAACTGTCCAACAGCTCTCACAGCATCACTGTGTTGATGGGAAAGAAAAGTTTGCTGTTGTCAGTGATGTTCAATGCAACATAAACATACCTCGTCCTCCCCTCACTGAGCTGTATTTGCTCACAATATCATTCGTCCATTCTAACAGAGTATGAAGGAAGGAAGAGGCTAAATGGTGTTTGTTTGAAAGGTACAGCCCTTCATAAACTCACAGAATGATAGAATGGCCTGGGCTGAAAAGGACCACAGTGATCATCTAGTTTCAACCCCTCTGCTATTTGCAGGCTCTCCAACCACTAGACAGGTTGCCCAGAGCCACATCCAGCCTGGCCTTGAATGGCGTCCAGAGACAGGGCATCTGCAAGCTGCTTGGGCAACCTGTTCCAGTGTTTCATCTTTTACTGTGGTTGCACCTAGCCCTTCTTAGCATCTTTGCTCACAGTTGCTCCTTCTTCTGTTTACCATCTGATGTAAAGACCAGGACCTGATCTGTCTCCTCTTCATGGTGCTTTCTATGGGAGGAGAGCCTTGCCTTTAAAACTGTGCACCGTTTGCAATCAAGACATAGCTTTGTCTGGAAAGCACCAAGCCGCTCTCTGTTGTCGTGTCAATGAATAATTAATATACTGAAATAATTATATGCAACAGATTTCACCTCCTTGTAATTTACAACTTGTTCTCTGTGTTTCTGGAAAGCAAATTGCTTAGACTTGTTTTCTCTTACTTTTAACCCATACTTGACTTACCTGGAATTGCTTTGTTTAAGACCATACCACACAGTCAAAATACTCTCAAACACCACAAGCTGTAAACAACCTTCTACTAAATAGTAATTAGATGTGTTCCAGTAAATTCTGGTTCTGGTAGGAGCAGCCGCAGGGTAACATATTTTTGGATTAAAGGAACAATTATTTATCTGGCATAAATGGTGCACATACTGACTTAACCTGGCAAGGAGATAAAGTTAATATCGCACTGATTCCATTACAGTCTTCCTCATTATAAAATTTGCAATTTTATTGAAGTAAATAAATATGTAACCATTGCTACTGTTTTCTTGACACATACATGTAAATGTGTATGTATATATTTGTGTATCACTGTGGCAAGAAATACCAAACAAACAAATCTACTCAGTGTTAACACTCCACACAAATGTACCTGGCAGACTAGAAGTTTGAAAGTGTTGATGGAAAATATTGTCAGGTTTCTGTGCAACCTTGCCTCAAACAAGGGGAATAAATAGGAAAAATCTATCAGGCATGTGGTACCAGATTTCTGCATTTGAGCATCTGAACTCATAAATTGCAACTTTCAGCTTTGCAAAACTGTGCCCAAGCGCCCTTGATGCTTGTATGTTTTTGCTGATGCACAATTTATCTGCACATTCTGTCTGAGAATATCTATCCTGTGGTATAATTGGAAAAGTCATAAAATAACCTACTGTACTGAGTCAGGATCTCACCCATCTGGGATTTATACCAAGAGATGTTCTTTTCTGGTTCTGCTGTCAGCACAAATGTTTAAATATACCGTCAAGATCTGAAATTTTTGGAGAGAAATTCTGTTTTCTTTATGCAAGCAAGCAATAGCCTGCTTTTAACGAATTCAGTCCTTGTGTTACACTCCTCTGACTCTACTTAAGCTAGAACTGATATAATCACCTTGTTTTTAAGAAGATTTACATGTGAAAAAAGGAGAAAAAGTGTTAGATCTGGTCTAAAGTGAGTGATTCCTCTTCTCTTCTCTTCTCTTCTCTTCTCTTCTCTTCTCTTCTCTTCTCTTCTCTTCTCTTCTCTTCTCTTCTCTTCTCTTCTCTTCTCTTCTCTTCTCTTCTCTTCTCTTCTCTTCTCTTCTCTTCTCTTCTCTTCTCTTCTCTTCTCTTCTCTTCTCTTCTCTTCTCTTCTCTTCTCTTCTCTTCTCTTCTCTTCTCTTCTCTTCTCTTCTCTTCTCTTCTCTTCTCTTCTCTTCTCTTCTCTTCTCTTCTCTTCTCTTCCCTTCTCTTCCCTTCCCTTCCCTTCCCTTCCCTTCCCTTCCCTTCCCTTCCCTTCCCTTCCCTTCCCTTCCCTTCCCTTCCCTTCCCTTCCCTTCCCTTCCCTTCCCTTCCCTTCCCTTCCCTTCCCTTCCCTTCCCTTCCCTTCCCTTCCCTTCCCTTCCCTTCCCTTCCCTTCCCTTCCCTTCCCTTCCCTTCCCTTCCCTTCCCTTCCCTTCCCTTCCCTTCCCTTCCCTTCCCTTCCCTTCCCTTCCCTTCCCTTCCCTTCCCTTCCCTTCCCTTCCCTTCCTTTCCCTTCTTCTCTCTTCTGTTTTAAAAATTCAGAGAATGAACTGATTATTTAAGCCTAACCAAGTGAGTTCTTACAGTGCTAAGAGTTTAAGGTGTTCACAGAAAAGAAATATATACATATATATAATGGTATTTTAAACAACACAGTGATCTTCCTATAAGATGAACGATGAGCACACTTTCATTCTGTCCTAAGAAGGCCTTTTTATATCACTGTCCTTGCAGAAAACACCTGAACTCCTTCCAGTAGTGCAGTGAACAATATAATAATTTATATCACTGTCACATGCAGCTGATTCTGTTTTTTCATCTTTCCCACAGGGAAGTATTGTGCATGCAGTGGTAAGATTCATTCCTTCCACAGAATTTTTAGTCAGGATGGAGGAGGCAGGTCAAAGAAGATCATTTTGCACTTGGTGATAAGACATTTGCTAGTCCTTAAGATTTTTGCTCTATCCTCTTGGTTCAAATCCAGAAAAAGTTTATTTCTATCACTGTCTCATAAGCTTTGACTTAAAAGATCCATTTTACCCAAGGAGTTATTGATCACAGTCTTCACTGAAAGATTTGATGATCATTTAGCAGTTTTAGACCCAGACCAAGTAATTGCCATTTTCAAAAGGTAAACAATTTCAGAACTAATCTGAGATAAAGTGATAGAGCTCAATAGATTTCAATCATTAACGACATTTGAGGATTTGACCTGATTTTAGAAGGACTGTTCTGGCTTCAACTTACTGCAAGCCTGTAGTGCCTTTGCATCTCTGTGACCCTAAACACCTCTGTGAGAGTCAAAATGATCATTCCTCATTGGAACCAATGTTCTAATTTTTTAACCAATGCATTATTTATTTATTTTTTTAATCATGAGTGAAACTTGAATCTCGTTCAATCGTATGTTTTCACTGTACCTGACAAATGAGTCTTTCAATGACACTGTGAAATTTTTATCAAGCACGAAATGTGATGCAGTAGCCATAATGACCTATTCTGCACGTAAAACTTAAGAGATCCAATAGTTTGCTCTTCCTGAACTAAGTAATCATTCATCCTTCCCAAAGCAAATGATGTAATATTAAAAACAACAAGAACAACCACAACAACAACACACAATGTAATTGTTTTTCATGACTGAATCTGTCAAAATATGGAATTTGGAGATATCCTCATTCTAACAGTTCATTTGCACTACAGGTGGTACCTGTGTTGTTAACCCCACCGACCTGTTCTGCTCTGTACCTGGTCGCTTGTCTCTACTCAGCTCCACTTCAAAGTACAAAGTGACCATTGCAGAGGTGAAGAGACGCCTTTCACCGCCAGAATGCCTCAACGCTTCCCTCTTAGGAGGTATTTTGAGAAGGTAAGGTGAAGGCACGAATAACAATTACTAGGCATTGCTGTCTATGTAACATTATGTGATTTCACTTGCCTCAAGTAAGTTCTCTTAACCTGCTTGGATAGGTGGTTGCAGTTTGGGAAAGCAGAAGGAGACTGATAGAATTGAATACAATTTCTGAGGAAAATTTCAATGAAAATAAGAAAAAAACTAAGATTGAATTTATTTTCTTTACAGAAAGTTTACATTATCATTTTATCTTAACCTCTCAGTTCAGTTATCCATCAGGGATAGACAGGTATTGTTTGCTTTGTTATAAAATGGAATAAAAAAAAATTGTGTATGCAGAAAATCTCACCAGCATTACCAAGTGTAAAACAGCAACAACTATACCAAATAAATAAATAAATAAATAAAACAAAACAAAACCCCAAGACATGAAGGTGTAGAGATGCATCATTCTTCCATTAACTTCGTCTTGCCTTATCATATAATTGTCTTGGAAACTTAGAATGGCCTGGGATGAAAAGGATCGTATTTATCATCTTGTTTCAACCCCCCTGCTATGTGCAGGGTCACCAACCACCAGACCAGGCTGCCCAGAGCCACATCCAGCCTGGCCTTGAATGCCTCCAAGGATGGGGCATCCACAGCCTCCTTGGGCAACTTGTTCTAGTGCGTCACCACCCTCTGAATGAAAAACTTCTTCCTAATATCTAACCTAAACCTCCCCTTCAGCTTTTTGAGCATGGAGAGGAGTAAGTTAGCAGAAGGTGATGATTTCATTTTCTTTTTATTGTGAGATGCTGGAGGAGAAGCAAGTAATTAGGTACTGTTTTGCCTCTGACCCTCCACTGGCCAGGGTACACACTTGCAGAGAGTAGTAACAGAAAGGAAGAAAGTGGCACACTCTGCCTCACATTACAAGTGGAAAACAAGGAGGCAACTGTAATTCAGCCAGGCATGTGAGACTTGCAATGTCCCTGAGGCGTCAACTTAGATGGCATAAGCTACTTGAGTGCCCTTTGATCAAAACTAGCTGTAAAGTTATTGGCTATTTCATTGCTGTCACTGAAGGCCACACTGAACCTCGTACGCTCACTGAAAGTTATTTTATCCAGCCTGCGATATTCTAAGATACTTAGCAGTCTAATAGCTGTCTCAAGACATCTTGCAGAATAAGGACAAGGTTGCAAATATTTTTTTCATGGACATACACCCCACTGAACTGTCTTCATTGGCATTGAAATCCAAAATCTACATCTACAAAAATTTTCCTCTGTTATTTGCTTCACCCTGAAGATGCCATCAGCTAAGAGTCACAGAAATATTCACTTTAAATACTCACACTACGGACTTCATCAATAGCACTGCAAGCTATTGAGAACGCAAGGGCACGAGGTTGAGCATGGTGACTCAGTTCTCTCTTTCATTAAAATGCTAGAATTATCCCCATAAGTTTTTGACCCAGACCAAATATCATTCTTCCAAATCACCCTGGGGTATGATTGACAATTTTGCCAGGGGCTGCTCTGAGCTGGTGGTTTGGACACAGCAATTTTGTTTCACAGGGCAAAGAGTGTAATGTATGGATCTGAGCAGATCTTGCAGAACGGACTCAATCACTGCATAGCTGACAAGTACAGAGGTAGTGAAAACAAATATGTTTTATGATTTGTCCATGACCTGGCAGGGTTAGTCTTATGTTCTGTTAGTAATCACCATCATAGCATCTCCACAGCAAGCTGCACTCAGGTCACACTTTCTGACATACGTCCAAAATTGTGGCATGAAAACTGGGGAATTCCAAGTTTGGTTCCTTCCTCTCTGTCCAAAGAAACTTGATGCTAAATCTCAAAACATCTAGGCAGAAGCTCTTCATAGAATCATAGACTCACAGAATCATAGACCTATCTACTCATAGAATTACAGAATTATAGAATCATAGAATCATTAAGATTGGAAAAGACCTCTAAGTTCATCTAGTCTAGGCATCCACCAATATTGCCCTCTATACCATGTTCCTCTACTACCACATCTACACACTTCTTGAACACCTCTACCAACACCCCGGAGAGCTCATTCCAGTGCATTACCACTCTTTTGGAGAAGAATATTTTCCTAACATCCACGTTCCCTGGTGCAACTTGAGGACATTCCCCCTCATTCTATCTTAATAGAATGGATTATTCTAAGCTAGGGAGCCCTCAGTCTCATTTTGTGATAATTAAACATCTGTGGGTGAAAGTGAAGGTATGACTGTAGCGGTGATTATATTATCTAATGACCAGATCATTCATTTGGAATAAGGAAGAACTAGGTTCCAGTCTCTTCTCTATTCAATGTATAAGTATTTTAACATTAGTTATGCACTTCCAGATAGCTGCTAAAAGGCAGAGGTTCAAATTCCCTCAGGCTGAACAAGAAATTGAACCTAAGTCTGCTGCATAAGTGCATAAGCTTGAAATGCTTCAAATACTCAGGCAGTGCAGAAAAGCAGGTGTGGGATGCACCAGCAACCATTTTACGAGAACAAAGTGATGTAAGCATCTGGGATAGGGGTACAGTTAGCCAAAGATGACTGGGATTTTAGCCTTACATTTCATATTGTCTTATCCCTATTCTTAGTAAGTGCTGGCCTTCATACACAACGTTCTTAAGCACTCAGATCTCTGTATCAGTCATATGGGGATAGCTAAAGCTGGGTTCCACACTGACTTCAGCATTTGAGTAGCTGTCTAGCTTCCTTTTTCAGCCCAGTAGAAGAAAATAGCAAAGATTCCTTATCCCAAACTTCTGTTTACTATCACAAGTTGTTTTTTGTCCCTCTCAACTGTCTTGGGGCCCTGAGGTGGCTAGGTCAGGTGTAACTAACAACACTGTCAGTATTTGTATTCAATCTTTGCAATCCCAGGTGCAGCCCCCAAATCAGGGCCATGGGTCCCACTAGGCTGAAAGCTGTCTGAAGATCTGATGCCCCTGTGACAGGCATTAAAATACTCAACTTTCAAAAGACCAACCTGAAAAACTCACTCGGTGTGAGTAGGCAGTGAACAACGCAACTCTGACAGATTTCCCACCAATGTGATCAGAGATAATGATTACTCTACACATTTCCCAATAAGGTGTATGCAATTTATAGATGAAGAACAACACAGTAAATATGAGTTTCTCTCTCCTGACAGAGCAAAATCTAAGAATGGAGGACGTTGCCTGAGAGAAAAATTAGACAGACTGGGACTGAATTTACCTGCAGGAAGAAGAAAAGCAGCAAATGTCACACTCTTGACTTCCTTGGTAGAAGGTAGAGTTTATACTTCTGAAATATATTATAACAGTAATTTAAATGTTTTGTGTCATCCACTGTATCAAGTATCATAATCTGTATTCTGTACAAAGAGGAGAACTGACTTGCCCAAAGCCACAGACAGAACCAGAGGCATCATGGAAGTTTGCTCTGAGATGTCTTGGCTCCCAGCAATTTGTTTGGTCATGAAGTTTCCTCAGCATTGATCTGTGCTTTTTGTTCTGGGATCTGACTTACTAATCGATGATCCAAGTGCTTTTGTGAGAGAGATGAATGTCTTATATCAGCTCTCCACGTAGGTTTGTTTATCCTTCTTGTGAATTTCCTGGAGCTGATCCAAAGATGTGATATTTTTACTCTCCTAAGAAGCATATTATTCAGACAACCCTTTTCCTCACATACATAGATGAACAAAATCTTTTTTTTTTTTTTTTTTTTTTTTTTTTTCCCCAGATAAATTGTAGACAAACCCAGGAGATACTTTCTTGGCCTTTATTTGTTGTTTAAATACCATTCACCAAATACTGACGGTGTCTTCCAACATTCAGATGGGAGAGGCAGGTTCAAACCCCTCAGGCAAAGGGTGGAAATTCTACCTGAATCTCTTCTATTCCGGGTGAATCCACTAAGTACTCAGTTTGTTGTCTGGCTGCAAAGAGCAGCTCTGGGAATTTCAGATCCCTCTTCCTTGATGTTGAGAGCACTCAGCTCATCCTAAAGGTCAACACCTTCCAGGATTATAACCTGAAAAGTCCATACAGATCTAGGCAAGTAGAATGAGGTCTCAGCATGTATTACCACAGAATCACAGAACTACAGAAAGGCTGAGGCTGCAAGGGACCTCTGGTGATCTTCTAATTCAACCCTTCTGCTCAAAGCAGTGTCAACCTGGAGAGGCTGCTTAGGACTTCATGTAGTCAAGGTTTTGAATATCTCCTAGCATGGAGACCCCATAAGACAGAAAAAATGCTGAATCCACAACAAGGGAGATTTTTCTTTTTAGAATCTAAGAGAAGAAACCAAGATCTCCATGGGCCACTGAGCACGTAAAACTACAGAGAGGCTATTTGGAAATATAGATATGTCGATATCACACTTTTCTGTAATAAAAAGAAAGACCTAATTAAGCTGCAGTCTTACAAAAAATACCAATACAGGGGAGTAAGAGCCTTTCCTTAAAGTCCTTAATGAGTCTTGGGTCTTAGCAGGAAAGAATAAAGAGTTATGTGGCCAGTTACTCATTCATTAGAAGAAGTGGAGAGAGGAAATCGTTTTTCAGTTGCTGGCCTGGGATTGATGGTAATATACTTTTAAGTCACAGTTAATTTCCTTTTTTCACAGGGATGAAAAAAATTTGCCTCCCTGCCCATTTTTCATAGCCAGTTTCAAACCTATTCTTGAGTCTGTGCTATTGCTTCTGTTCTGCTGTTCTACTGTGATATTCTAAGTCCTAAAGATTTATACTGAGGAGACAGGGTTCACTTTGACGCTGTCCATCTTGCTTTGATATGCTAAGCATGAGTGTTATCAAGCAGAATTTTTGGGAAAGGTACTGCCATACACATTCTTGCTCCAACAGAAATCAATCTGATGTATTTCTGTATGAAATCTGCAGTATGGATGAATTCTATGTGGGATAAGATGTCCTCCCTTTGTACATGCAGATGTCACTTCCAAATTGCTATAACTTGTGTCTGGGTGAGGCAGAAATGGAAACACACAGGCTCACTACAGTTTTTAGAGGTCATGAAATAAACAGTATTGGCCTTTAGTGTGTGACGTTAATGCAGAAATTGACATCAGTTGTATTTAATCTCCAGATCTCAGGTGGACAGTGTGGACTTCTTGTATAGATACAGGACTCTGTCATTCTTCATTATGGTAGATGGTTTCAAGTTTCTCTTAACTGAAACTAATTAGGTCCTCATAGCCCTCACTGTATTGAGGCCATTAGTATCCATACAAGGTAAGCATGTACTTGACCTCTTGAGTAGCAAGTTCAGCTAAGAGGCAAAGCTAGTTGTATGCTTATTACGTATGTTGTCCAAAGACTTCTTGAAGGCCTCTGACAAGACGAGGACTTCTCTTTGTCTAAAATAAACTAAAATTACTGTGATATGTGGAGATCTGAGTTCATCGGAGAGATATTTATAGGCCGTGGTGGACATTCGAAGATCCAGACTTTATGAAAACTATTCTGTTCTCATTTTCCTTTTTAATATTCCTTTCCACAAATTTGCTTCCCTTTTGGATCAGGGTGACTTCTGGCTATTTAGTGTTGCTGCTGCTTTGATCAGGTTGCACCTTTATTGGCCTTGGCAAGGAATTCTGGTCCCAAAGTACAAATAGCTTAACAAACCAGTTCTGTTCTTTAAGTTGTGATCCAAATAGATCAGCACAATGGATGGAAAGGAAGACTGGGAGACTGAACACAGCATTGCAGCAGTGGTATTGGGTATAGCTTTGTGTAACCTGTATGTCAGGAATACCCTCTAGTGCCTAACTTAGATGAAGGGAAAGGCCATTTTTCCAACCAGATCTCAAGCAAACAGACAGACAAACAAACGTTAAAAATCCTACACTTTAGCCAGTGCAATAGAGGCTTCTCCATCAAGTACAAACATTGCCAAGGCTAAGCCTTACTGCTAGCTCAAAGGAGTCAAAAGTATCTCCAGTGAAAATAAAGAAGGATGTGAGAAGGTGGGAGATATCCCCATCTGCTTGGACAGGTCACTCGTAAGGCAGAGACAGCATAATTCTGATTGCAGATACAGGTGAAAGAAATACATTAATGGATTTAAAAACATCTGAATTTTATACAGAAGTCAGAAAAAATACTTATAAAAAATCTGGAATTCTTTTCATGACAAATCTAATTGAAGCAGTGCATTCACTAGACACAGAACTGACTGCATTCATCATCTGATAACCAAAACTCTTGAGAAAATTAGGACAACATTTACTTTTTTCACCATACCAGCGGCTGCCACACTTCTCCTCCATCAGCCTTTGTTTTAATATCCTTCCACTTGTAATTCCTCCCTTCTCTTCTTCCAAATAGAGAAAAAAATCTGTTCATTCCACCTCCTGCTTGTCCCTCCTCCCCCTTGAGTAGCATCCCTGCTATCTGGAGGAGGTGAAGCTGAAGAGAGAGCAGGAGGTTCAGATGCCAAGTGTCCCTCTCCTGGGACACTTCTTCTTGCCTTCACTCTGCATAGGAGTATCTCTCAGTCTTGCCAGACCCAGGAGAGGCTCCCGCTGCTCCTTGCACCTGCCCACAGAAGCCTGTCAAGGTACGCAGGCTGGTCCCTCCACTGAGGCTTTCCAGAGCTGTCTCTGCCAATTCATCTTCAGTAACCGTCCTTTTCATCATGCAAAACTCTCTGGTCAATTGTCAAACTACATAGGAAAGTCAGCACTGCCTATATCCACAAAGCTGTGGGCTGGATTTAAATAGAAAAAGCCACTGATCCTTATCACCCATTCTTTGTCTCTGTGGGAGGAAAGAGGTTGAGATACTGCACAGAGAAATTTGATTTTATGTTGAAACAAAGCATTTAGTTGTAATTTCCAGGAATTCTAGGGGTTCTCCTTCCTGACAAAAGTTATAACAAAGCAGAGTAAAGCAAATAATTATAGAATCATAGAATGGCCTGGGTTGAAAAAGACCACAATGATCATCTAGTTTCAACCCCCCTGCTATGTGCAGGGTCACCAACCACCAGACCAGGCTGCCCAGAACCACATCCAGCCTGGCCCTGAATACCTCCAGGGATGCCTCCAAATCTAAGGTGAAAGCAGAGAATTCGTTCTGTTCACATTTCCAATATTTCCTCTTTCTCCCCTATAGATAATATTTATCAAAATCTTGATATAGAAATGAAAAGAATACATTCCATTACATTTTGTACAAACTCCTTTCCCCAGACTTTTTTGTGCTGCGCATCAATGCAAGAGACTTCTATTTACTGAGATTGAACATGCACATTTATGTATCAAATTGCATCATAACCCGCTTCTAAATACACTGTTCAAGCTCAAAAAGATGTATTGGTTCAACTATGAAGTATGATAAATCATTTTCAGTACAGTGTTTTCCGGTCCAGATTTATAGTTTTATCTAGAATTTTACGTTGTAATTTAGAATGCTGGTTCCATATGTCGCATGGAAGAATGTGCCTATATGCATCATCAAATAATGTTATAATTTACATTCATAATCTACATCAGCTTTCCCCTTCCAGTAGAAAAAGATATTTACAAATCTTTACAATATTTGCAGACTTATTTTGTTTACACAATGCCACAGCTGCTTTTACAGCCTAATTCTTTTTCCTACCTCTGTGCACAGCTGATGCGTAAATCCTCTGCAGTTTCTTTTTCGCTCTTGATTGTTTCTCTATCAGCAGTCCATCATAATCAGAATCTCAGCTACCAACAGAATGGGCAAATGCTATAATTTTATATAATTTTCTAACATTATCCAATCACTTTTGTATTTTTGGCTCTAGTAAATAACATGCACCATCTCTGAAAGGATTCATTTTAATGGCAGTTCAAGTTTTCTTCTCCTTCTTTTTTGATGTTATGTGAAAACATTCGAATTTCAGTTGGTTTATTGCTGAACGTGTTAAATAAATGCTGACATTTTATCACATAAAATATGGTTTTCTAGAAGAAAGCAGGCTTTTTCTTTCCAATGGCTTTGCTGACTACATTCTATGTTTCATTAGTTGAGCCTGACTTGTATCAAAATAGAGCTGTCTGGAGAATGGCAATTCCACCTGATGACAGCTTCAAAGGGTTTGATTTTTGACTTCTTTCTACACTGACATGAAAACAAACCTGTCAAGTGATTTAATGGAGTTTTGCTGAAAAGCAAAACCCGATTTTGCACTTAATTGTGCTTCTGGAGTTGATTCACTCCTTAAACATTTATTTAAGGGACAGAAACAGAGTAATAAAATAGGAATTCTGAAGCTTAGTTTAGAAGTTAAAGCTGAAATTGTTGCCCTTTCTCATTCATGGTGAACTAAAGGATAGATGTTTTAGAAACAAGTCAGGTTGTATTATATGCCAGTTCATTCTGACTTACCGTTAAAATCCATCTTATCTTCACTGAAAACTGTTATACTTCATAAATGTTTCCAGAATCTATAAGCCAGGTAGAAACCTTTTGTCTTTCCAACCCAGAGCTGGTTTCTAACTTTTCAGAGATACTGAAAGTCTATAACTACAAGTATAATGTTCAGCTTTTGCATATAAAACTACTTATATCCGAGAAAGTAGTTGTTGACTGATGTCAGCGAACAAGTTACCTGGGAGTTTTGCATGTATTGGTATCTGAGTCCAATTAGGTGAAATATACATATAATCAAGTATTTCCTTGTGAAAACAGCATTTATATTTTTCTGATAAAGTTCTTGTAAAATTTCCAATGATAGAATGGAACAATATAAACTTTGAGAAGGTGGAGAATTTGTGATCACTGCCTGTGGTCCATTACGCCTTGTGCTGCCTGCAACACAAAACCACTTCTCCCATCAAACTTTCCATCTTGCTCTACTTTGCCTGGTCTGTACAGAGCAAACCTAGTCTTGCTGAGGAGAGGACCTGTCTCCTCTCATCATCTCTAGTGGGGTATCTTCTCATTTCCCATTATAGTCAGTGGGGAGAAATAAGCATTTTGTGGTGATTAACTAATGAACTAAAATAAGTTAATAATTAAATATTGAATTAAGTTGCTTGGAAAAGTTGTGGAATCTCCATGGTTGGAAATATTTAAGCCTAATCAGGAAAAGGCCCTGAATAACCTTATCTAAAGCCCTGCTTTCAACAGGAGATCTCCAGAATTGCCATCTAAACTTGTCTTTTCAATAAATTATATGACTCATTTGCCTTCTACTTTAATACAGGATATGTTCTTCAAGTGCTAGTTTCTACATATTGACTGTAGAGTTCTAGCTCAGGTACCAATATTCACTTTTAGTCACTGTGGTATTCTCAGAAGTTGTTGCAGGTCTTGCATTCCTCCTAATTGTCCACCTGAGGCACCAGCATTATCTCCAAAGAGCCAGGGTCCAATGTCACCATTCATGGTGACACGCAAGTACACACCCCTGAAAATAAACAAATGGATCATAGAAACCTCCTTATAACAAAGTTTTCTGGAGCACATCCCTGTTCGTCATTTATACAGATGTGCTTCAACACACATTTCTGGTAGCTGACCTGTTTCTACATTCTACTTTGAGACAAGAGCAAGCGTGATCTCAAAGTACCTATTTCCCACCAGGGAGAAAGACTAACTTAGGCACAGATGTTCACATGTCATTCAGCTGTGTTTGATCAGCTAAATCTCACACCAGGGTTGTCAGAGTCCCAGCATGCAGATCACGGAGCGTTGGGTAAATCATAAAGTCTATTTTTGGGTTCTCTGACTTAGTAGAGAGGGACAGATGCTTCCAGAGGCATTTGGCACCCAGCTTAGAGTTGAGTGTCCAGTCTTCATAGCTGCCATAGGTTGAAATCAGAATTGTAGAATCACAGAATTCAATGCCTGCCTCAGTCACAGACTTCTCATAAAGCCTAGTCAAGGTGTTTACACCTATTTCTCCACCGATCAAAACTCAGTTGTGATCTTCATTGTCTCCACCTTTTATTTTTTCAGGTCAATTTTGATTGCAAATTTTTCCAGAAACGGGCTTGTTTCTTGTGTTGTACTTCATTGTGGGGTATATGTACTGTGCTTGCTGATTTAACTCCAAGAAAACATGCTGAAATGGATATTATTCCCACAGATCTACCTTGGGGTAGAAGTCTATTGAAGGCTACCCTTTGTTCAGAGGTAGAAAAATGAAGCATGGAGGTTGAATCCTGGCTCTTCAGAAAGTTTTGTTCTCACTTCTCACCAATTTTCACACCTTAAATTTTGATGAGTTTACAAAACTTTCATAGCTACCTGCTGTTCTATAGACAAGGGAGGTAGTCAAACCCAAGACTCTTGACTAGTATTTTCTCAAGACAGGAGCATCCTTCTGGCCATCACTGTCTGATGATTAAGCACAAGCAGTTGAAATGGACAGAAATCAGTAACAGAGATTGGAAATGGGTGTCTCTAAAGTTCCTTGATATTTATTTATTTATAATAATGGTTGAAATTGTGTGAGGAAGCTAAAATCCTACAAACGGACTGACCTGTTTTGTTTACCCACAGGGGAAGCGTTACATTTGGCCAGAGATTTCGGCTACACCTGTGAAACAGAATTCCCTGCCAAGGCAGTAGGAGAGCACATTGCCAGACAGCACATGGAACAGAAAGAGCAGACAGCAAGGAAAAAGATGATCCTAGCAACAAAGTAAGAAGCGGAGGGGGTGGGGGTGGGAATAATGTCAAATCTGTCTGTTGTGTTTCCATTTTGAATCTGGGGGCTGGAGGAATCATAGAATCATAGAATCATAGAATTACCCAGGTTGGAAAAGACCTTGAAGATCATCAAGTCCAACCTCAGCCTAACCAGTAGCCTATCTCTTAAAAAACAACCACAAAACAATACTACAACAACAAACCTCTGCTAAATCATATCCCTGAGTACCACATCCAAACGGCTCTTGAACACATCCAGGGATGGCGATTCAACCACCTCTTTGGGGAGCCCATTCCAGTCCCTAACCATGTGTATCCCATTCCAGTACCTAACCACCCTTTCTGTAAAGAAGTTCTTCCTAATATCCAACCTGAACTTGCCCTGGCGCAACTTGAGGCCATTTCGCCTCGTCCTGTCACTTGTCACTAGTGAGAAGAGACCTGCCCCACTCTCACTGTAAGAACCTTTCAGGTACTGGAAGACGGCAATAAGGTCTCCCCTCAGCCTCCTCTTCCTCAGACTAAACAGCCCCAGCTTCCTTAGTCTCTCCTCATAGGGCTGATTCTCCAAGCCCTTAACAAGCCTTAACGAGGAGGGAGGAGTGGGAATAAAGATCTGATTGTGGTGACTGCCATCACAACTGCTCAGTGCCAGAAAAGGAGAGCAAGCTTCAGCAGAGGTGCTGTAAGAGGAACCTTGTTTACCATGAGAAGGTTTTAGTGGCTGCACTCTCCTTGCCTGCAGTTAGGGAGATGTACATCTACCTGTATAAAAACGAGGTGTTTGGGAACACAGAGAGAATGTTATCACATGATAAGAGATGTAGGATAGAGACTGACTTTGCCTCCTGTTTGCACAACAGCAAATACAAGGATGTGTGAGCAGGAGATCTAAGCTTCTGCTGAACTACTAGTTTCTGTTAGACAACTAATGTTAATCTGCTGAGGGAGTGTTGATTTGCAGAGGGGAAGATCCTCTCTGGTTGTAAAATTTCAAGGATTTCCCTAAAGTCAAAGGAACTGGAACAATGTATACCAGCAGGGGAGCTTTGCTAAAACCATTAAAGACACACAGAGACACCAGGCTTTACTCTAAACATGCCACTCACCTCCCTGGAGCAGTAACATGATGTGAGGATAACATTTCATCTAGGTTAATTAGCCTTGAGGAAGGAGGAATTAGGCTTTGTGAGCCATGGGAAAATGGAATAAATAGTCTGCATGGCATAAGTTAAACCTACACTAGTTGTGTGGTATACTTGAATGGGGTGGACTTGAGTATGGTCATACTCCTCCTGGGTTTGTTGCAGAAGCCAGGACACTGTTAATCTCTTTTCCAGTATAGGAATGATCCAGGCTGAGATATATCCAACACAGAGGAATTGACCTGCATTAGGGGTGAGAGATGACCAGCCACAGGACTGTCCCTTGCATCTCAATGTTCCTATGCTTGGTCTGCCTATGGGGAACAGAATGTATGGCTATTGTGACCCTCTAGTGTCCAGAGCTCTTCACCCTGAAAGTGAAACGAGGTGACATGCGTTGAAACCTCTCAGGCCTGTGAATGACACAACTGGAGATTTTGGTCCTCAAAGCAGAGCACCATGTGATATGGGGAAATTGCGGAGACCTCTTTAATCATGTTCCTAAGCGGGTTAAAAGGAATAATAAAAGAGGAATATCATCTTACTCTTACATACATTTTTTAGGGCCCGGAGGCTTTCAGAGACATGAAAATAGCTAGAGAGAAATAGTTTCTCTTTGCAAGCTTTGTATCTCCACTGATACATAGCTCATCAACAACCCGTACCCTGTAACTTTGCAAGAGCTGAACATACTACTGTTCACTATTAAACAAGAGTTAAGAATGTAAGTTGTCCTAGCTCAAGGCTTTGCCCAACCTATAAAGTATCATTCAACTCATTTTCTCTCTCCTGGTATCATTCAACTCATTTTCTCTCTTTCTCTCCTATCTATCTAGAGAGATATCATTTTGCTTCAGATTGCAATAATCGGAGGATGACTGTCATGTCCTTCCTCCACTGAGGGACATATAATACTCTGACTACTCTTTTTTATCAGTCCATATCTACTCTCCCATCCTCCTTTACTCTTGAGGTAGGGAGTCATGGACATGCATTAGTCCAGACCTCTCTGAACTTTATGCTTGTAGGCTTATTCTGCACTAGTAAAGAACAAAAGGTCTTTTTTTTTTTTCCCCCCCATCTTTTAATCAGCACGAGCAAATTGATCAGTGCTCTGTCGGCAATCTAAGGCCAGGACAGAACCTGAGGTAGTCACAGCACTTGCAAATAGGGCCCGATGGGTCAATGTGTGAGCTACTACTGCCCTCTCCTGTCTGGAAGGGGAACAACGCTGCACAGACCAGCCCTAGATAGTACAGGACACGCAAGTCCATGACTTCCTGTTACTAGCTTGGTATTTCCCAACCATACTTCTATGTATCACATAGCAGGTAGTCTTGTTATTTGACAGAAGTGAATATTATTCAACCTACGTACATAAGATCTAGGTTTATAATATAATTAAATTCATAGTCACTCTGCCTCGTGCTTATCAGTGAAGACACTAGAAAATGGAGTCAATTGTTCTTCCCTTACCAAGAATGAAAATTAAATTACAAGGTGGTAAAATCGTTTGAAATAAATTTTGTCTATTGAAATAAATTGAGTCCACTTCCTGTGTGTGTTGCCACTGTCCTGGTTGGGACTGAGCCATAAAAGCATTTCTTTAGCAGAACTGGAGAGATCTTCCACATTTTAAAGGAAAAACAAGGGGAAATAACAAAATTATTTCTGCAGTTCCTGGAGTATAGGTGGAATTCTGTGCTGGATTCAGACATCCAACTTTGATGATTCAGGTTAGCTTGCCCAAACATTGGTACCTACAATTGTTTGAGATGAACTGGTTATCCAGATTAGTTACCAGCAGCTGCTCCAAAAAGTTCATAAGCATCTTTTCATTACTGTGTTACATTTGCTGTTTCTTACAGATGTCTTACATACTACATATCCAAATGTGTACACCTATATAGAGCCCTTGGTAATAACTACAGTGTAGACTCCATTGTCCGGTAGAAGCTCCATGTGTTATCAAGGGCATCTATATCTTGCAATCATGCAGTCCATCCATCCTGAGCAGATGCAGTTCTTCCATGTACAAAACTGTGATCCATGTACTAAGAAAGACTACAGGTTGCTTCTTTGGATTCCAATAGCCCTCTGTAACCCAGACAGGGCAATAAGTCAGATGTAGCTCAGTTCACCAGCCCACTTATTTCTACCTGGCTATATTGATAGTAGCACAATGAATGAGACCAGGAACATGGTCTTCTATGGAGCAGACCATTTTTGGTGACCTGTCCTGCTACAGAACAAGCACTTTAATGGCTCTGTCCATTGTGCTAAACTACTTCACCTTCTAAAACTACCTCTCAAAAATGATTCCTCACATTTGCTCACCAGGATCTGCTTAGGACAGTACTAGTTGATGTAACAATGTAGTGCTATGGCCTATTCTAACAATCTGATGGTCTAGACAGTGAAAACTCAGAGTCCTAGCTGACAATTATCGTGGGAAGAAGAGATGGACTCTGTAGCCAGTATGCAGCACAGAACACAAGTGACAGCAAAGGCAGAATGAAGCATGCTTTGGCTAGGAACTGAAAGGATAAGCTTGTTAGGGACAGAAACATGGATTAGATGAGCTCTTGGTCTGACCCAGTACAGATATTTTTTACTTTTTCCTGATCACATACCAGAACACCCAATTGTCTATCACAAATCATTAGTTGCCTCCCTTGCAGAAGTGTCCAGGATTCTCTCTACCTTGTTTATTCTTCTCTCTATTTATTTATTTTTTTAGCTGAGAATCTTGACACAGCTAATCTCTAATCATCTTTCTTTCTTTATGCAAAGTTACAGTCCATCATGGTACGCAACTGTCATCCCTTCTCCCTGCCACTAACCCAGGTAATGTTATTTTGGTAGTGGAGGCATTGAGAATCCACTTTAAGTAGAAATCTCCTTGCAAAACTAGGTTACTGCCTTTTAAAGGTTTTCATGTATAATAAAAAACTTTTCTTCTTTTCTTTCAATCTGCAACACTCAGTAAAGACTTTTGACATGTGAAGATGGAAGGGAACTTAATTGCACACTCGGTTCTGACACTTCTCTTTGTCGAAATATAAGAACTTGTAAGATGAACTTTTTCAACAGGTAGAAAGTAGAGGTTGGAGGAAGGAGAGAGGAGCGGTGTTGACAGGGCCAACTGGGGATAGCAGATTGTTTAGAAGCCAAAATGACTGACTGTTTTCAGTTGTTGAAAGGAACTGTTTTTCCTCTAAGGATCTGATTCATTAAAACTGTATGCCACATTTACATACATTTCTGCTGAATGCATCTCTTTGTCTGAAAGGCTAAGATGATGCTCTCTTTTCAAGCAGTGTCTAAGTCCATGCTGATGACAAGCGTTTAGAGAAATCAGGATTGGATGAAGTCCAGTGTCACAGTGGGAAATAGCTTTCTGCTTTCCCTCTCCTCATAGGATATAGCTGTGCTTTGTCTGTGTCCAAATTGGTTGAACAGTGATATAAGGAAGTGTAAAAACAAGTTAGCAGAGTTTCCTTGCTTGTAACAGAGCCAAGGAGAGACAAGTTACAGATCAAAAAGTTGAGACTGCCTAATTTTTGTTATGTCCCTGGCCCAAAGAACAACCACTACAAGGTCATGATGAAGAGTTTGAATTCTTCTTGTAGGGTCAGATATGCAAAGCAAATATATACTAGCAGAAATCATACCATAGAGGTCCTCTTTAGTACTAGGAACTGGGCCCAGACACAAAGTAAACAATGCACATCCTGTGGCATCAAGTTGAGATTTAATAATATATTATTAAAATGTTAAACTGCTTCCTTGATTTTTGCAATATCTTCCATGTGTGTTGTGGGAGACAGTTTACACCAGCATCCATTTTCAGGAAACAGTTTTGATGCAGTCACAGTGTTTAGGAGGCTAGGAGAGCAAAAACAAATGGATCTTATCACATAATGCCAATGGGTCAGAGGGTGTGAGTACAATCCCTGGCACCATTTAGTTTACTAGTTTATGTATAATCAACGTGATCAGTACTCGACCAAACCAGATGACTATTAAGCTGGTATTAGGCAACATAGCTGAGTGTCCTGATTTTCTGGAGGGCATTGTACCCCTCATGAATTCACGTTAAGTGCCTGTATTCCTGATACACTTAATGGAAAAGGGGCCAATTAAAGAAGTCTTGAGACAGTTGGTCATCTCTCCTTTTTTAGTTTACTGAACTGTGTCATAAAGCAGCTGAAAGGAAGTGATTTCCTGCTACCCAGGGTCCAGATAGCATTCTTCTGAGGGCACGCATCAAATTGAGTTGGATCAAACTCCTTTCTTCCCTCCCTTTTATTTTTTTTTTTTAAGTAATGAATTAATAGCACATTCATTGACTAATTGACAAACTAGCCCAATAAAACAATATCACAAGCACAAATATATCTTATTGTTTGGTACTATATAAAGATATCTCTGGTGCTGAGGCATCTTGAGAAGGAGCTAGAGTGGGAAGACAGACTCACCACCCTTTTTAAAGACCTTAGACTGCTGGGAGGTCAGACAAGACATATCCTGAGCTCCCACTGCAAGATGCTGAAACTGGGATTGTAGGTCCTATCTAATGAAACTCTTAATTAATGAGATATATCAATCCTAACATGGTTTTAGAGATGAACTATTCCTCTTCAAGAGATTCTATATGTTGCCTGCTTTGGGAATTTGGGAAAAGGAGGTGAGGGAGGACTGATTTCTCTGTAAATCCTTTAACGCTACCTCTGCCAAGTATTTGTTAAGAATGAGATCATCCAATACAAAGTGTCAGTGTCATGGAGGTCATCATTTCACAAAGGATTAGTCTTATCTCATTTAAGGATATTTTCTTTCCTTTTAGACAAATATGTAAAGAATTCCAAGACCTTCTGAGTCAAGACAGGTCACCTCTTGGATCCTCCAGACCGACTCCAATACTAGACCTTGACATCCAGAGACATTTAACACATTTCAGGTAAGATTTTGAAAGAAGAGCAATTACTCAAAATGTGTATTGTTTGTAAATACTACATATGAAGATATAATTGTATTTGTTCCCGTACTTAAGTCTGTATGTTTACATGTAGGCTGCAGTATTGTCTACGTTCTGTTTGTTATCTGTGCCTGTTAGAAGCTTATGCTTACCCAGCAAAGTACCTTCAGCTGGTTGTATTCACCCTGCTGCAAGGGTAAATGAGTCAGGCATTTTCTATATCTACTGGCCTAGTCTCCTTAACTGTAGATGTGAGCCAAATCTTTAATCAAGAGAGCTAATCAAGAGAGAATGAAGATGGTCCAGAAGTGTGGAAATCCACATTCTCATCTACACTGACTATACAGATGAACTGAAATAGCAATGGATAGAGGAACAATTCAGCTGCATCCTTATTCATTTTCTACACAGTTCCAGTGTTTCCTTTATGCTTGTAAATCCATTTGACAGTGTGTCACCATGATAATCCTATTCTATATAGTACATAGATACTCCAGCCTCCAAACCACGCTGGCCTCAAAGCAGACTGTTTACAGGGAATGATTATGCTACACTGATTCCTGAACTGCGCCTTGGAATGGTCTGATAGAACGGAAGTGGGCTGAGAAATAAACTGCCAGAGAGTGCTATAAACATGTAGATCCAGTTCTTGTGCCCATGCTCTAGCAGTATTTAATACTATAAAGCCCTAGGCTGATTTTGCATATTCCTTAGTGCAGCAAGATGAGAAACACTCTGTTCATTGGATGGGCAGAAAGCTTCCATGCCCCAGTGTCCCAGCATCTTTTAGTTATTAAGATTCTGCTAGAGCATCAGAAACCTACCAGCTAGGTGATATGGTACCTAATTTTTAGTCCCTCAGGCTTTGAATGGCATCCAAAACACCCACCATCCCACTTCTTTCACCTATATGTTTCAGCAAGGCTAGGGGGCTAAGGTAATACCTGGTCCACAAATATACACATTCCTTTTCATGCTTGCATAGAGTAGTGTTTGATATATGAACATACTAAGACAACCTCTATTTTATTCTTATGCAGTGATTTGCACACACAGGCACACACTGCCTACCTCTATTCATACTTTCTCTTTTATTCCAAAACACATAAATACATTTGCATATTAAGGAAAACATACTTATTTACAAAGGATGTTCAGAGAAGGATCTTAATGGGTTACCTAGGCTTGTGGAAAAATAGTTAATTCCCCATTACATGCACACAAAGTAGGATAGAGGATAGCTAAACCCCAGGGATTCCTGTGTTTAAAGAAGAAACAGCAGTAGGGGTAAAATTGCTGGCAGCTTCAGCTACAACAGCTGTCAACTGGTATAGCTTCCATCCTTCTTTCTCTGCCTGACTTCAGTAGGTTGGAGTACAAGGTTTCTGTATGTGGTTCTTGGATCAATCAGTGCTTTCTTTTATACCTGCTATAGGCAATAAGCAATGAACCAAATATAGGTATCTGGAAAAGTACAGGTCTTGATCCTTTACGGATGCTTCCCAGGGATTAAATTGGACTGCTGTTTCTGATATGTGTGTCTGGGGAATGCTGAGTACTGCCAGACCCATAGGCTGAGCTTGTACTTTCTCCATCAATTGCACAGAACTTGAGGTTGCATCCAGCTTCTGAACCAGACCTCTAACTCTACTTATTGACATGCACGTCTCCATTTCAGCCAGGTGTATAACCTCCTGCCATTGTCTGTAGGGATCTTATCTCTTCAGCCATTGGAATCTGCAGTGCAATTAAGCAAGACTAATATAAACATCTACCATGATGTGACATGTTTCTCTCTAAACTCCATTGACTGATAATTCTAGTCTAGATTTTGGGAGCTGAGCCAACTGGTACACAAGTAGACACTCACTTATACTGTAAATACCAAGGCAAAAAAAAATCACAATTCTTATCTCCTATATGTGGCAGTCATCAGAGCTACATCATCTGTCACTTTACCATAACTTGCCTCCTTGACATTAAATATCACAGAAGGCAAATAAACCTGTCTCAGATGTCAGAGAAGGTGTGAGAATTTAACTCACTGTGTTTTCAAGGAGAACTGATAATTTCTTGAGTCAACAGAGATTCCTCTTGACTGATCACTTGGTTTGTCTGTCTTTCTCTGAGAGGTGATCTTCAGACTGAATCAACCCCTGTCACAGGACATTCGCTGTTGAGGATTATTTGAGGATGAGAGATGAGGAACAAACTCATATACAAGGCAAAGGTCCTTGTAATCCAGGAACAGCAGTACAGTATTTGACACTGTCACCACATTCACTGTCAAATACTCTAATATTACCTATAATAATAAGAGACTATTTGGAATGTTCTAATAATTGATCTAATATTAATCTAATAATATCCTGACTATACATCCTGAATTTGTCTTATTTATGACCAAAACAGCCAAGAGCTGTTGGTTCTCTACCAGGAAAAAAAAAAAAAAAAAAAAAAAAAAAAAAAAAAAAAGTATAAATCTGAATGAGGATTCAATAATGGATTTTTCATCTTCATTTCTATCTGTGTTCCAGAACTACAGGATTATTCACAATGAATTCTCTACATCAGTGATGTATAAATCTGTAGATTGAGATGGAGACAAAAATTACTTTGGGAAAGGCAGTCCATAGACTTAAACGAGAATCTCTGATGAAGGACTTTAAATATTTTGGCATGATTTTGTGTTTTCCAACTATTATTCGATATGATATGAATTTTGATCACAAGATCATCAGTAATACCATGAAATTTCATATAGATTTACTGAAACAAGAAGAGGTTAAGAAATTCTGCCTTCAAGCAGTTGTTCCCAACAATATGAAATGTTGAGATTTTATACATACACATATATGCCTATGCCATATGATGTCAGAAAGAAAGAGAACTTTTATGATCAGGAAAAAATTGAGAGGAATCACATAAATATATGTTATCAGAATAATCCTTACATTAAGCTCCTCCTAAAGGGTTATAAAATCTGATACCTACCAGAATCCAGTGTCCATTACATTAGGGTAAAAGAAAGTTTTCTTCAGCAATAAAGTACACTAGCACTGGTAAATGTGGATTCATGATCTCCACTTGCTTGCAATGTTACTTGCTCAACACTGATAATCAAGACTGGGGTTCGCAGGTGGGCACAGGTCAGATAAGAACAAAATTGGTTTTAAATCTTTAAGCTCACAGTTCTCTGTGAAATTTTTCCACCAAGTCCCAATTCTTCAAGATCTTTAAGCACGTGTCTCATGTGAAGCACAGGACAGTCCCCATGAAGGGCTCAGAAATGCTGGGGTTGCTCAAACTCCAAACTCAACTTCATACAAAGCTTAGAACAGGGGAAATCTTCAAAGAAGCTGCCATTGAGCCTGAAAACTGCTGAGTTTTGCACAACTTTACCAAATACACAAAAAAACAGAGGCTCATCTACACCCCTGGTGCAACCGTGTTTGTGCAGTTGCTCTGAGATTCCCGTCTGACCTGAATACAGAAAACTCAAGGTTGCAGGAAAAATAATTTCTCAGTGTTGTATGACCATGAAGAAACAATTCTGTAGAGCCTCACATTCCTACCAGCAATTATTTAGCATTACCTGTGCTAGGGTCATGTTAGTTATGCTTTATTCAAGATGTCTTCCTTTTCAATGCATCTTGAAGTATCTTGTTGCAGAGATGCTGAATTGATGTTAATAAATAAAAAGGTGCCAGAGTATAGGCACATTTTGCCTGCTTGTGCTGCTTGTTAGCAGGATCCTTCTGTTTTTTGTTGCCTAAACTAACTAGCATTGCACCAAAGGATTCCTCATCATAGTGGCACATATGTATTTCTAATATGTACAATTATTACTAATATATATATTATTATAATAGAAATACTATATATATTATTAATATACACACAGTTTAAGAATTCAGGAAAGCAATAGCCCTTGACAGAGCTCACCTAGGTGCCTTACTTGCACTAGGAATAACATATGAAGGATAGAGTAGTCCAACCTTGTCAGGATTGGATCATTTTACTTCATGGTAAAGTAGAATCACTTCATGAAGAAGTAATGTGTTGTAGGACTGTTCATGCAATCCTTCAACTCTTCTTTGATTCCATTGTGATAAATGCAGAGGAGCAAGTGAAATGATCCTGTGGGCTGTGTCTAGCCTGAAAGCCAGGACTAAAGAGAGAATTAGCATTAAACCCGGGGGCAAACAAGAAAACCTAGAAAAATCCAGTTCCATATTGAGAATTTTTGTCCAGGCTCACGTCTGTCTCTTTGTTGTCCTCTAAAGGCTGATCTGTGTAAACGCATTTATGAGTCCAAACATCAGAGGGCTAAGTCAGCTCTAGAAAAGAACCCAGATGTTCCCATAACATTATAGAGGGAAAGTCATTTCTCTAGCCCTTCACCTTCAAAATGGAGTGAGCATGAGGAAAGGGAGAGGAAGATACTAGAGGGAAAATTAAAGTGAGAACAAAGATATGCGGGGGGAGAAAGAAAGGAAAAAAAATATTCAGATAAACCTCGTTTTTTTTTAATATGCTGTCTATTACTTACGGTTCAGAGCTTCTTCTTCCAAAAGCCCCACAGAATCAAGTGAAACATTTGTGTACATATGCATATGTCTGTCTGTGCAAGAGGGAAAAGCTGAGATTTTAATTTATCCTGGAACTAAAACTGTTTTCAAATCCCACTGATGTCAGCAAGGCTGAGATTTCATCTTTCTATTTTTTCAAGACAGCAAGGTTATACAAATCTCTCTAGCATTGTAAATTGGTTGTCTTTGGATTCAGAACAGGTAAAAGAGCCTAGTTTCGCACTCAGTGAAACTGAGAGACAGCTCTCAATTATCCAGGGTGATGGGAGGAAAAATAGATGTTGTAATGTTAGAGAAAGCAGAAAGATGAGTGTAAATGAAATACATATATAGAGCTTCAAGAGCAAGTCACATTAGAAATGCTTGGAAATGGTAAACCAGAGCAATCAGGAACTACAGCAGAAGAAGACAAGCCTGCCTGGACACACAAGAGCTCTGAGATACACACCCAGAGACCATATGGTGCAGATTGGTTGTCATATGAGATAGTGAAACTTTGCCTAGCCCTCCAAGACCCATAATCCCGTCACTAGATCAGCAGAGCTGAGAGCTGACATTGTAGACCAACAGTTAATTCTGTTGAATCTGGGTCGTTGCTAACCAGTACAACCAGCTTATACAAGGCCAGTGCCTCGATGGCACAAAAGCATGTCAGTATGGGTGATAGTTGGGGTTAACTCACAAGTCACCTGTCTCTTTGAGACCTCTCTGACATTTATCTCATCCTGCCACCTCCCTAGCAGAGATCTAGGTCAGATTAACCGACTGCTTTCTGTTGCACAGATCCCTGCTATGAAGAACAGAAATGTTTCTGTTGTATTTCAGGAACAGAATGTAGAAATTAAGACCCCTCCCAAATACACATACAAGCTAATCTTTTAGACAGTACTGACATGGTCCAGGACACTGAGAAACAGCTGTCTATAATGCTTGATTGCTATTGTGGTTTCTTGCATGCAATTGGCCTTGACCAACTCTTTCCATCCCAAACAATTCCCAAGCACAAGTTAGCTTTAACTCTGTCAAAGAGGTGTTCCCAGTTGGAATCAGAGAAGTTGCACCACATTACAGGTTAAAATACTCGAGTAATGGAGATGTGGCCTCTCACAGCCAGAGAAGGAGCTTTGACTCATGATATGTTTTGGGATTAATCTGCCATAGTCAAAGGGCTCCCTGTCCCTAACTGTACATATCAGCACTACTGTATGAACAGAGAGGCTACTGCCTTAGCAACATCAGTTGTTAGCCAAGGACACCAGCATGAGCTCCATCTCCAAGCTCTTCAAGTCACCAGCAAGGGTATGTGTGATTAAAGACATTTCCTAGCTCCAGTGTAAATACTTTAGAATCATTCCCTTGTCACACAGACATGGGGATCTAGGGTCTCTTTAGCTGGGAAAGAACATCCTGTCTCACATACATTGCCATTTCCTGAGTTCAAGATTTATTGTGACCACCATATCACTTCTACCAGCCTTACTGTTACTCTGGATGTCCTATAGCATCTCTAGTTGAATGGGTGAGATCAAGTGGATAACCCTTAAACTGTAAAATTTTCTTGTTGCAAATAGTGCAGAACAGTTGTTACGTATTGATTGGTAGCAATGCCCAGGGAGGTGGTGGAGTCACCAACCCTAGAAGTGTTCAAGGAATATTTAGTTGTTGTGTTGAGGGACGTGGCTTAGTGAGAACTACTGGTGTTGGGTGAACAGTTCAACTGGGTCATCTTGTAGGTGTTTCCCAACCTTGGTGATTCTGCGATTCTATGAGTGTTCACATTCCATCCTTCCTTTTGAAGCTGTTCCATTTTGCAGAGGAAAATTTAAGACTGGACAGAGAATTAAAGTCCCTGAGTATGTTTATCTAATATAATGGTTTCTGCTCAAAGCTACAATTCTGGACCTAGAATCCTGCTGTACACATTTCACATTTAAGTCAGTTGATAAAGCATCAAGTCAGCCTTCAATCTAAAGGTACGGATTTAGCATATCTCCCCAACCGAACCAAAAGTTAAAACACCAAATTAGGATTTTATTTATTTATTTATTTGCTTTAGATCTTCTTTGTCTTCTTACTGGAAAGACCTTGTACCTACTTCTCTTTTCCATCCCACTGCAATACCTGAGCTTCGCACACATTCGTTAAGAGATCTGGGAGACATATTGACATGTGCCTTCTTGTGCTTGCATTATTGTGCTTCAGAACAGCTCTACTGTTTGCCTGTGACTGCTTAATCCTACAGTGAATGTAAAAGAGTGGGTTTATGAAAAGGTATTCTTTATTAAATTAAGAAGTATTTCTATTTACTGCATGAGCAGATGCACATTCTTAGAAACAAGTAGCCTCATCTAGACAATATAAGAAGAACTAATTCTTTACTGAGAAGTAGCTCTCAGGACTTCTGAATTTTTGGCAGACTTCTTTTTCAGCTCCTAAAAATCTCATGAAAACAAGAGTTGCCAGAAAATCAACCAAAAATGAGTCACATTCTGTGCTGAGGAGCCAAAAAATGTGACACAAAACCTTACAAAGGGAATATTTGTTGAGATTGTACTCAAGAGAATTGTGCACGTTTCTTGGCTTCCTCAAGTACAAGCTCTCTGATCTCATTAATCAGTCTCTTAGTCTTATATTCTCCACTTGTAAAATTAGGTTTAAACATACCTTCTTTGCCTCCCTTTGGGTCACTTGTATGTGCAAGAATTTGCAGTGGACAGAAAGCTCAGCTATCCTACTGATGTCATCCATTACATAGGGGAAGATGAATGTCTACTGATTACAGAATTTGAATTTGATCCTGTAAGGTTACATTTCATCAAGGTGCAAAATCACATCTGCATCGTCTGTTTTATATATAAAAGATTAAAGCAGCAAAATAGAAAAGGGAAAATGACTTGCTTGCAAGTGACACTTCTTTCACTGCAGAAACCTTATATAAACAGACAAAAATAATAGGCTCAGAATACTAAAGCAAGAGAATGAAAGCAATCATCACCCTCACAAATTATTCTGCATTTTGCCTAGCCATCCAGCTGATATGAAACACCTTTCCCATGAAACTGTTTGAGACAAGAGTTTTGTCGTTTAGTTAGTCTCTGAGCCTGAAGCTGTCAGCCTCCTGTGAGTGCCTGGCATCACACTGACAAGGTGACACAGAAAGCGACAGGAAAAAAAGCAGAGGCTCAGACACTGGGAGCAGTGAGGAAGCAACATCATTCTTTCTGAAGGGTAAACGAGAGCAGTGAAATAGGTTTTGAATTTTGGAGCATTTCTGTAAATTTTAGTGAAAAGCTAAGACCAAATTCTTTCTGCTGGGTTGCAATTACAGATATACATGCACGACCTTTTGTATTTTTCTCTCTTCCTTACATTTCTTTTCCTATCAAGAGATAGAGCATACGCTGTCATAATTCCAGCCATCTTAATCAGGGGTAGCAGGTTTCTGTTTGGATGCATGGACTGGGAGAAGCTTGGTATGCGACTGAGTGGTGAAATAGCTCTGGTGCCCTCTAGAGTTCCCCAATTTCCGTGCTCTCCCAAGCTATCTCTCCATTCAGCTGGTTGAGGAGGACCACAACCTCCTAACACTGAGGTACTTGCTATCAAACCTCTAACCCTAACCCTAACTCTATTCCTTTGTTTTTCATTTTGTTCTTTCTTGTACTTGGTTTAACGTTTGCTGAAGGCATTAGAGTTCCTTGCTTTTGTATTTTTCCAGCATTCTTTTTCGAGGGATTCTGTTTTCAGTCTTAGAATCATAGCCACAGAATCATAGAATGGTTTGGGTTGGAAGGAACCTTTAAGGTCATCTTGTTACTTTGCTTAGCAGGGATTCTGTCATCTTCTGCTCTGTCAATAACCAAAATCCATTTGAAAGGGTTGAGACTTTTGTATGTGTGTGTGTGTAGAGGATGAATTACTATGACAGACAAATCATTTGACAATGAATCTTCTTATAGTAATTCTTCACAGAGGGTGAACCATTGGAACAGGCTGCCCAGGGAAGAGTTGGAGTCTCTATCCTTGGAAATTTAAGAGACGTAGATGTGGCACTAAGGGACTTGGTTTAGTGGTGAGATTTGGTAAGGTAGTTTGACAGTTGGACTAGATTATCTTGAACATCTTTTCCAACCTAAATGATTCTATGATTCCTTTAAAGCCATCATGTAAGGAATTAAGAGATCTGATGAGAATCTGTTTTCTTTCCCTTCATTAACATGTAAGTTCCTTACTTACCAAGGAAGGGGGAAATGTGCATTCATCAAAGATTAAAAACTGTGGGAGTTAGGCATTTTTTCAATTCAACACTTCCTCCTGATTCCCAGGAAAATAATTGATATCTCCACGTTCCTAAATTACTGGGACATAATGTTGCTTTGACATCACTGTGTTTAGAATGCTCAGCTCTTCATTTAGTTTTTCTCATCTGAAGAGAGCAGCAGGGCTTCTCAGCTATGTTGTCTGCTCCACTGTAGAAGTCTACAAGCCATAGAAAGTTGGCTGAAACTCGTTTGCTTCTTTGCTTTGTTGTGAGGCAAAGATACGATCAATGACAAAGTGAAAGCAGAAATTAAAGGAACTGTTCCCTGTGGGAGGAAGATGCTTATGCTTTCTCCAAGTTAACCAGTCATCTTGAATCTCTCTATGATTTCACTGGTGTATTTGGCTCCTCAAGAAGTAATGGGCAGCAAGGCCACTTTTCATCCACAAGGCAGAAGGCTGTATTTTTTTATTTTATTTTTTTTTTTTTCTCAGTGAAAACTAGCAAGTCAGGGGGTTATCCAGTATTTTATTTGGGAGATATGATATGCCGTGCTGGAAATATTTATTGACAAACATTCAAGGGTTCCTACAAGTGCCACATGCACCATAGTTCAGTGGCTTAATCTTTGGTTTGTTGGTTGAAAACATTTTATAGATGCAGTCCTGGGTATTTTTGACACATTCCCTAGGCAATTCTCCTAAAATCCTGGAAAATCATCCTTGAGATCCAAAATCTGCAGAGCTGAAATTGAATACTTTGGGAACAGAGAGCCCTCTCACTTTTTCCTTACTTTTATATGCAATAAAGGATTTAACCATGTGGTTAGGAAAGCATGTCCTTAATATACTTGTTTGGTTATGAATGGAAAATACGCATGAGAACCTATACCTCAAGGCAGCTTTTTGTATCATATTGTCCATTCTGATCCTATAGACTGTTTATCCCTGTAGCACATGCTGGTCATATTCCAGTGTTCATCTCAATTATCAGTCTAACCCGTGTCATAGTTAGGAACGCTGACCTTCTGAAGTGAAGTTATTGCAGTTTAGCTCTCTGGGCAACCCTCATAAGGGAGGCCTTGCAATAAGTAGAAATCAGTAGAGATACCTCTAACTTGATAAGTTATTTGTATCAGTAAGAGTTGAATCTTTTTCCATTTCCTTTACAGACATCCAAAATGGTATCAGATTTCACTACTTGTTATCTGCCATGCATTGTTAAATTTGAAGTGGTTCTTCACATTTAAAATTGTGGGAAATTTCAAACAATGAGTTTGAGCTTGCTTTTTCTTTATTGTTTTAAAGTATTTATTTATTTTAAATGAGGCTGTAAACATTCAGTGCAGATGGCCTCTTGCTCCCCCACAGAGAGAGAATCTGTTTCTTTTGCCACAAGTCGAAGTCTCACCAGCCTAGGGTATGGAGGAGTCCTTGAGGTAGGTGCCAAATGAGAACCCAAGCCTTCAGGCAGAGCTGGATCTTTTCATTTTTAAGTAAGGCCATCTTTAAAACATGAGCAGACATAATTGCATCGTAGCACCAGGCAGGATTGCAGGGAGATCTGGATGTCCTTAAGCATAAGGATTTATAATACGTTGGCCTGCTATTCACTGCCTTCTGTCTGAATCTCTCTGTGAGCAGTACCCAAATCAGACATTTTAGCCTTACCTTTTAGAACAATAAGGTTTCTCGCTTATAGGAGTTGCAATGAAGTGTACTAGAAAGCTGTGAATACCCAGATGATTCCATTATGAAACCTTTGTGTTTAATTTTAGGATCTTAAACACAAATGAAAGTCATATAATGAAAGCAATTCTCTTTGTAGGTGGGAAGCACACCAAAAATGAACTGACTTTAGTGGGAGCTCAGTCAGTCTAAACCTCATGCAATTAAATATGACTTTCAGGAAACATCTTAATACTTTGCCATTAGTCTTCTGCCTGTTTTGCCTGGGATTTAAATGTAAAATCAAATTTTCTCCCTAGATTGAAACTCACTTTCATCAGCAAAGGGGTATTATCCAACTTCCTTAGATTTTTCAAAGACTTGCAGATAAACAAAGCTCACCAAAATTAGAGTAGTGGGAATTACTGATAGAAATGTAAGATAAAATAGCAGATAGTATCTTTTTGCCTTTCTGCGTGCATTAATTAAAGTGGGGCCAAAAAAAATATATACCCTCACAGGAATATAACATGGAGAGCTGGTCAGAAATTTTCCATAAAATAGTTTCTTTCAACAAGCATCATGGGAAATTTATTAAGTTTTGCATAACTCTATCTGTGGAGAAGAATACATGCAACATGAATCAAAACTTGTGTTATCATTAGACTTCAGTGCTATTTCAAGGTTGTTGAGTTTCTCTTGTTTTGTTTAGTTTTAATAAGAAATACCAAGTAATCTTTTTTTTTTTATTTTTTAATTGTGTGTTTTTTTTTTAATTACTATTTTTTGTATGTAAGATATCATAAAGTGGACTTATAAAGGAGATAAACCCATAACTTATCCCATAAAATCCTTTTCCTATAAGCATTAGTTTTCAGACACATTCAAGATTCTGCTCAGATTGAAATATCAATATTAAGGGATCTCTGTATCATCTGTGTGCTAAAGATTCCCAGGCAGACAAAGACTTAAATGTCTATGAAAAGATATAGCTCAGGAAACAGTAGCATGGAACTTCTTTTTACATATTATGGTGTGTAACATCAGTTCATTGCTTCTTTTAAATGGTGCTATTCTGTATATGCTCTGCGTTGTGTGCTCGCTTGACACAAATATCTTGTTACCATAAGGCATCTGATATGGCACCAAACACACATTCTTATGCAGCTTCATGGTGCAGCCAGAATCGATGGAGTAGCTTCTCATAAAGGAGACGTCTCTTTTTCAAGTGCCAGACTCCAGACATCTTTGAATATATTGAGTAAAGCCCCAGGGCTCAGTTCAGTTGCCTAAACTCTGGCATCTGCTACCAACATCTAAAGATGCATAAATAAACCATACAAGTGTCTGGCCTCTGAGCACCTAGAAGCAAGGTGAACTTAAATTCTGTATCTTGTCTACCAATTCCATGTGAATGACTCAGGTGCCATAGGGCATCTCAAATCAATGAAGACTCTTCCATGTAGGAAACTGAATTAAGTCAATTTGATTGTAAATGGAGTTTAGGCACTGTAGTTGGATACAGCTACAAGTTGACACCTTTGTTTACACACCTAAATATCAGATTTTGTCCCATTCTGATTTTTACTGCAGACTTGTTCAGCATTTGAGAACATTTTCTACCCTCATTCTTAGCCCTATGGATTTTTTCTCTCTAAGTTTTCACTGTAGTATTCCCATTTCACTCTTCAGGGCATATTGAGCTATTATATGAACACAGCACTATTCCTTTTGCTCAAGAGTGGAAATGTTCAAAGACAAAAAGGCCAAGAGAATTCTTTTCTAGTCAATCCTTTGTTAAACTTACTATTCCTATCTACTGGAAATGAATGATTGTAGGTACTTTTTATACAGATAACTGGTTTATTTTGCACAAAAGTTCATAAATATTTTACGTATTTCTTGGTTTAGTCAGTTCCCCAAAACGTGGCTCAGAAGGCCACACAAGCAATGCAAAAATCATGAGGCATTACAGCTAGTACTGATGTACTTGGACTTTATTTTTCTTGCTTTCTGATAATGTGAGCTCCTTCACGTTTTCATTTCTTTGGACTTGCAAAGAATAAAAATGAATATAAATTCCAACACAAAATCTTGAAATCACCTGACCCCTTAATCTTGGACTTGAAAGGGCTAAAATACTCTTATATGTATGCTAAAGCTGGTATTGGCCTTGCAAACATTAAACAGAGAAGACAATTGTGATGATTTCTTTTCTTAATATGCCAGACGTGTCAAAATAAAATAAAATAAAATAAAATAAAATAAAATAAAATAAAGTATATAATAATAACAAAACAAAAAAACGATCCTGAAATGAAATCCATTTTCTTTAAAAGGTTTGGATATTACTGTAAGTCCAAACTTCAAGAGTCATGTGGTATCATTACTTGATGTCCGTAAAATAGTCCTTGTAAATATTTTGTTATCATTTTCCTCTCACTACCAACCAGGGATAAACATAGCTTCCTGCTCTGAAAATTGACTGAGAGACTGGTGGATAAACATTCCAAAAGTGAGCTATTCTTTTAATTGCTTTCAGAAGATCCTTCACAAAAGACTGGGAAGTTCCCTATCTGAAACAGAGTTCCACACTGAACCCCCCTTTTGGGTAGGACTTCCTTAAGCTTGGTATCTTTCTCAGGATACTGGCATTCCCAGCAAACAAGGTTCCCACATCCAGCAGGGACAGGAAGATCACCATGAAAGACATCTCAGAGTCTTTCCCATGCTTGTTTTTGATATGCTCAGCATCTTGGCAATCATCCATGTCTTGTATAACCTCTTTTCCCCAGACCACTGTTTTTTTCTCTATTTTCTAAAACAGCTTTAAAGACTGAAAAGCCAAAATATGGAGGAGAGGAATTCCCATTGTAGTGAATTGTTCCTATTTCTGACCTATGCACGGCTCTGTGCATTAGATCGGAGTTTACTGTCGTGGTGCCTCAGACAACTGTAGTTACACAGGGGATAAGACCTTAACTAGCATAGGATGCAATGATATTTCAATATTTGTAGTAGTTTTCCACTTATAGTTTTAAATGGAAGAAAAACATTTGGAAGGATTATGTTTATTTGCTTTGGGTTTCTTTTGCTTCTGTTTTTATTCACATTTTTCCACCTAGAACTAATCAAAATTATTCATTATAAGAATGGAAAGAATTTAGTTATCCGATTTAAGATGTCTAGTACCACCTGAGAGGCCCTGGGCCTTATGTGAACAGCTTATACTACACAGACATAATTTGGACAGACAGAACTGGAGTCAGTCACTTAAAAACTGATTTTTAAGATGCCATTTCTGACATCTTGAAATCCTTGCAGAGCTGATGACTGGCACAGAAACTGAAGAAAACAGGAATGTTTCTGGATCAGCAGGTAGAAGACAAGCCGGGTGCCTAAATGCAATATATATCTATATGTGCACTGAAATGCATCCTTAAACTTAGATGAGATTTACCCATTATAAGACTGCTTGGCAACTCCTTTAAGGCTTCATTTCAGTAACTGTTATGTGAAAAGCACTACTGAAATTCAGGTACTTTGCAGTGCGGAAAACATGAAGAACAAACTCTTATCTGGAGAAAACACCTTATTTGGACTAAAGGTGCAATAAGCTAAATTCACCCTAGGAAATTCAACACCAACAAGGCAAGAGTGTTGTAAACTTGTTAGCTTTGCAACTCAGTGACCCTGTTCTAGTCTTAGATATGGAGGCTGGTGGCCCTACATGCAGCAGGAGGGTTGGAGCTTGATGATCCTTGAGGTCCCTTCCAACCCAAGTCATTCTATGATTCTATGATGATTTGTCTTTCTATTTAGCCTGACTAAACTGGTTCTAGGTGAAATATTTCCTGGGCATTGTTTGGGCCAAGAGTTATTCTCAAAGGCAGCTTTGGATTCCACACCGTTGGATGCTCAGATTGCTTAGCAATCATTACCAAACAGTCATTACCAAATGATGCCAGTTACCCTGGCATGGCTTAATTTCCTACTGTGTATGCAACCATACATACCTCCACATGGAAACATAGAATCATCACAGAATCATAGAATGGCCTGGATTGAAAAGGACCACAGTTATCATCTAGTTTCAACCCTCCTGCTATGTGCAGTGTCACCAACCACCAGACCAGGCTGCCCAGATCCACATTCAGCAAATAGTCGTAATAATCAGTGCTTGTTGCTTACAAGTCTGACCTGTGAATAAGCCACACAGACTCGGCTTCGTTCACCTAAGGAAATGGGAACCAAACCTTCTGGGACTGGAAAAATAGCAGTGCTGGGCAGCCTAGGGCATGGATCCCTTCTTGGCTTTGAAGTCAACAATACTGTGTCAATCTGCAATCCACAAATCTGTCCCACAGTGCTTCAGAAGTGATGCTCCTACCAAAAGCAACCTTTGAAGCTGTATGCAGTCTGCACTCACTGCTCTGCTTTTATTTTCTGTTTCTCTCACAGGTAATAAATAGTTTAGGGAGTAAGTCTCGATTTTTCAGTCTAAAAGATGCGTACTGCAAACACTTCTATGTATGTAGTTGTATATATATATTTACGTGCGTGCGCGCACTTCTTTTTTCTTTCTCTTTCCCATCTGCAGTTTGATCACTCACGGTTTCGGAACTCCTGCAATATGTGCTGCCCTAAGCACTTTCCAAACTGTTCTCAGTGAAATGCTGAACTACTTGGAAAAGCACACATCGCACAAAAACGGAGGAGCGGCGGAATCCGGCCAAGGACACGCCAACTCGGAGAAAGCCCCCCTACGGAAAACTTCAGAGGCTGCTGTGAAAGAGGGCAAAACAGAAAAGACAGACTAGCTACATCAAACAGAATCTATTTCAAGAGAGTCTTGCTGCTGATATTTTTTTTAAATATATATATCATTGAGGGCGATTTATCTCCAGTGGACCAAATCCAAGGAAAAAAAAAAGGGAAAAAAAAGAAAGAAAAACAAGGGGGGAAAGAAAGAAAGAAAAAGCAAACAGAAACAAAACAAAACAAAACAAAACAAAACCCGAAAAATAAAAAACAAAAATAAAAAAAAAAAAAATGGAAAGAAAAAAGAGAAAGATTAAAACAGAGAGAAAGAGAGAGGAAAGTATTCAACCCTAAGAACAGCAGTGTACAGTAATTGTGTGATGAAATTGTCACTTTTTTTAAGATTTATGTTGCTCTAAACTACTTTTCGTGCATGTAGTATTTGATTGTTCTGAATGATACACTTACACTGTTTTTTATAAGCACTTCTGGACTTGGCTGGGGTGGCACATGCCATTTGTTGCAGGCTAACATGAAGCACTTTCTTCTCTGGCAGCACAGTTAGGGCCAGCACATCAGCTGTGGGACATGCAGTTCCAGCATTCTGGCTTTGCTTGCATGCTGGATAGACTGGAAGAAGGGCTTCCTCTGGTCCGTGCCTGGTCCACTCACCATTGGGAAGACATTATGGAAACCTGGCAAGAGAGGAATCCACAGGTTGTGGGACAGATGAACTGTTTGGTGCTGGGGGCTGCGTCTCCCCACATGGGAATGTATAATAAAGCTGCACTGAAATGAGGCCAGAACCCATTAGGAATCTGTCCTGGCTATTCAAGCAGCAACTGAAGCATCTCCTGTGAGCAGAATATGGCAGACTAAATGAAAAACAGCACACCTCAGTAGTTTCATTACAAGCCCTGATCACCTGTGAACTTCAGATTAAAAGACTATACGGGCTTCTGTTCTCTGTCTTCTCAGTCCCTGGCCCCACAGTGCAGCAGTCTGCCGTACCCAAGTCTCTATTCAACAGGATCAATGCAGACAATCGGAGTCTTCTTTTGTGTTGCCTTCATTTTATGGTACTTTCTTTTCTCCAACAGCTTGTTTCTGCAGCTTTACTGCCTTCTGAAATCCAGCTGAGGTGCAGAGGTCTAACAGAATCCACTTACTTACATTAAAAAAAAAAGTCTATAAAGTAATACCAAAATGACATATATGTCAGATTGTCATGGTCCACAACAGTTAAGTGATTAATGACCTTACTAATATACATCTGAAATATTTCATCACCACTCAGAACACATCCTCACAAAGGAACACTGGACACATAGTTTGAACTCAAGCCTCTTTGAGTCCAGAGCCTTTTTGCAGCTACAGACATTCATTCAGTTCCTTTTCTTGTTTCTCTGATATTATTTTATTGAGAAAATTAGGAAGGATTTTTCATGCCATAGCGTGGGGTTATGCTAACCAAGTAAACCCTCTCTAAAAGCAGCAGAATCAGTTTATTTCTTCCCAAACATAAGTCATTTATTTCTGCTCTTTCTACAGCAAGAAAATGAATATAATTTTCCTCATGTAAGTGTTTAGAGTCACTTGAGATACTTTAGGGTATCTAAGGAAGCCACAACTTTGGTAGCAATGACAGAAAACATGTAGGAGATTGGGACTCCTGGAAGAGGAGTTGGAGGACCCCCTAAGACAGCACTAGAGTTGTATAGGTGGCCACCCGACATGCACACCAAGTTTCTAAGACAGATGGAAGGGGTCATCTGGAAGTTCAATCCTTTCTCCACTGATAATAACTGGGATTTAATAGTGGTATTTCATATTGCATATGGTTACTACTGGGCTAGTCACCCTCTGCTCCCTATAATCAGAAGAGAGGGAAAGGTGCTTAACAGTACAGTTCATCCCATCTCAAAATAATCATGCCCTGAAAGTGTCTTTTTTTTTTTTCAACTAGATATAAAAGAGGACAGGACTAAAAGCATTCATATTCACTATAGTTTTCTAGTGCTAGTTAAGACACACAAAATTGTTCATGACCTGCTTTAGTTTTATCAACTTAGAGACTATAAAAACTCTCCAAAGGTATTTACATCTATGATGTAGGGAACCAGATTATTAACTTGACCAATCTCACCCTCCAAATGTATGGAAGAAAACAAAGTGTTTATGGTGTCATACCGTCCCTTTTGAGATCAATAAGGAGATTGCCATCAAGGTGAGAAAGCATGCTAAATCTAGCTGAGTCCCTATTTCCTTGTGTGAGGAGATCTGAAACAAAACAAAACATTCCTACAGTTTTGCTCGAGATTTGTCTTTGCTCAAATATACAGCTTAGGTATCTACTTTAATGCCATCTATCTAGGCTTCCTGTATGCAGGGAAATGAGGGAAATACATGCATCTCCATGGGACTCCAACTTCTTAACTCACCGATATCAGCTAAATGCATCACAGAAATTTAACTTTGATGGATTAATTTGTCACTCCAGCACCTCTGTGCTAAAATCAAGCTAATGTTCCTCAGTGGTGTCTTCAAGGCCGTCTTCTTCACTGTGGAACCACTCTAGAACATGAAATACTTGAGTGTGGACATAAGTAACCACAGATTAAAAGTGAAAAGAAAAATCATTTTCTATTGTCCAAACTGAAGGGGAGAAAGAAAAAAGGGGAAAAAATTAAATATTTGTCTGTGTCACTTATGCAGGTTTGCCACATGAAAATGTACTGTGAAGCGACTTAATTGTGGTTCTCTACTTCAAGATGTGAATAACTTCAAATTGTTTTGGTGGAGGAAGAAGATAACAAAAAAATGTTTGAAAACCCTTTTGACATTTCTCAGTAAAATATCGGTTTTCTGGAGGTGGGGAAATAACTGTGTAAACTCTTCTGTAAAACTGTTCAGAAAGCAATGAGTTATTACAACCATGCCTGATATTGGAATAACATGTATACAGAGTTGTTTGAAATATACACCTATCTGGGATGTGATCCAAGGTTCCAACAGTAGTTTATTTAAGGAGCTGCACCTTTTGTTATTGCAGAATCCCTATGAGCCCTTGCTCTGCTGGCAACAACTTTTTTCATCTTTATGATCACTTGATCTATAAATATGAACAAACCTGGATGTTCTTAAAGACCCAGAACTTTCAGTTTAAGCCTTAATGACCTCTGTGGATTTTTGGGAAGGTTTCAGTACAGATCTGTTTCAAGTTGATTGAACTCCTAGAAATTCTTACCATTAAGAATTTATTTGAGTCTGCATCTCCATTTTTCCTATTTTTCCTTTGGAATCTCATCATATTAAAAAAAAATAATAATAATAATCCTTTTTAAAAAGTTAACTGCAATGTTTATTGTCATTCACAGGCTTTGTTATTTATTTTTATTGGTACTTAATTTTATTGAAAGAAAAAATATTTGTTATTCCTTCTTCTGCTGAATTATCTTTTGGAATAGTTTGACATAAGAAAGCCTTTGGCTTTCAAAATTGGATATTCCAGTGTGGTTTTAACTGATTAACTCACTGAGCTTCTGGTTAACATCTCAGCCTAAGTTCTCATCCATTTTCCATTCATCCATGAACACTGCTCCCGCGGTTTTGTTATTTTTGTTTTTGGTTTTTGGTGTTTTTTTTTTTTTTACCAATTTCTAAGACTTCGTCGCTGTGGAAATATCCCCATCTCAAAACACACTCATGAATTAGATCAGCCTGAAGGACAGGCATGGTTTGAAGTTACTGAGTGCTCACTGGTAACAAATTCAAGTGTATTTGTACCTCTTTGACTTTGAAATAAACCTTATCTGACAAAAAGAAATTCTTCCTTTGTGAGGTGATGGAATTGCTTATTCCACACTGGTCAAAAACATCTAAATACAAAAAAGTGTCCACACTTACGAGTCATTACAATTTTGGAAACCTAGAAATGCTTAGATCCCTCTCTCAAGAGCTGTCTGAGTATTTGGGTCATGTAGTACTTAGGCTTTTTCCCAGCTTTGTATATATTGCTTTTTCCCACCATGACCATCAAAATGCATTGAGTACTACAGCTGTGTGACAAAGACCAGCCACTGCTACTTGGATATATTAGCAACTTAAACATGAAGTAAACACGCTGATTAACCAGTCTTTATAGAGTAAGATGTTATTTACTGTCAGTAAGGTGGGCACAATGAGCTCGTGCATTGACTAAGTTTTGAAGGTAAGTCTCTGGCAGAGCTATGAGTGAAGTTTACACCTCCAACCTCTACCCTAAGAACTGGATTTCTGATCCCAAAGACTTCCATTAATACTATGAAATGGCAGAGATGTGTAGCTAAGGGAGAGTTTTACACAGATGATGAGGACTGGTGCAGTATTTAGTGTCTTGTGAAAGGGAGACAAGCAGCAACCTACATCTGACAACTGAATTCTGCCAAGGGTTCTGTCCTTCATGCTGCCATCCTGAACCTTAATTCTTTCCAGGTGCCATTCTGTTGCCTTGGAAAACTGGTACAAGGGGTGAATTCAGATCTTTCATTCACATTTCTTTAAAATATAATCTCCAATAATTGTTGGGAAAAGACTTCCCCTCTCCAAATCAGGAAGGAATCTGCCTTTGAAGCTTCTCTTTATCTGTTCCTAAAAACAACTAAAAATCTGCTACTAAGCAGGTGCAATATACAGTCCCTCCAAATCCAAGGCCTCTGTGTATTTCCTCAGCTCAACTCTTCTGTTGAATGAGATTCAGTGGCACGTCTGCTACTCACCATTTTACAGCAAGTGTGAAGAGGGGCTGCTTTAATGTCCTAAGAGCTAATTTCTCTAACTGCCTCTTGCTCTGTTTGTTTGTTTGTTTGTTTCCTAATACCAGAAAGCAGTTTTTGTCTTATATACCTTAGGTATCCAAAAGAGCTGCTGATGACTTCCATTGCCATTTGACTTTTCTTTAGCTTTTGGAGACAACATTCTGCTGCTCAAATCTTCATTTTTATGGACAACAGAAAAAACAACAACACGGTGGTAATAGAAGACATAAGACTGCCACACAAGGCCAAGATTAACAAATATAACTATGTAGGAACTCTTACTGTAAAAATATCGTCTGCCTCTGCCCACATTACAGGTTCAACAGGACTTTAAGTACAACTATGTGGGGGAATGAGGGAGGGAAGAAAATAGTGTCACTTTCCTTTGCCAAGTGAAGGTCATCTAAGAAGTCTAACTTTTTGTTTTTTATTTTTTATTCCTTTTCTTCAATTTTCTTTATTTTGTGTTATGAATTCTGTTCTGTACAGCAGCCATTGTGATTGTATTTAAATGTGAGTGCACACTTGGTCACCAACCATGTCCTATTTGTTGGTTTAGGGATTGGCTTTTTTGTTTTATTATTTGTTTTCCTTTCTTTCCACTTAATCTAACTTAATTTACATTTCAGTGGTGAAAAACATGGCCTTTTATATTTCTATTTGCAATACAAGCTACCCGTTTTACATGAGTTTATGAAAATAATGACCACATTTGATTGAACATTTCATGGCAATAAAATCTATGTTGATTTAACTCTAATTTGTCTTGCTCTTGAAAGTAACTTCCATCTCTGGATAGTCTTCACTTCTGCACTACAAAACCTAGACATAAGATCTACCTATGTAAGACTTAAAAGTAAAGGAACACCAATGACACTATTTCTGTATTACAGAAATATATATACATATACAGAGACTAAAACTATACATAGACTACCTCAAATAATTTTGACTCTTAAATATTTACCACCCCTAGAACCTGTTAACCGAATTTTATTCTTGGTGTATGAAAGAAAGATATAACACAAGGCAGTTTGTTCTATCCTAGTATGGGAATCCAAACTGAATTGGCTGATTTACATTAGATTAGTCTTTCTCAATTGCCCACAGTAGAAAAGTGGCAATAATCATAGTCCATCTCCATCTACACAGAACCAAATGTAGAATGCCTGGATCAATCAAATCCATTCATCTACAGCCTCAATGTAGTTATTTAACCTTCTTCTTGCAAGCTTATAGCAGTTGAATTCCAAGTCCTACTTCAGCCAACGGTCTGAGTTAATGGTCAGCACTATTACAGTGTACAGGGCTTGACTTTTCCCAGGAAGAAACAAAGAGAATCAAAAATATGTCTTTAGGTATAACTAGCTTCCTTTTGCAGGTTTGATGTGAAGGAACTCTAGCCTAGATGTTTATCCAAGTTTTCAAAAAGAAATAGAGTTTTACTGGGAAAAAAAAAATAAATAAATAAATTTAAAAAGTTGTTGTTTTTTTTTTTTAAGCAGTTTCCTATACATAATGTTTAAAAATTGTTTAAGAACCTGATGACAACCCTTCTTTCTGTGTTGTTTCAGTTCTTGTAAAGATGACTTTGTGAGTCATTCTAGACAATGACACACCAAGTGCAAAGCTGCAGTGGTAAAGACTTCAGAAAGATTTCAGGTGGAAAAGGAAATGATTTGGAAGGCAACTCCTACATGTTAGAACTCAATTAATCCATCCTCCACCTCTGTTCTCTGTCAAATGAACTCTCACTAATTAATATTACTACTTAATCTTCTAGGAAATACAACTTCCCTGTTGCGATACTGTATTCTTCTGATCAGTTCTGTATACACTCTCATCCAAACTCAGAGGAAATACAACAGTGGCAAATTCATCAGTATTTTAAATATAATCACATGAAAGGTTGGCTCGGCCACCTTTCTTCACTTTGGTGTGTAAATTTTTCCACTCACTCCATTTAAAAAAAGAAAAAGAAAATCCCACTGAGATTTGCAGAAGTACGGTGCCAAAGTACATGTCAATGTGCAACAATAGACTCTAATTTGTAGACACTGAAACATCAAAGAAGATGAAAAGCAAAAAGAACAATAAGAAAAAGTAATCCACCTCTACCAGATTTTATATGTAAACTACATATGGAGAGCTGGTATAAATTTGCTTTCTAACTGACAATGTGAAATGAGGGATCCACTCTGAAAAATTCTGAACATACTGAAATAGAAGAATTGAGGAAGGATACATGATAACGTTTGGACATGTTCAGCAACACAACTCCCAGTTCTGATAGAGAGGTTGTGTTGGTTTATATCTTGCTAAAAAATACAGTTCTGTTTCTATGTAGGCACTAGAAGCCAAATCTAACAGTGTCTGGTGTATTTGCATTCACCTTGCTGTTGAAAAGACATGGCCAAGAAACAAGGAGTAACTTCGGGCCTTAATGGACTTTAAGCCATAAATTGTTGGTTTTGTGGCCAAAGGTTTGTGATTTGAGTTTTCTGCTGATAGTTTTATTGGAAATTTATTTGAATTAATGATGCATAAATGCGGCTTCTAAAGTTATTCAAAGCAGCCTGCTTTTGGAGAAAGTATTACTGGTATTGCACTGAACTGTGGGACAAAGTTCTGCTCATTCAGGATCTCTCTGACTCAGACATACCTACACAACTCAGGAAAAAGCTGGTGGTCGTTTTATTCCAACAAACATACTGGTGGCATGATTCACTCACCCACATACAACCAACTAGTAACATTTTATACATACTTGTCTATCCTTCTTTCCTGTTGTTTCTAATGAGGGACAGAGGCCTCTTAAAGCTCCTTCACCAGATCCATCCATTTCTTGTATGTATCTTGAATACCCAAAGATGCTTGAAACAGTATTAAATACGTTCTTTCAGTGAGCATACAGGTGAAGTATAGTTTATATTAAGAGTAATATAGTGGCACATGAAGTACTGTTTTAGCTGAGAAGTATTGGTGATGGTTGGACTGGATGATCTTTTAGGTCTTTTCCAGCCTTGATAATTTTGTGATTCTGTGATTCTGTTTTGGTTCAGTCACACAGTCAACAGTTGCCAATTCAGCAGCCCAAGAAGACTCTGGTTGGTGTCCATCTCTCACTTCTGGAGGGGAGAGCATGGGCTTTCCATAGGTCCTGTGGATCTATCTTAGCAGTGTATGTGAACACCACCGAGTAAGGAGGAATAAACAAGACAAAACCAGACTGTTCATTTGTGTCCAGTGACAGGAAAAGAGGTGATGAGCAAAAACTGAAATGCAGGAAATTCCATTAAAAAAAAAAAAAAAAAAAAAAAAAAAAAAAAAAAAAAAAAAAAAAGAAAGAAAAGAAAACCTTTCTTCTCTGTAAATGTATTGAAATTCTGGACCAAGTTTCCAAGATAAGTTGTGGAAATCCTTAGATATTCTTCAAAGTTGACTGAATATGTCTCTGAGAAACATATCCAAGATGGTGCTGCTCTGAGAAGGGTGGGTGAACTAAGTGATACTGAGATATCCCTCCCAACCTTAACCATTCTGTGATTCTGTGAACCTCTGGGCTGAGTTCAGTTTCTCCCACACAAGATTAATCCTCTTTTGAAATAAATAAGTTATCCTGCCTAGGCTCTGTTCACTATTCCAGACAGAGCATAAGTCATATCTTCCATCCCCACTCAAATTCCTCAGATACTCTTGTCCATAAATGCAGGAAACTGTGAAAAGAGCAGCTGCCTGGCAGTAATTATTAGTTATGTCTTGGTACCTGTGCCAACACAAGTCCTTGTACTGGTGGCATACACAAGTGATTTCAACATCCTGTGAAACTCAATTTCTGCATCTGAAGTCTTGGACTAGACATGAAAGGGCAAGAAGATGAGTCCCATTACTGTCTCTATCCAAAGCCATTCATTTTACACACATTTTTGTCAATACACATTTTACACATATATTAATGAACTAGCCTGGGGCATCATTACAGTCAGCTAAACTAAGCAGTTATCAAGGCACTGAGCCTTTGACAATTCATATAAAGTGTAAAGCAAGTAATAAAAGTGCACAGAAAATTAGGAATGGTCAGCAGAGAGCGTATTAGTGAAATTGGACTCTTGGTGAATAAACTGCTGGAAGTATGCCAAGATAATTGGACCTGAGAAATGAGTGGGCAAAATTCTCATTTAAGATTTCCTAAGATTTGAAAATAAAAAGGAAAACAACATAATTAAACAATCCTTCATTCACCAGAACAGAATAAAAACCACTGCACCATGGTCTATGGAAAGGCATACTGAAGAGAGGGACCTTAACTGGTTTATCTTTCCTTGTTTTTTTATTGTTATCACAGCATTTTCCGACCTGCCTTCAATCTGCCTTTCACTCACCCCCTCAAGGAAAGCACAGCTTTGCATGGGTATCTGATTTTTTATATTGAGAGATCAGGTATATATTTAAACTGGTTGCTTAACCTACCTTTAAAGGAGAAAGCCTAGCTTGACTAAGTGCTTAAAATTTGGATAGAAAAGGAAAAAATATTAATCCCATCTTCACTTAAAAATAAATGAGAGAAGCTGGTATTGCAGCTTTGACTCCAGACTGTTAACTTTTATTAATCTGCCTAGGTAGATTCAAGACCGTTGTCTTCAGGACAACCGCCACAGTCTGGTCATATCCATACAATTAAACTTCAAAAGATTTCAATCTAGAAGATTCTGTATTCAAACCAGTACACACGAACCAAACAGAGAGAGGTCACGAACTTGTGTTGAAAATTGGTTTTCGTGAAATAAGCCAAGGAAGCGATGCATTTCCTATCACTTGTTACCTTCATAGCAATGCTGGATGCTCTACTGTACAACACACATTCAGTCTATGTTTGTTGGTACATTCATTTGCAGATCTGTGCAGTTTTGTTTTACTAATGGCATGTCAAAATTTTAGCTGGGTTCTATTCAATACTCATTCAGTTAGAATGGTAGGGGATGAATTTTGACTATCCAGTCTCAGCTGCTATTAATATCTCAGATTTCAAAGGTTTCTCCCTCTCAGCTTTTTGTTCATTTAAAGGAATTGATTATGTTTCATTACATAAAATGTTAACATTTATCACCTCTGACATACAGATAATCCAAAACTGAGTAAAAGAACAGTAAAGATACTTGAGTCCCTGAAGAAGATCATTAAAACTTTCTGTAAAATTCATATAATAATATCCATACATAATTTAAATCAGACTAATGAGCTACTGGTACTATCAACAAAGGTTATGTAGTAGGAAGGAAAGGTAGAAGGCTAATGTCAGAAGTTCCTGACTCATTGGCTTTTGAAGATAGATGCATGCATCTTTCTGTTTAATTTATAGTAAATAATATAATGTGTAATAGTATATAATATATAATACTATATACATTATAATATAATAGAATTTGGAATGGGATGGGATGGAATGGAATGGAATGGAATGGAATGGAATGGAATGGAATAGGATAGGAAGGGAAAGGATGGGATGGGGTAGGGTAGGGTAGGGTAGGGTAGGGTAGGGTAGGGTAGGGTAGGGTAGGGTAGGGTAGGGTGGGGTGGGGTAGAATTCAATAGAATGGAATGATTACAAGGTGGAGCTCTTGTAGGTCCCATGCCATATCTTTCTGTCCCATACTTCAGGGCTTCTGGACAGGACTCAAGGCACTTTGACATGGGCATACACAAGATGTAAAGTATTCATGTGAAAATCTGTTTCTGCTGTGCCTGCTGACTAACCTCAAGTCAGAACTAAAAGAACTCCATCTCATAGGCAACCTAAACATTTATGTCAGGTCAAACAGAACCCACCTCTTTCTTTCTTTCAACAAGAAACAGGTGGAAATATCCCAGAATATCCCAGAAGAGAAACAATGTCATACTACTTCCTTGAATTCTAGTACTCAGAGATTTGAGGCTATCCTAATGACCTTATTTAGTACTCATTTGAGTCAATAAAAAAATTTGTGTGGATTTTGGTAGGATGGGGGTTGATTTCAAGCAGCTTCATTTATTTTTTGTATTTTTTGGCCCTTTCCCTATAGGGCTACTTCTTGAACTCCACACATATGTGAAGTCGGAAGGACAAGTACAGTGGAAACTGAAAAATAATCAAGAACCATGGGTGGATCAGGCAATGACAACCTTTGGGACAGTGACAAAACCCAACCCTCTTCAGCGCCTGGAAATCCAAGTGACCTCCCAAAGATCTTCTTTCCAAACAGTCAGGCTGCGCAACCACACTGCACATGTGCTGCATTATTGAGCATGGTTCAGCCTGCTCCAAGAAGGAATACCGTGTTTCACATGAATGGATATATAATTAGTGAGCTACAGATTCCTGCTTGTTTCCCTTGCATATTTTATACGTGATGTGTATTATCTGCATAGAGTATTCATGAGGGCTTTTTTTTGCTGTGTTTCAGATTATATTCTGCAGAAAAATACTTAAGATAGATATGAGCAGATGTGACTTCACTGTCATTTTTGTGGGGATTTGGTGGCAAAAGGAGTGGAAACATTTCACATTTCCTTTCAAGTGATTTTCTTTTTTTTGTTACAACTATCTGATATCTGTTTGTTTTCAATGCTACATTTGAAATTGCAGGAAGTCATTTTATACCTTTAACTTTCAGGTTCACAAAGCTTCAAGAATAAGAAATATATATATATCCTATTGATTCTGAAAGATTCTCATTTTAAAGGGCTATATTTGCTCTATGCATGAGTACATAGGCACTATGTACATAGTACATAGTAGTTTGTACCAGACCAGTCTAAGAACAGTATCAAACCAGACCATTGGGTTCATCAACCTGTCTCTGATAGCAGTTGTTATTTATGCCTCAGGAGGAGATAACAGAAGAACTGTGAGTGAAAACTAACCATGAATAAGAACTGAATTCATCTGTGGTTGCTCAATATATTGGAATGCAACAATTTGAGGAGTTTTCAGGTAAATGATCATCTGTGTGGAGATATTTCTTTTTTATGACTGGATGAAGCATAGAGGCAAATTTGTTGAGAAAATTCCAAAAAGACAAATGGAAAAGTCTGCATAATTAGAGGCTTAAAAATACAGAATCAGTTTCTTGCCCACTTACGTATTATATGACTGAGGACTTGGTTAATGAAAAATTAAGGAGGGATAATATAATTAATACTAATCAATATGGGTTTACAGAAAACAGATGCTGTCAAATGAACTTGTTATTCTTCTGTTTAATAAGATTACAAATTTGATTGACTCTGAGTGTGCATTTAACCTGGAATCACAGGGATATTGGCTACAATTACAACAATTAGACAAAATACTCCATGCTTCAAATGGATTAAAAGGTATTTGAACCTGAAATGGATGACAAAGGGAGAATCATGACTGAGCATGTAAATTCTTCATTGAAATCCAAATTCCAATTCCTGCCAAGACACTACTTTGCATTCTTACCAGTGGGAACATACAACAATCCTGATGATTATATTTGCACGACTGAAAGATTGTGGGGGGGGGGGAATACCATTAACTGGACAGGCTGGATGCCAGCAAACAGTGAGTTGATACAGTGAAAACGAACTTGTATATCTGAGAAGAAAACACATATCTCCTTCCTTGGAGAAGTTACATTCTGCACCATAAAGCACTGACTCTTTGATAGGATTGTTAGTTAATGGTTCTGTGTCCTCAGTGCAGTGAAACAAATTCATCACATACCATCACATAGCTGGAGAAAAAAAAATGATGATGATGAACTTCAGTTGTGAAGACCAACAGTGTAAAAACAAAACAGAGAAATGATGCTCTGAGGCTGTTATTTAAGGAATGTTGCAGTCACAGTTTCAGTAGGATGTTCCAAAGCTCCATAAACAAGTCCGATTATCAGTGGGTGGAAGCTTTTGAAACATAGTCAAACACTATCAGTGGGAAGTGTTCACTTCAAAATTTGGGGGGAAAAAAATAAAAAGTATTGAAGTTTAAATTTCAGCTCCCTTATTTTGATACTAAATAAACAAAATGTTTAATTTCACAGCTGTAAAAATGATTAATTTATACTCGCTTATTCCTATGCCTTTTAGGTAGGAAATATTGATTTGTATTGTGCTTGTGCATTTATTATAATGAAAGCAATGATATACAATTACCTTAGGATTACAATTCCAAATGGCATGTTTATATTAATATTAATATCACATTCTATCACTAGAATTAATATTGCATAGAAAGTAATGAGGAAGCAGTTAACTTCATTCAGACAACAAGTTTGTGCCTAAATTTTTAAGACTACGTCTGAATTTTGTGCCATGAATAAAAAAAAGAGAAAGGAAGGGAAGGGAAGGGAAGGGAAGGGAAGGGAAGGGAAGGGAAGGGAAGGGAAGGGAAGGGAAGGGAAGGGAAGGGAAGGGAAGGGAAGGGAAGGGAAGGGAAGGGAAGGGAAGGGAAGGGAAGGGAAGGGAAGGGAAGGGAAGGGAAGGGAAGGGAAGGGAAGGGAAGGGAAGGGAATACAGGAACAAAATATCTGAGGAAATATTCTACTCAATATATTATAAGCAATTTTGGGAGCCTGAAATATGTTTCCCCTAAAGATAGAATTTCCTGGCTTTGCTATGTCTCCTTTCATGTACCCAGAAAATTTTTAACTCCCTGAAGCACAGCCTGTGGTCATACTGTCTTAGTGCCTACTTCCAGAAAGCAAGTTTAGACTATGAAGGGAGAAAAAAAAGAAGTACAAAAACAAAGTACCGAACAAAATTCAGATAATAGGCCAGATCTTAATTTTTTATTCTCTTTCCTTAAAACTGATCATTTCTCTCCTGACAGGAAATTTGTATACTATATTTTGATCATAGATAATTTACTCAACATTACATGTCCTGAAATGTGGTGGGTGTATTTCTTAGTATAAATATAGCTTAAACCTTGTTTTTTGACTGAATCACATGCAAACTGTAACCACATAAACATAGTTGAATTAAATTAAACAAATACAAGTGGAATCTTCTGACTTTCTGTCATATTAAACATTTGGTAATACTGAGACCTCCCTTCAATGACTGCTGCATGCTTGTCCTTGACTTAAGTGTAGCATTTTATTGTTTCATAATAGGAACAATAAAGAACAAAAACTGTGTGGTGTATTCAGATGAATTCTAAATTTAAATATCCAAATCTGAAGAAACTGAAAGGCATGTTTATATAGTTTAATTTTTTTAAGGAAACAAGTTTGGCAACTTTTCATTTTGTTTGGCTTCTAAGAGGAAGTGGGTTTATAAAGGATTAAGTCCCATTCAAGAAGTGGAAGTACAGAGGAAGGATGACCCTGCAGCTGAAACAACAGTTCCTGGGACTCCCCAGACTCTTGTGTTGCAAAGAATAAATCATTCACTGATACGGTACACTGTGCATAAAGTCTTCAGTTTAACACTGCACCATCTAACTCCTACTTTTCCTTTCAGTCATGGCAATCCCTAAATATAGCAGTCAAGATACAAATTCAAAGGAAGTTCTGAGACTTTCAAATACACAAGTCAGTGAGGTGAAGCAGTCCAAGAATGTAGGAAAGGACAATAGAGATGATCAAGCCTTTGCGCTCTCTGTCTTAGTAAGCCAAGTACTTATTCAAAGTTTGTTATCCTTTTTTTTGAGTTAAGGGCCTGCATCAGATCACTATAAAGGTGAAGAGAACATGACCTGTGGGGGAAAGTCTGAAACCCTCTAAATTCTTTATCTGGGAGATCTCTGCCATTACTGCTTGGAAGAGTTTGCTTCACTTAGAACGCTTCACAAGAGGAAGCACCAAGGTTTCATCTAGGGATTTGTTGAGACATCCCCTCACATTGTCCTATGGTCTAGATCCTTGATAACACCATGTACCCACAGAAATGCAATTAGTAGAGAGGAATAAAGCATTAATGCATAAGTAGGGCAGATAAATTTGTGTATCATTATTTTTCTTATTCTAGTAATAGAAGTATCACTTGGAAGTGCTCATTCTTCCAAATAGTCAAAACACTGTGCAAGACTTGGTTTAGCAGAACTAGGTTTGGCTCAAAGGTGAATAAGGGAGGAACCAAGTCTTCATCTCTCATCTCCCATCTCACATCTCCCATTGTTTAAATTAGATCAACTCTAAGAAATTATTTTCTAGCATAGGCAAAATAATCCCCTCTGGAGCAGGTGGAAATAACCACCAGAACTTAGGCAGCATCTTGCTCCATGGTATCACAAAATGCTCTGCGTAAGAAAACTATGCATTAGAGCTATGTAGGTGCTTGAAGCTCGGTCATGAGGAGGAGAAAGGAATGGGTTGGCATGGAAAAACAGAAATTTGGATTCAGACACTAGGAAATCTCTGAGAACCACTGTGGAATGAGACATTTATTCTGTATAACTCATTTCCTGCTTATAAAGAGCTACATCAGAACTACTGGAAGCCAAGTGAGCACCACGGATAGACAAGTAACATCTACACTGTCTTTAATCATGATTAGAGAGTGACCCAGAGCACACAGTTATCCCTCTCAGCTGGAAAAACTGAGAACATCCGCAGTGTCCATCTGTGGTGTGGATTGGGATTGTCATTAGGTTGTTATGCTTTTTGCTATCCTTCATCCCTTGCAACTCATCCTCATCCCATACCCAGAGAAAAAAAAGGCAGAGGGGAAATCCCAAAGCAAAGGCAGCAGAAATGTCCTGTACACTGACTACATCCCCAGATGTATTACAATCTCTTCCCTGTCCAACCTGGTTGCAAGCAGTGGTATGAGGAGCTGTCAGCCCCAAGAAGGCACATCCTAGTGCCTCATGATGACATCTTCCTCCTAATCTTGGGTACGGAAACAGTTTGTAGCAAAGGGATCTCAGGGAGCTCAGTACTGATGGGAAAAAGCCCAACATCTCGCCCACAGGGATATTAAACACAGCAAATTGCTGGGATCTGTCCAAGTGCACCCAGCACTCGTGGCTGCATCTTTCCAGTGTGCTTCTCTCACTGTGCCAGAGAACAGGCAGAAGAAAGAGGAGCTGAGATATGTCTTCAAGACAACTGAGCACTGTGGTTTTAGAAAGCCAGAAGGAATGGAGGAAAGTCCTCATTATGTCTGAAAACACCATGGGGAAAACTGATTCATCAGCAAAAATAATGGGAAGCTGGGCTTAATTTAAGAGACGAGTCTTACTATTATTCACAAAGAAAAGGGTTAAAGTGCACACGTGAAATGAGCAGGCACTGAGTATTAAGAGACATGTTGGGATATTTGTTGTCATTTATCTTTTTCGCTTCCAAAATAAGATTCCAAAGTGATCGTTTAATGAAAAATACCAAATTCTGAAATACATATGGGGACACACAGAAAATTCAGAGTCGAGAAACGTGTACAAAACGTGACTGAAAGGACTGAAGTTTAAGTTAGAAATGACAGGCGCTCCTTTTACTGGAGAGCCCGCAGCGAGCAGCAGAGGGCGCTGAGATAAATTGATTTATTTGTAACCACCGATAACGAGGATTTTCGGGGTTGCGTATAAAAGGAGCATATACTGTGTTATAAAGGCACACGTTGGATCTAGAAGGCTGAATATGACTGAAAGCTGTGAAGTGAGGAAAAGTGGGTCGAGTTTATAAGAAAAAGTCCTGGAATAATCATATAATAAAATCACAGAATCATAGAATGGTTTGGGTCGGGGGGGACCTTAAAGCCTGTCCAGCCCCAACCCCTGCTATGGGCTGGGTGCTCCCCTGCAGCTCAGGCTGCCCAGAGCCCATCCATGGCCTCAGGCACCTTCAGGGATGGGGAACTCACAGCTCTGGGCAGCAGTGCCAGCACCTCATCACCCGCTGAGTAAAGAATTTCCTCTTCAAATCTATCCTAAATCTCTCCTCTTTTTGTTTAAAGCTATTCCCCCTTGTCCTATCGCTATCAGACCCTGTGAAAAGTCAGTTCCCCTCCTGTTTATATCCTCCCTTTGAAGTACTGGAATGAAATACGCAATGAAATATGGATAACTTACGGAATTAAAAGGTACTGTTTGTTTTGTGTTGTTTGTTTGTTGTTTGTTTTTTCTCACTGCTAACATCGCCGTTCCAAGACGAGAAAAGGATTCGGCCTTTTGAAAGTCTCAGCCCCGGGCCCGGAGCGCCCATCAGAGGGCGCCGCAGCTCCGCGCAACGCGGCTCAATGCGCGCTGCCCGCAGCCGGGGCGGGGAGGGCTCCAGGGCTGCGTACGGGGGGCTCAGCGTAAAGGCGGCCTTTTGTTCGCAGGGATGGCAGAAAGAGGGACAGAATCGCGTGAAATATAGATCTAGATGAGTCGAAGATTCACCTTATCGATTGAAGCTCCGCGCTCAGCGCTGGAGTAGTGAAGGCTGTCACTCCTTACATTGCTTCCCAAAATTTACCGAGAAATGCCTCTTTTCCTCTTTTCCTCCTTGCTTCTGTTCTCCCCTCCCTCCCCCTTTTCTTGAATAGCTTGCAGTGGTCACTTTGGAAGGCCTGGCTCTTATTTCCAAAGCAGAGCTTGTTGCACATTTAGGGAGCAACTCTTCCTAACTGAAACTGCTCGAATAGAAGCACCGAAAAGAAATAGAAAAGGCTGCAAAACAAGCCTCAGAACTGTGTAGAACCCTCATGTCTTCGAATTGTTCTTAATGAACACCGGATGCACGTATGCCACTTATTGCAACTGCAAGTGAATGTGATGACTGTGGGACACGGAAATAAGGATTTCAAGTCTACACAATTCTGTTAGCAGAGAAGCAGAGGCTGTCTTATCCCTTTGAGCTTCTTTTCTTTCACCCCTCCTCTCCCCTCCCCCAGCACAGAGAGCATATTTTATTCAGGGTGCCACGAAATGGTGAAGCATTCGCTGTCACGCAGCACATTCTCTCTGCCCTGTGCCAGCCTTGCAGGACATGACTCAAAGACTTTAACAGAAGTGATGGCACACTGTCCCTTTATGAGCCTGGTATTTTTCTAAGAGGGCCATTTGGATCTGTAGGCACAAGGAGAACGCTGTGGGGTGGCTGTGTGGGGATCTCTGCACATCGTAGCTCTCTTCTCCTTCCCAGCATTTTTTAGCTCTATTGCTTCGGCTGCACTGCTCTGTCCAGCCCACTAAGGGATGTGCTCTTTTTTCCTCCTCTGTGCAATAGCTGTGCTGGGGGAGCAAGTGGAGGGGATGGGAGGAGGTGGGGGGGGGGGGGGGGGGGGGGGGGGGGGCGTGAATATAAGAAAGAAAACCTACTCGCATCTGTTTTAATAACTTCCAGCAAGAGCTCTGCCCAGCTCCTGCTGCAATATCTGGCTGTTGTTTGTCTCCTGCCTTTTGCAGGTTGAGTTCGTGGAAGATGTGCTTAGGAACAGTGAGGAAGGCTTCAGAGGTTGGGGGAAAGAAGGGTGAATGTATCCATCCTGCCTGGATTTGAGGCCAAAGGGAACACAAAGAGACAACCCCACACTTCCCACCAGCCGACCAAACGGCACCACAAGTGTCTCCTGATGAAGTTCTCCTCGTTTTCGAGATTGCCCATCTATAAAAGCGTTCTTTACCTGTAGGACCTCTGAAAGTACAAAGGACACTGCATTACCCCCATAGGATCCCGTGCAGAATAAAGGAAGATTGGTAGGAATCAGGACCTAGAATTTAGAAACACCTTTCTCTCTGTCTTTGCGTGTGTCTCTTACGCTAATTCACCCCTCTCCCCCTCCCCTCCTGATGCATCAGCCCACCGTAAAGCCCAATTGTTCCCTTTCGGAGGCAGAGATGGGCTCTGCTCGCCTGCTGAATAAGTCGCCTCTATGCGGTACGACGTGTTTTAAAAGGACAATGCGAGAGAAGGTTTGCCTGGGGAAAAAAAAAAAAAAAAAAGGAAGAAATAAAGGTTACAAATGGTCCAACTCCTCCTCTCCCCTTCCAAACCGAGAGCTGCCCTGGAACCGCACAGACCCAACTCTGCTTTAACCGTTCTGCTTAAAGTAGTTAATCGCTATTGAAATGCTTGCAGAGGAAGGCTTACGAAACACTTTCTTCTCCATTTTTCGCAGAGAAAGTGTTTCCAAGTTCTGAAATAGACAGCCCGAGTCTGAAGTATAAAGCTTTCAAAGGAAAACCATTGATCTAAATGTGTTCCTCTTAGTTTGGCTTGGATGTGCTGGGGAGATGCTGTTTTGGTGCTTTACTGCACAGGAGAGGATAATTTCTAAACATGTAAATAAAAGCATATTGCATGCGGGGGAAAGAGTAATATCTCACTGCAAATGATGAACCGCCTGGTGCAGAGACAACCTATCCTTTATTTTAGTTTAAATAGGGTTGAAAAAATGTTCATTAATTTCTCCATTCTGTGTGTCTGCCTGTTTGTATATCTATCTATCCATCCATCTATCAGTTTATCTATCTCTGTATCCATCTATCTATCCATCTATCTATCTATCTATCTATCTATCTATCTATCTATCTATCTATCTATCTACCTACCTACCTACCTACCTATCTATCTGTGTGTTATCTATCTATCCATCCTGCCCTCTATAAAAATAGAGGGTAAATGCACTATATAATATGCATCTTTGATCACTGTATGTTCATCTATACAAGGGTAGATGTATAGAGAAATACATACGTATGCTTTTACATATAGTCCCCTACAAATGGATCAGGTTTGTATGCATATATGCATATGTAACGTGTAGTATACATGTGCCTATGTAAATCCATACATAAGCGAGAATATATATAATTTACATATATAAATGGGTCACTTCTTATGTCTGCACATGGGAAAAGTTATATGTTTGGTGATAAAAGTGTGTACGTGTGCCTGTATATGTGTGTGAAACTGCATATATGTCTTTATCTGCCTGCCCAGAAGTCTATATATGTGTATATGCAGATATATAGTCACATATATGTCTGTAGATATATGTAACTATGTAACAGATAATGTTTTTACTATCCGATTGAGGTTTACTTCTGCAGCCTATTGTTTCAGACAACAGATATAAGTTGCGATGGAAGAGGAACGTCGGATTTGGTGTCTGTCCCCCATTTCCAATTATAGATGGATCATTACAGACAGAGAAGTACTGAGAATCCAGACATCTGCTCTTCACATGAATGCACTCACCTCCTAGAGAACAGCCTGCCATCATGCTCTGGAAACTGGTTGAAAATGTCAAGTACGAAGATATCTATGAGGTGAGTATATAATATGCATATGAGTAAGAGAGTATATGTATATTTAAATATACATCTAGCTGCATAGAGCCATACTATATAATACATATATAGCTCTACATCTGCTTACATGCAGATATAGAGACGCAGACACCCGCACACACAAATAGAGACGGGAAACAGAGTAAACGCTTAAATGCTTATTTATTGGCAAATTTGTAGCCGGGATGCCAAGTCCTAAACTTTTTTTTTTTTTTTGCCTTTTTTTTTTCTTTTTTTTTTTTTGCCTTTTCTTTTGTGGAAAAGCTGTTTGATGCGATTTAAAACATCAAAGAAACGATCTGAGGGTTGGAATGAGGCAACTTAAAGGCAAGAGTCGGATTGTTTAAGAGCCCGAATTAAATGTAATTCGATTAAATACGGGCAAATGTCGAGAAAGAGGGGGAAAAGATGAAATTAGAAGAGAAACGCGATCTGCTATTCGGGGACGGGATGCATTTCTTTATTTCTTTCTTTTCTTTTTGTCCTAGTTTCTTAATTTCCGATTCCAATCTAAGCTCAACCTGAATTTGGATATATATATATATTGTCTTTTTCTCGTTTTCACGACCGGATGGCTTTTTTACGACTCTTTTTACACGCATACACCGTAGATAAGATGTGCGCGTCCGCATCCACCCTCACTAATGACGAGGCACACACATTCTCGCACGTCCGTGCGTGCACACAGCCGAACCGATCCATCCAAAGCGGGCACGGAAAGTTCTGGGCTTTATTTTAGAGACCTCCTCGGGATTTTTGAGGTTCAAAAGCAGAGAGAGGCGGGAGGGGACGGTGTGTGTGTTGGGTGTGTGTGGGGGGGTGAGGCAATCACAGCAGAGCCAAACGGTTCTTAATTTTATCCGGATCTTTCCCAGCACGGCTCCCCGAATGCGTTCCTTGTAAGTAAAGCAGCGCGCTGGATCGGCTCCGAAATGGGAACAAATAATAATAATAATGATAATAATAATCAGATGGAGGGAAAGTTTTGCCGCTTCGTCAATGATTTTTTGTTTGTTTGTTTGTTTGTTTGTTCGGTTTTGTTTTTAATTTGGATTTGGTGGCGGTGGTGTTTATAGGAGCGGGGAGGGATTCGCACGGCTGTTGGGGTGGGGGTGTTGAAAGGGCTCTGGGCGATGCCGTCCGCCCCGGGGAAGCGCCGTCGGGGCCGCACCGCTGCAGCCTGCCGCTGCGGCCCCAAAGCGGTCCCGCACCGCTCCGGACTTCCATCGGGAAAGCGTTCAGTGTTAAATAGAAATGAGGAAACAATAAATAAGAGAGAGAGAGAGAGAGAAGCAGAAGGAGGGCATTGATCCGACTTTTCGCAGCCGGAGTAAGGACGGGAAAGAGCCGCAATATCTCCTGCTCTCCAAACTGCATTCAGGCTCGTTATCAACCAGCAGCGCAGCCCGGTGGGTGTGCGGGGTCCCACGGCCGCCCCCAGCCCCTTCGAGCCTTCCCTGTTCCTAGCACATCCCGGCCATTGTCTGTGCCGCAGCAGAGGGTGACAAAACGTCTCCCTTCCCGTCCTGCGAGGTGGGGGAATGTCGAGGCTTTCCCTTCCACTCTGGTTTTTGGAAGGAGAGCTGGAAGCTTCGTGCGTCCCTCCGCGGCCGTGGGAGCGGTGGGATGGGATAGAGTAATCCTAACCCGAGGGTGCGCTTCGGGTCATTCCGTACAGGGCATCCTTCAAAATGATATTTCTTTGGGTCGGTTTGAAAGAGAAGGAAGGATTATTAAAAGGAAAAAAAAAAAAAAAGAAAGAAAAAAAAAAAAAAAAAGAGAGAGAGAGAGAGAGAGAAAGAAAGAGTGAAAGAAAGAAAGAAAGAAAGAAGAAGAAAGAGAAAGAAGAAAGAAAGAGTGAAAGAAAGAGAGAAAGAAAGAAAGAAAGAAAGAAAGAAAGAAAGAAAGAAAGAAAGAAAGAAAGAAAGAAAGAAAGAAAGAAAGAAAGGAAAGAAAGAAAGAAAGAAAGAAAGAAAGAAAGAAAGAAAGAAAGAAAGAAAGAAAGAAAGAAAGAAAGAAAGAAAGAAAGAAAGAAAGAAAGAAAAAGTGTTTCCCCTCCTTTTTCTTTCCGATTTCTAATTAAGAACACGATGGTAGGGGCGTCTCAGGCGCTTAAATGGAATCTGTTCTTAAAACAAAAGTGTGTGTGTGCTTGTAATGGGGGCTGGGGGGGCTGCTCTGGGAAGTGTGAGTCTATTTAGGAAGGAACGTAAGTTGAACTTTAACAGAAATGGCAGACAGTCCAGTTGAACGAGTTTCTGCAGCATCAAAAAGGTTTTACATCGCCCCCGGCTTTGCCTCGAAACTAGAAATCTACTATCCTTTAAAAAAAAATCACTGCATTACATTTTACATTCGGGTGAAAATCGGGATAGATATGTGCATATCTATACGGCGGGTTGGGTTCTTTCTGCGTATCGGGCTGGAGGAGGATTCGGAATAGAAGAGAACCCAACTTCACCCCGTTGCAACGTTTATTGGGTTGCTCTGAATGAACGCGGGTCGGTAACGCGCACCAGAAGGGCTCAGTCTCCGCTGTAAATACGGACTGGAGTCAGTGCGCATTTCTTCTTCTTTTTGAGAAAGAGAGAGAGAGAGAGAAAAAAGAAGTGAAAGGATTAGGAAAGCCTCTGTTTTTCCTCGTTATTTGTTAAAAAATATATATAAATCTACAGGAACAAAAGCACCAAAGGCAATCAATTCACCGTATTGGGAATGTATAATTAAACGTAAAAAGGGGGGAGGAGGGGGGGGGGGGGGGGGGGGAAGAAAAAAAAAAAGAAAAGAAAAAAGAAATACGTTTTTTTCTTCTTCTTCGCCTCCAGCACTGCTTCATCTCCCTTCCCTGCTCAGTGTCTGCTTTCCACGTCTTCCCCCCGCTCGAGTTAATTGAAGTTCTGCCTCTTCCCTGCTAAACTTTTTCCCCCCTCTCCCTCTCCCCAAACTCTGCCCCTGCCAGCCCCCTCGTCTGATTACATCGAGTAATTCTCCACTGAATGAACGTCATTTACAATAGTAGGGGAGCTCTCGAGCTGGCTGCCAGCTTCACGCTCCATTTGGTCCTGCATTCTCCCTTTAAAGTAGTCGTGTAATATTAATAGTCATGAATATCAATTATTATGAGGCGGCGTAGGGAAGGAAAGGGAAGGAAGGGGTAGAGGAGCAGTCTGAGCCCAGCCTTGGGTTGAAGAGGATTGCGTTTGGGAGCTCAAAGGGGAAAAAGGAAAAAAAAAAAGAAAAAAAAAGAAAAAAAAAAAAAAAAGAAAAAAAAAAGAAAAAAATACCAGAAAAAAAAAAAATACAGAAAAAAAAAACCAACAGAGAGGGAGGGGTGAATCATATATATGTAGATAGAGGTTTCCAGGCTCGGTTTTGGGGGCATTGGTTCTTTTTTTTTTTTTTTTTTTTTTCTCTTTTTTTTTTTTTTTTTTTTCCTTTTTTGATGGATAGTCTCCGAAATACCTCAAGCTGTTCTCCTGTATCCAACACGGCCCTTTGCAGATCTCCTTGATATATATCTATATATATATATATATTATTTTTTTTTTCCTTCCAAATATTATCGCCACAGTCTTTGATTTTTAGCTATTACAAGACTTTTTTTATTTCCAGATGTTAGTCCACACCTATTCCGCCATGGTGAGTTTGGATCCATGTTGTACTAGAATTGCATGTTCTCTCTCTCTCGATCTGTTGTCTCTCTCTCTCTCTCTCTCTCTCCCTCTCTCTCTCTTTTAAACGCCTTTGGCTTGGTAATTTAGCACAATAATTGGAGGAGGCTTTGCAGCTGCTTCTCCCTTTTTGCATTGTGTGTTCTCCATTTGAGATTTGGGGGGGAGGAAAGAAGGGGGGGGGGGGTGGGAGAGCAGGGAAAAAAACTTTATTTCCCCCCCCCCCCCCCCCCCCCCCCCCCCCTTCTTCTTCTTCTTTTTAAACCCTATGTGCCATTGCTTGTGGGGGTACGAGCTGCACTTGGTGGAATATCTCTTTTTCTTCTGTATTTTCACCCCGCAGCTTCCGAGCGACTGGAGTGGGACAAAAGTCCTCTCCCACCTTTCCTCTGAAGCCTCCACATGCTTCTCTCCCCCAACCCCCCCACACCCCAAAAGACTTTACATTACAATTACCCCCATCCCCTCCCCCATCCCCTCCCACCCCTTTCTCCGGAATATAATATTGGAAAAAGAGACAAAAAGACACTGGGAGTTCCTGTTAGAAATCATAGCGGTTGGATTTGTTCAGTACTGATGTTTCGTTTTTATTCTGATTATTATTATTATTACTATTAGACTCTTTTATACAAAGGGTCCCTGTGATATTATTATTATTATTATTATTATTATTATTATTATTATTATTATTATTATTTCCCAAGTGTTTTCTCGGACAACTCCTTACCTCGGACTCTTCCGAGAAGTGCAAACTTTCCCCTTCGGGTCTTTTTTTTTTTCCCACGTGAAGATGGGTCGTTGATGTTGAGTTGCAGGGCTTCAACGGAGGGAATAAAGAGACGCTGGGAAACTTCGGGCAGGACGAGGGGTGGGTGGTGAGGAGGGATGGCTTTGAGGGTTCTCTCTTATATTTTTACAACTTTTAGTTTTATTTTGGGGACCGGTGGAGGGAGAACCGTGTTAGTAGAGCGGAGTCACATATCGTGTACGGAGCATCAGTCCTACATGTTTAATTATGACACGAAGCGTCTCTCCCTTCCCCCTCTTCTCCCTTCCCGAATTATTCCTGGGCATAGGTTTGGGTACGAAGCTCTGGGACACGGCTTGCAACTGGGGAGGAGGGACACCAACTACCATTGGTTCACCATGGTTTTACTTTTCCCTTATTTTGTTTTATTTCTGGGTTGGTGATTAATTGCTGGGTTTGCGTTCTTTATACATATATATATATAATGAAAAAAAGGGGGAAAAGGGGTAAAAAAAAGAAAAAGAAAAAAGAAAAAGCTCCTCTTTTTGTTGTTGTTGTTGTTGTTGTCGTCTTTCTTTCATCCCGCCTGTAGGACCGGCATGATGGAGTGCCCAGCCACAGTTCCAGGCTGTCCCAGCTGGGATCCGTCTCCCAGGGACCCTACTCCAGCGCTCCTCCGCTCTCTCACACCCCGTCCTCGGATTTCCAGCCGCCTTATTTCCCACCCCCCTACCAGCCTCTTCCTTACCACCAAAGCCAGGACCCTTACTCCCATGTCAATGACCCCTACTCCCTAAACCCCTTGCATCAACCCCAGCAGCACCCCTGGGGACAGAGGCAGAGGCAAGAGGTGGGATCAGACACCGGGTCACTGCTGCCACAGCCTCGGGCCGCCCTGCCCCAGCTCTCGGGACTGGACCCCAGGCGGGACTACCACTCGGTACGGCGGCCAGATGTCCTGCTGCATTCAGCTCACCATGGCCTTGACTCCGGCATGGGGGACAGCCTTTCCCTTCACGGCATCGGGCACCCGGGGATGGAGGAGGTCCAGGTAAGGCACCATGCTTCTTTTTCCATGGGCAATGCCTTTCAGTTGAGAAGTGTTTACAGTGGTTTTGATGTAGGTTAAACGCTTTTTGTCGCAATGAGATGATGATGATATTGCCCTTTCCCTCCCCAATTTTTTTTCCCCTTCCTTTTCTTTAGAACTCTTTATGTTTGGGGCGAATTTATTTCCTCGCTGTCACGCACGGGCTCCGCTTTGCCAACTGTCTGCTGCAAACCGCACGCGAACCAGTAGAGTGCGTGGAGCAAGCACAGGCTCTGCGTGCTCCACGTGCTCCCAAAGCTGGCAGGGTTGAAGCCTGGCTTTTCAAATCCCAGCTATTTCCCATGCAATCTCAACTCCCACCCCCCCCCCCCCCCCCCCCCCCCACTAATTTCCTGCACTCCAGGGACTGTGATGAAACTGTCAAATTACCACTTTTTTTTTTTTACTTTTTTTTTCCCTTTTTTTCCCCTCTTCCATTCGTGAATGAGGGATAATATCAACAGAGCCCACATCGAGAGGGGCCATCGGGACAGAGCCAGCCTCATCCCTCCCTTTTTAAGCACAATTATTAGGGTAGCAATGATTTTACATAGTTCTGTTCGCTCCTTTGGATGACAAAGGAGTTTCACGGGGAAGAAAGAGCAGCATTTCCCAGCCTTCCCCCATCCCACTCGAAACTCATCGTCACGTGTTGCTTCCTAAAAACGGAGTGACCCTTAACAGCTTCGGTGCTGGGGCGGTTGGCACCTTGCTTGAACAAGGCACGGCCCCGGGGGGGGGGGGGGGGGGGTGGGAGGATGCAGCCTCCGGGTCCGGCATCAGGCTTCAGAAAGTCAGGGTTTGGGGGGTTGCCTTTCTTTCTTTCTTTCTTTCTTCCAAGTTTATCTATCAGAGGTACGAAGAAGATACGTATTAAAACTTGGAATAAGCAAAGGGAGGGATGAGGGAAGGAGGTGTAGACTTCTAAGTTACAGGCAAGGGGAAAGGCAGGAGAAATGTAGAGAGGAAGAATAGTAAATAAAAGAATCGTAGTGAACATCGAGGCAGAGGAGATGTATAGCATCAGCCTGAGGACTGTCGTAGGGATGCAGAAAACCCCATGCTTGTCTGGAAATGTGGACTTGAGGAACAGGGAGGTTTTCTGCCCAGTTGTGCTGTTGCCTCCGAGCTCCATGACCGGTCATTGGTTTCTGTGGGTTTCTAAGCTGGTTTGGGAGACCTGGGGCTAGTCCTGAGCCCCACGGGAGTGTTGTGCAGGTCTCGGCTCGCATTCCATCGAGAATGCAGCAAGAGGCTCTGCTCCCTCTGCCCTTCTCTCTCAGCAAACGAGAGGCGTTAACTACTGTTTGTGCTTTGATATTTACGCCTTCTCCAAATAAAAGCCGGTAATTGTTGGCTTTTGTGAGAAAGAGAGAAAGAAGGGAAGAAAGGGGGAAAGAAGGGAAGGGAGAGAGGAGAAGGGGGGAGAGAGTCAGAGGAAGGAGGGAAGGGATAGAAAGAAAGAGAAGGATAGAGAGAAGAAAAGAAGAAAAAGAAGAAAGAAGGAAAAGAGGGAGAGAGAGAAGCATTGAAAAGCTCAGATCAGCAGCTTTTCCCTTCTTTCCCAGTGAAACAGCCCCGCGGATCCGAGCTCAGCCAGCTGCTGCCGCACACGGGCTGCTTTCCTCGGCTGGGGTAGGGATGGGGACGGGGAGAGGCAGCCGGGGCTGCGGGCCGAGTTGTTTGCTCGGGATGCTGAAGGCTCTGGGACTGGAAGCGGCCCCTTCTTTGTAAAAGTTTGGTGGCAAACTGAGGGAGGAGGGGAAGAGGGAGAGGGTATCCCAAGGAGAAACACGTGAAGGGAGAGGTATCCAACTGCAAGTTAGCTCAGGCAGCGGGGAAAGCAGCCCAGTCCTCTCCTACTGTTCAGCATTTTCTATTCTTGTCCCCCCACCAATGACAGATGAAGCCGGGCAATTTTCCACCGAGAATTTTAATATGGATCAGGTTCCGCTCGGGTTATGAGGATTCCCATTATTATTATCCAAGAAAGTGTTTCCAGAAATGATTCCAAACGCTTTATTTTTATTTATTTATTTATTGTAATGATGTTCTAAAAGCTGAACTGCTATGAGGTCAGACGTGTGTCTCTGCTTTAACTTATGTGCCTCTGATTAAATAGATGCCATGAGAAAAGGTTGGGCTGTCAAGGGGAGAAAAGAGAGAGGAGGGGAGCGCGTGACGGAGAGAAACAGTGGTTATTATATAAACACCAAATCCGGGCCATGTGTAAGCCATTGTCCAGGGCTAGAATTAAGTGACTGCAACACGATAGCGCTCTGTTATTGTAAACAGGACGTATTGTATTGCTATTGCTGCCCCTTTCGAGAGGAATTCTCAATCTGCCGCTGACGGCCGTCAGGAGGGGAGAGCCAAGACCTACTTTTGGCAAAGAAATTTGCATTATTTCATAGAGTTGCTGGAAAATCCCATTGCAACTCCAGATGATTCCTATTTCTTTTCACCATCTAGAGCAAAGCAGGGCTCTACTAAAAAGAGACAGGGCAACGATGGGAAAATCCGGGCTTAAAGGAAAACAGGAAAGGGTCGTTCTTTAGGATTTCCTCTCAGACATTTCCCTTGCTGTTGGATAAGGTGTAGGTGTATACATATGCCACATGCATATATATATGGGGAATTTATATATCTATGTGACATGTCTGTGTATGATATATATATTTGTGTGGCATATATATGTATGGTATGTGTATATATATATATATATGACGTGTATTCATATGGCTTGTCTACATATATATGTGTACATATATCTACATATACGGTATAAAGGAAGCTCCATGCTATCAGATTATTGGCAGAGGGGAGGGAAGACAATCTTCCTCTCTCAGTTTTCTAAGTATATCAGGAGCCCCCCCCGTCTCCCACCTCCCACTCTTCAACCACACATCTCCACTTCTCCTCCTCCCCATGCTCACGGCCGTCCCTCCTGTGTGCCAGCAAGAGACACGGAAAGTTAAGTCGCACACCAAAAGCACCCAACTCCCTTATAAAGTAACCCCTGGTATCACTTTTAACTAAAGAAGTCTAGTAATTAAAAGTCTGAGTTGTTTTTCCACGTTTCCGCATGCAGTCCTAATTAAATCTTTACGATCCTCTCTGTGACTATTAACTGCCAGCATGCTGAGCGAATATCCTGTACAAAAACCCAGCAGGAGGGCGTAATTAGATAGAAAATCAGACAGGAGTCTTCTCATTAACTACAACAACTAACCCACGTTGCTGATGGAGCGAGCGGAGTGCACGCACGCACATAAAGCGTGTGCACAGACCTATACCCCAGAGATAAGGTGAGAAAAGAGGAGGGGGTGAATAGAGAGGGAAGATGGCGTTTCGTATTTACCTCCAGCTCTGCGCCATCGAGTTGCAAGGCGCAGCACTCCAGCAGGCTGCAGGATTTGCTCATCATCCCTCCTCGGCAGCTGCTGAGGGAAAGGAGGGAAGAGTTTGTAATTGTATGTTGTGCCCTTTAGGTATGCGGGCTATTGATTAGGGGAGAGGCTGAGCCACGCACAGTGTAAGGAACAGCCATGTGAGTGCGCTTTGGAGTGCACAGGGAAGGGAAACGAAACAAGTGGAAAGATCCACGGGAAAAAAAATTGCTCCATCACCTTTTTTTGGAAGGAGATGTGATTTTCTCCTATATCATATCAGGGTTGGAAAGGTGGAGATAAGGGCTGGGGTCGGATGAGCTCAGCTCCTCAGAGAAGCCAATATGAAGTTGAAATAATAGGGAAGGGAATCACTGGTTTGCTGATAAGAGGTTTTCCTTATCATGGAAAGAAAAAATATATACGTGTTTGTGAGAGAAGTTCTTAAATACACCCATAACCCGAAAAGAAAAGGAGAAATAAAAGAAAATAAGAGGAAAAAATTGAAAAGGAAAGGGAAAAAAAGCCAAATTCTGTGTAGAAATAAGAACATCAAATAGAAAAATGAAAGATAAAAAAAAAACAAAAAACAAAAACAAAACCCATTAAGTATACAAAGTACACACAGGTCCCTCCTTCCACCTGAAACACGGAGTTCGCCCTGCAGCGGAACCTGTGGCAGTTCCGCAGTGAATTGCTCTCTCGACTCTGCTCTGATGGAGGTGATTTCGCTGCACCGAGCGCTGATCAGCGTTGGTTTGCAGTCTTGGACCTCACCATGGCGCTGAGATACGAGACCCGATGTGGGCTCTGCCAGCTTTGCCCCCTCTTTGTTCTCTCCCCCTTCTCGAGTGCCTTAATAACAGGTGTGCTCCGACAGGGACCCAAAAAGAACAACAATCGTAAAAAGAGATTTTTAAGGAGGATCGGGGGACTTTTTCTAGGCAATCAATTTCACAGTTGATACTTTTGATAACGCATAACCCCACTCGGCCCTCCCGGCCCGCAAATTCAGGACACGGAAGGGACCCCGGGGGCTGTAAATCTCTTTCTGCTTACACCCTACACGAAGTGGGCGTTGAGCTGCCCTCAGAATCTCCCAAGCTTTAATTAAAAGTCCATAACGCAAACTATTCTATATAGGAAGTAAATGGCCCTTGAATTATTAAGATGTAGCGGGGTTAAGCAAACAAACAACACAAAAATAGGAGAGGTGTGGGGGGGCGGAGGAGGGAGGGGAGAAAAGGGGAGGGAGAACTGAAGTTGTCCTTAATCGTGTTCATTTATGTCATGCAATAGATCTTGCAGATGTTGCCAAATTGCCGGATTTTCAAAGGGGGAAATGTAAAGCTTTCTCGAATGTCAAGATATCCACGAGATAGCCGTGGTTTTATAAGATAACAAAGCCAATATTGCGCCCCATATGCTTCACAGCTCCCTTTTATTTATTTATTTATTTATTTATTTATTTATTTATTTATTTATTTTTATTATTTAGGAGACTGTATAATTTGTAAGAATTTCATTTCCTTGTCGTTTGGGGGGGAATAATAATAACAAATAATAATACTCAAACTCCCTCCTCCCCTAGTGAATTAATATAAATGGAAATAACAGCAACCCCAGTTTGGAATGACATGATTTATGTACGCGGTTCTTTAATATCCAGTCAATTTGAATAGTGATGTTTTTATATCCACAGTCAGTTGAAGATGCCAATAACAGCGGTATGAACTTATTGGACCAGTCTGTCATTAAAAAAGGTATGGATGATTCCAACGAGATAGACAAACTTTTACTGTGCGGCAATACCCTTGTGATACATATATGTGTGTGTGTGTATATATATATATTTACTTCGGGACAATGAATGGGGAGGAGGCGGACATGGCAGCAAGATGAATCGCTGATTGGGTCTTTAGGTTGAGCGAAGGGGAAAAGGAAGGCAAAAGTTGGTTTCCCCCCCCCCTCCTCCAATCACACCGACGCCCTCAAATGGGGTACCCCCATGCTGTCCCCCATCCCCAACAGCCCTCCATGGGGGTCTCGTGGCTTTATACCTGGGAGGAAGAGGAGGGGGTTGACTCCACTTTTGGGCTGCAGTGCATCTCCCAGACGAGTGGGAGGTGGAGGGAAGAGAAAGCAATGCCTATGAAAAGCAGCTCTGCTTGCCTTCCCACCCCCCCACCTCCCCTTCCCCCTGCCTATTTTTTAAACCTCCCTACATATGCGCACATGATTTAGTGTAACTGCAGAATCACCCCATACTGTTAAAGGGAATGTGATATTAACAAATGTTTGCAGTCTCTCGTACAGCTGTAAGCAAAATAATTAACTAATTAAACTAATTAAATGTAATTACAATAACTCATTTCGGGCGTAATGCAGCTGCTTAATTTTTTTTACATTTCTCTGACAGTCACTGGAAGATGCTTGGCGATTAGTGTTGTGTTATGCTGATAGACATTAAACAGATCCCACACTGCAAATGTAGGGGAAGCTATCTTTAATTATCTAAGGAGTTTCTATTTCTAGATTCAATTTTAAGTACCAGAGATGAGGCTTAGAAATGCTGGCCCTTATGCTCACGATCAGCAGCGCTTATCTCTGGGACCTTATGATTTGTCAAACACTCATTGCAGCTACAAATACTTAGGATCTCGTAGAACCCAAAGCAAAATAATAAGCGTGTTTATTTAAAACGCGTTCAGGGCAGCGTGAGGTCCTTCCGTGTGTTTATTGTTTCTTATTTCAACCCTCGTGCGCCTCTACCACGAGGCTGCAGTTGGTTGAGGGATGAAAACTCGTTTGCGGCCACCGGTTGGAAATGTTGAAGAGGGAGAGACAAAGAATTCCTTGCTTAAAGGGAAAGGAGTTAGTTCGGCTTCTGTGCTTTGAGTGGGTGTTGCGGTCAGGATCTGCAACCTGATGGCTCCTGGTGGTGTTTTTCCCCCTCTCCTCTCTCTATTCTCCATCCTCCCCACTCCGCTTGCTGCCTCATGGGCGATGTTTCCTCGTGGGCGTTGTTTGATTAATTGGTAGTTGATTTGCGGTCGGGAGTCTCCTTTGTAATGCTGGGCCGCTCTCGCACTTTCGTTTCACAGCCTTTAACCCTCTCCCAGCCTTCTCCCCCCCCCCCCCTTCCCCGGTTTCCCATTCAGATCCGGATGCGAACCGCAGCACGGATTAGGGTCAGGATGGGATGAGTGCGCTATGCCTCGAGCAGAGGAGATGGGCACTGCGCGGTGCCATTGGGAGAGGTGCGCTGAGTTCTACCCGTGTTACATGTGCCCTTTGGAAATGACATTACTAAAAGGCACCGAGATCCATCTGCTGCTATGCTAAAGTCACTGTAGTTGCATTTTCTTCCTAATGAATCTTGCCAGCAGAAGGGGACAGTGTGGGTTCGGTTTCTTTTCTGGGTGCGGTGAAGTGGCTGTTGAGTGGGGGGTAGAGTTTGGTATAGGAAGTGGGGAATGGAATCATAGAAACACAGAATGGCCTGGGTTGAAAAGGACCACAGTGATCGTTAGTTTCAACCCCCTGTTATGTGCAGGGTAACCAGCCACCAGACCAGGCTGCCCAGAGCCACATCCAGCATGGACTGGGGCCAAAGGAGTAACACAGAGAGGCTTCCATCCGAATTTCACTTTGTTCCCTGCGCTGTGAGAGCTACTTTAGAGCAAGAATAAGTTATTTAAACTCTGTGAGTGGTTATTGCAGGCAGAGATGCAAAGAGTTATGGGTTTGAGCACCCCTTGTGATACGTATTTACTAAATGAGCAGCAGAGGAGTTCTATTCTGCCCGAACGTAGCTTAGATCCTAAAATGCTTTAATTAAACTGTAGTGAAAAGAATATAACGTGAACTCAAAGCATCAAGTTAATTATGTCATCCAGGCTGTGCATGCCTCCTTCTTTATGGACTCTGAGGCCTGCAGAGGGAATTATCTACCCATCAATGCAAAGGGATTGCCAAAAATATTAAGGAAATCATAAAGGGATTCATAGGCAGCTATCGATTTATCTCACGTATCGATCCCACACAATGGATCCCGCATGCAAGGCCCCTTGTTATGTTTGCTATCTGAGCTTACTTGACATTTCTGAAGTAATTTAGTTAAGAGGAAATGAGTTGTTCCCAGTAGAGAGAGCAAACGAGTGGAGTGAAGGTAGCCAGCGTGATAAATGGCTCTTTCATTTGGAGATCTCCAGAGCTCGTTTAAGGCTAATTTTCTGTATTAGCCCCCTTTGAGCTATTAATGCAATAGGCAGGGACCGTGGCCCCTCATCTCTTAGCTGCCCCATTAGAGCGAGCATTAAGCTCCCAAGCCTGAGCTCTGCTGCGGTGGTGGTGAAATAATGAAAGGTGCTTTTAAAACTCTCCTAATCTAAGCTGGCAGAGGGTGGTTAATACGATTTGAAGGGAGCTGGTCAATGAACAATCAATAAACTAATAATGAGAAGGATGCGGTACATTAACAGTCTAAAACTCCAACAAGACATTAAAAAATCATCGTTCACTCCTAGTCCCATTAAGATTTGGGTGGTGGGAGTGGGAAGGAGGGAGCCAGATAAATCATCGGGATGATAATAAACATCAAGGGAATGAATACCAGATTTAACTCAGCCCGAAGAACTTACTGGCTGCAGGTTTGGAGGCCTTACCCTCCGTTCCCGTTGCAATGAAGGGCAGGTTTTCCAAGTGTCGGCTCCCCCCGTCATCTGCTCATCCGAAATCCGCTTGGCACTCTCTATGGTAAAATCAGTCTTCGTCACTCAAATCCCTGCGTGGCCCGAGCGAGAAGTTAATTTTTTGTGACTCTGGGGCACAGTCAGTGACCTTAACGTTATCCCGATGTATTTATTTACTTTCAGCTGTTCCTGAAGCCCGGCCGTACCTTCACATCTGATTTAGCACGAAGGGCCATTTTAACCCAGACGCCTATTTCGTTGTCTCCTTGCAGACACGCTCTCTTAAAGACATTATTTTAAAGAAACATGTGAAAGGAGCTCTTTTAACTTTGTTTTTCCCAAATAACTCTGAGTCGAGCAAAGCTCCTCCCCACCCCCTCTTGAAGTATCCAGCAATAAATGATTAACTGAAAACCACTCCGGACACAGCCTTCCAGATGATAGATCTGGGAATCTAAGCATTTTCTCCGGTTGCCCATTGAGCCTTGAGATTCCTTTTAATTTAATGCACAGCAATTTCGGAGGGAATATGTTTCACTTTGAAACGTGCTCTTGGCTTCCTGGGGGAAAGGGAACGAGGAGGAGAAGACAGGGGATGTTTACACTTTCTGTATTTGCTCATTAAGACTTAAGCGATGATAGGGTCTTTAGTGGCAGCGGGCAGTCATTGTCCCTCTATTTAGTGACAAAGGCGGACCCAATCACCAGGAACAACGCAGCCTTGTTGCTCTGATGGACTTCTTGCTCACTTCACACCCAGTAGGCAGATTAAAGGGGCTGAGGGCTGTTTGACACCTCTTCAGTAATTAGTTCGCCAGCGCTGTTTGCTAATAAGACATACTAATCGCCATGGATTGTTTCATTAATTGATTGATTGATGCTTCGGCGATCATATTTTGCAGCGTTACTGCAGCGATGTCCGTAGCTCAGAGCTCCTCCTTCTTTTTTTTCCAGCTATTTTCAGGCCACGATTCTATTTATCCCTTCAGTTTGAGTGGTGTTAAAATGCCCTTTTAGTGCCATTTACGCTCCTGCGTGCGCATTTTCCCTCGTGTGCGGAGAGCAGCCCCACAGAGAATCACCACCAACCCCCAATAATAATAATAACAATAATTAAAAAAAGGGGGAAAAATAAAAAGAACCAACCCCTAAGACTTAATGTATGCACAGAAAATTGTAAACATGTAAAGAACTGAAAGCTTCACGCTGAGTTTCGCCATGCTCCATTTCCCCACCATTTCCTGCTGTCGTTTTAAAGCGATCTCGCTCATCTAGAGATCCCGTTTGCAGGAACAGTATGCTTATAATTACTAACAAATCAAGCGGCTACTGTTGCTCTCCCGCTTTATTGATAAGCTGAAGAGAAATGGAAGGGGAAGGGATGACAAAGAGGATGGAAGTCACCACGGGGAGAGAAAGAGGGAGGGAAGAAGGGAAGAAACGGGGGAATGGGGAGAAAAAGCGAGAAAGGGGATGATTTGGGAAGGAGGGATGATGGGAGAGCGGTCACGTCTGTAGTTAAATACAGTTCTGGAGCACAAGGACAACAAGAAGTAAATCAGTGGGGAAAAAAGTTGAAGGGGAGGTGGTGGGGACGTCGTGCAGTTGTGTGCTGTTCTGGCAGCAGCCACAGCAATCCCTGAGCTACGGGGAGAGCTGACATCGACTGGAAATCACCTCCCGTTACGGTGCGCATTGGTTTGCACGCCCGCGGGGCTGTGACACGCGCAGTGCACACGCGGACGCGTGTGGCCGTTCATCTCCACGTTCTGTTCTCTCTGCCTATATATAACCGGAAAGCGACAGCCCATGATAAACATACAGATCCGATGTAGATAGCGATAATTCATTCCATGGCAAACACGGATTTTTTAATTTTTTTTTCTTATTTTTTTTTTTGGAGGAAGCATTAGGTAATTTACAGAAGATACAGAGCGTAGATAGAACACATCTCTCTGAAGCTATGAAATCGCGATAGATATGCTTACACCGCCTGGAAAAGCCTGTGGAATGGGATGGGTGTTATTAAGGCTCCCAACTGCTCGCTGTGTTCGTGCAGTACTTTTTTTGGGGGGGGAGTAGGGGGGAAGGGACACCGCTGGGAGCAATGAGGCTCAGCAGAGCAGGGAAGGAGCCTGGCTGCTCACCGACAGCAATTCGCAGGGGAAAACCAACCCCCCGAGCACGTGAAAAGCCCATATTTCAGAGGTTAACTAATGTGAGAAGTGCCACGACGGGAGGTGTGGGGTCTCTTGAAATCGTCGCACGGGTAACTCTCTCTTTAGTGAGTTTAGACTAAGATCAGATGGCCGCGGAATTGCTGCCTCTTGTTTAATTTCTCAGTTCACTGGACAGTGACCTGATAAAGCGGTCACTAAATATAGACACGGTAGAGGTGCGCCCGAACCACTGAGTCCGTGTGTTTGTCCGGAGGAGGAGAGAGAGAAAAAAAACCACACCAAACAACAGCCAACCTACCAAAACCAGTGATGAAAAACCATTTGGTGTGGCAATGCGTTAATCCAACTCTTCTTTTACTTTGTCTTGATGGTGCGCTCGCATGATGCTGCAGAGCGCTGTATGTGGCATATACAATATATCTATGTATAACAGGGGCACGACAGAGTCTCTTTTATTTTTACTACCCCGAAGGAGTCTCTTCCTACAGAATCAACGGCAAAAATCCTATTAAGAGCAAGGAAAGGCCTCTAACTCTCTTGTTACTGTGCCGATCTTCAACTCTTTGCAAATGCCTTTATGAGCTGCATAATGTGCACAACTAAAAATAATAGAGAAATAGGAATCCGTTTCACTTTCCGATTCCCTGAAGAAAAGCCACTCCGAATAATTTGTTTATACTGGAGACTATATACAGGCAATACGTGTATCTGAAATCGACATGCCTTTTGGTTTTTAGCTGTTATAGGGCTTTTATTGTGGGGGTCTGGTCTGGCGGTAGGAAATGATCTGTAATAAAAACAGTGAAACACGGTTGTGTCTATTCCATACGCTGAGGTTATAAAATTGGCAATTGCCCAGTAGTTAGCACTTGGTAATATATTAGGATACCCGATCTTATTGTTTAGCAACTCCAGACGACTTAAATATCCCCTCAACCCTAATGGCTTGATTCTCCAGATATGTCGCAAATAAACAGGGTTTTTATGGCTAATAGCCGGCATATGCGCACAAATAGAGCTCTCTGATTTGCCGAATCGGTTTTGCAATTGATTTGAGTGGGAAAAAGGGAAGAGGGCGAAGCGGTATCAGAGCTGTGTGAGGGTCTGTAATCAATTAAGCGTTCTCCACCGCGGTCGCGGAGCTCACTCCGCGCGTCGCGTTGTGGCTATCCGCGAGGAAGCAGCGGTAGCAGCTGTCAGCTCTTATTAACTCCTGCATAAAACATACCTTAAGTACGGTTTGTTATCAATTACTCGCCGAAATGAAACAACTGGGAAAAGGCAGGCGAGGCTCCCTATAAATTAAAGCGATTGGTTGATTGATTAGCGCACCTGCCGTAAATCAGAACGGTTGAGGGCAATTATGAGCGAGCGGTTGAAGTTCATTTGCAAACAAAAACCCGCGGCTCATTTCTTGTTGTTTGTTTCTGAGTTGGGTTTGGGTGCCATAAAGGAGATTTGCTCGGTCTGATCCCCTCCTTTACTCTTAACACAGCCCTCGTTTTTCAGAGCAATGGGATCAAGTTGGTCGTGGACAGGATAAAAAGTTTCTGTTTTGTTGTGGTTGGCCTTTTTTCTTCTTTATTATTATTATTATTAAATCTTTCGTAACTTCCTTTCCATAGCTTCCAGCCCTCCCTTTGGGGGCTGGAACTTGATGATCCTTGAGGTCCTTCCCAACCTATTCTATGATCATACATAATACCGTACCCAGATCTCCTTTCTGTAGAAGAGTTCTCACTGCTTTGAGGACAGCACAACACGGTTCAGTTGGTGCACGTCATGACTTAAACCGAGATTTTGTTTTTCTGCTGTTCATCTTTTTCTATTTTTTTTTTTTTATTTTTATCAGAAGGAAAAGGCTCATCTTGTTTCATAAACCAGACTTAATAAAAACACAAAGCAATAACAGAGCTGTCTTCTGGTTGCTGTATCCTCCAGCCTCCACACTTATTTAAGGCAGCAACTCCCTCAGTGTAGTGAATTTATTCCTGGCTCAGCTTAGAAGTAATGGGAAACATGAGCGAAAGAAGTAATTCTTTTTCTTTCCTTGCAAAGCGTCAGGTGCTGTCAGCTGTACAAAAACACGGGGAAGGGGGAGCAGGAGGGGGGAGAGAGGGACGTAGAACCCGAAGTTGCCAAATGCTTCAGACACGTGTTGTATTTCTCAACAGTTGAATCCTTCACAGAGGCTGTGCTGCATCACCATCCTTGTTATTATCACATTCCTTGTTATCCTCCCCAAAACAGCGTGGGATGGGGGGGGGAGGAACACATCCCCTTTTAGTTTGCTGTAGAGCTGAAAAGTTCCCTTTCATTTTGCTCTGCTGTGCGTGTTAGAGTGTGGTTACGCTGTGCTGTTCGTGCCATGACTGTTTTTCCCCTCCCTTCCTTTTTCTTTCTCCAGTTCCTGTCCCTCCAAAATCCGTTACTTCTTTGATGATGAATAAAGATGGCTTCCTGGGTGGAATTTCGGTCAACACCGGAGAGGTGTTCTGCTCTGTCCCCGGCCGCTTGTCTTTGCTTAGTTCAACTTCCAAGTACAAAGTAACAGTGGGAGAAGTTCAAAGGCGCCTTTCTCCCCCAGAGTGTCTGAACGCATCCCTGCTAGGAGGAGTACTGAGAAGGTAAGGGGTTGGGGAGGCTGTGTTACGGTGAGGGTAAGGTGATAAGATGGCTCTGAGATGAATGTAGGGGAAGTACAGACAAATCAAGCCCGGTGTAGCTTTAATCAGAGCTTCTCGAAACATAAACTATCAGCAGCTCGGGTAGGCAGTAATTTGGATTTCCATCCGGAAAGGGCTGCTATCGGAATCCTTCGCAGTTGGTGCAAATCACCTCCTAATGGCCCGGTCAGTGCTGTTGAATAACTCTAAGTAGTTAACGTTATTGGTCCTTGTTAAGTGAACGGTAGGGAGCGACCTCCAGGCCTGGGTACAGATCCGATGAGCGGAATATTGCTCATTCACTAACGAGAATTTAAGCTCTGAAGTCACCACCTGGATGAACACGGAGAAGGGGCTTTATCTTCTTAGAAACGATTGAAAGACTTAATCGTCAGTGTGGCTTTCCTGTAGGGAAACTGACCTAAGAACATACACCGAGGAGAACAGAAAAGACGTTACGGTGGACGTTCTCCCAAGCCAGTGCAAAGCGGGGAGAGTACAAAATATGGCAGACTGAGAAATAGAGTGATTTCATGCGGCTCACTGATAAGTATGAACTGGATCAGAATAAATCTCTTTTTACTCATAGAAGTTGCAAATCTTGGAGGAGGAAGGGTGCTGCCAACTAGTAGGCAACATAGTAGGCAAACACGCCGTGTTTGTTTGTTTTCCTGCAATTATTACTGTGTTGAGGTCAGGAGCTCTGTGTCTGGAGAGGGGCACGATGCCTCGCTCCGTGCAGTCATCCTATAGCGCACGTGGGAATGAGGAGCTCCTAAAATAGCTGCCGTTCCACGTGGATGTCTGTAATCAACGCTCAGCCGCGATCTGTGCCAGGGAGAGGAGCAGAGGTTTGCTTAGAGACGGCAACACGCCTGCAAATGGAGCAGGAGGATATCGGAGAGATACAGTGTAGAAAATGTAATTATCAAGGAAAAGAAACCTCATTATAGAGCTTCAGTGGATTACCGGAGATGGCCCAAGCCGTAATCATTGGCTACTGCTGACTTCAGTTCCTATCTTGAATCTGGATTTTAGACAAGCTTTGGTTCAGGGCAGATGAAATATAGGAAGCTGTTCTGCTGCGTACCCCTATTTACTCTGATAGCAAATAGTGGGAAGCCAGCCTGCTTTCTCTATCATTACTGGCTTCCTTGTTTTTTTTTGTATGTGTGACTGCTAAGTCTTTAACATTTGTTAACTAAGAACCAAGAAGTTTTTGGGATGGACTGTGATCTCAGTGCCAAAATTCTCACTGCTATCACAGGTAGAAGGATTCCACCCCTCGAGCTGTACATACCTACGGGTGTGAGAACAATAGCTCCGTATTTCCCACCTATGGCTCGCTTATCCTTTCAGTGTCCTTATCAATAACCTCCGACAAATATTCACGTCTTCCTTCAGGCGCCCAAATCCCCGTGTAGAACGTGGTGCCTCCGGGTGAGCATTGCCTCTCCGCACGCGTTCACATGGGCACGAAACGGATCCTAAGTGCTTTCCCCCATTCTGCCTACCCGCAGTTTCTCCCTTCGAGCATTTTATTTCTCTTTTTTTTTTTTTTTTAAAAAATTCCTTCTTATTATTCCCGGACTAAATGATTATTTATTTCTCCTCTGTCTTTCTGTCCAGCTCCACGTTCCATCCTAACGGAATGCCATACAATAGGAACTCATTTGTTCTTTAGCTCAGAACTCTCTGCTATCTGCCATTATTTGATTTCCCTGGGTGAAAGCGGGTGAAAAGTGGGCTCATCCCCACTCCCACCCTTGGGAGAAATTAAGCAAATAACAGCAAACTCGGGCACAAATCAGCCCACCCAGAGCGCTGAACACAGGGTGAAAACCTTTACAGGGCTCCACTGATTGCACAGACTGAACGTTTCTTCCAGGAACACCGCGAGGCTTAACGACCATCTCGATTTCTTTGCAATTCTAGAGCCAAATCGAAAAACGGGGGGAGATCTTTGCGAGAAAGGCTAGAAAAAATCGGTTTGAATTTACCAGCCGGCAGGCGTAAGGCTGCAAATGTCACTTTACTCACCTCCCTGGTGGAAGGTAAGCGAGGGTCGCAGCTCCCTTCACACCCCCTCCCACCTCGGGGTTGGCGTTTCGCGAGGCACAAAAGGCTTTGGGGGATCAGGTGGAAAAGCCTCGCGGAGGTGAAATGTAGGGCGGGTAGGAGGAACGCTTGTCAAGGATTCCGTCCCAAACAGTGTCCCCGGATGGGGAATTGGGGCTGGTGGCACGAATGGTGTGTGTGTGTGTTTGTGTGTGTGTGTGTGTGTGCTCGGGCTGGGCAGTGCCGTTCTTCATTGCTATCAGAACCGGGCAGTGCTCCCCGACTCCACGTCTGCTCCATCCTCCCACTAATTTGTTCCTCCCGAGTTTGTTTGTGGTTGAGGCTCATTATGGTTGACCCTCAGTGAGGAAAAAAAGTATATCTGGTGAAAGAAATAATCAGTTTAAGACTTGGGGAGCACAGTTTATGATAGGTAGAGCAGAACAAGGACTCAAGCTATTTCCAAGGAAGCAGAGAGGGAAGGGGAGGAGGGGGGGGGGGGGGGGGAGGGGGCTGAAGTTTCATCATGATCATTACGAAGTTTCATAAGGATCAGAGAGTCCAACTCCTCATTCAGCTGATGCCATTTTGGTGTTCAGTGTGTTTTCTTCGATTTACTGTTACTATATCAAAGAGCCATTCTTAAAGCCCCTAATATATTTAGGATATGTGTAAGTTTATGTGAAAGGGAAGTTGGACCTTCTCCAAAAGACATAACCGGAATAGTAGGGATGCAATTATGAATTATATGTATCTACGTTACACATACACACTGAGAGGCGTAGGAATAATCCACTTATCTCTTCCGCATACAAGCATGCATAAACATTTGTGCTAGATATTAACTTTCCGGCTCTTCTTGGTGGAGTTGTGGCAGCGATAAGCCCTCACCGCATGTAGAGCTGGGGCTGATAGCAGCTCCTTGCGGTAGTGCAGGGCTCAGATACAGGCACGGGGGTGCACGCTGTAGGGGATGTGCAGCATTATGGATGCACCCAGGGTGCTGATCCATAGGTGTGAATTCAGCTGTGTGTGAGAAACTCTACTCACAGCAAAAGCAAAGCTAGCTTGAAATCTCCAGAGCCCATGAGGATACACAGTGATGCTATACCCCATGTTAAGAGAGTAGGAAGGTGTGTGCATCGCTCTCCTGGTTTCCTTACAAATCAACAGCAGTTTCTCTCATGAGAGCTTCCTCCTTTTGGAAGAAGCTGCACCTGATGTGGGTGAAGTTTGCTTGGTGCCAGCTGACAGGCTTGGTTGATGCTGTCATTGTACTCCAGCTGGCATCAACTGGAGAGATGGGGCAGCCACTGTGGGGACACTCCGGGTACCCTCACATTCAGTTAAGAGCTTTGTTGATTAGCGAGAAGCTTTGGGAAGCAGAGATGACATTGGAAAATGACTCCTGGTCGTTAAAAGTAACACAGTCCTGGAGTTATTAGACCTATCTGTTTTGCGTGTTGGAAATCTTCCCCTTTGCTCCCTCAGGCAGTGCTTTAAAGGGTTTAACACTTTATTCTGGAGGAGTTGAGCTATAATCTGGTGGAATCCCCTTAGAGTCTGGGGGTGCTGTTTCTTTTTTAATTACTTTTCCCCCCTCTTCTTTTCCACCTTTCTTTGACTACTGTCTCCTCATGGCATGGAGTGCATCAGTAGGGGTTTGATGACTCAAACCTCTCTGTAGGCAAGGAATTAGAGATCAGGCAGTGGAAATGACAGTTATAATTAGAAGACTTACTGGTGTTCACAGAAGAATTTGCAATCAGTTGATATCCTTCCATAGGCCAAAGGAGAGTTCTTGTTACTGGTGGTCAGTTAAGAGAGCAGAGTAATGAATTGTGTCAGACAAAATAGACTTATTTCCATCATTTTACTGATGGGATGACAATTATAGTAACAGTGTAGGTGCCATGTAATCCTATACAAAGTTGACATCAAAATTGACATTATATCCACATTCATAAAATGCTGGAGAACGTTCTTCCACTGTATTGAAACAGGAATATTTTTGGTGCTCTAGGGGAGGGTTGAGTCCTTCTGTCTTTTGGGACTTGCTTAGTTTCCCCTCTTTTTTTGGTCCAGTTCACTTAAATTTGTGCGTGTGTGTGTGTGTGTGTGTGTGTTATCTGCCACAGTTCCACATGGGATCAGTTGCATTCATGTCTATAAGCCATCATCAGCGCATTGCTGCAAAGACAGCTGTAAATCTGCACCCCAAACTTCCTATTTCCCCCAACATAGGATTTATAGAGAGAAAACCAGTGTCTGCAGCTTGGCCTTCAGGTGCAGCTGGGTTTCTAAATGTGACTCTAAGAGCTGCTGTCTCCCAGAGGGAACAGTGGGCAGCAGAAAAGCATTACACGATACCTTGGCAGCTCTGCCCTGGCCCAGAGGTGTTAATGTCCCTCTTATCCCATCCAGGTGAGGCCGTTCATTTAGCCCGGGATTTTGGGTACATCTGCGAAACGGAGTTCCCAGCCAAGGCTGTTTCTGAATACCTGAACAGACAGCACACAGACCCCAGCGACCTCCACTCCAGGAAAAACATGCTGCTTGCTACAAAGTGAGTGCCAAATTATCCATCACTCCCCTGGAAAAATCTCCCATTACCTTAAGCCCTATGTTTGAGGTCAATTTAAAGGTGGACAGAGTCTCCAGTCCCAAATTATAGCAGCCTCAGGTGGAGGAAGGGGTGCCCACATCGCCATGTCAGTAGGGTAGCGCTTATTGTCTGTGTGTCACTCTGCAGTTGTTATCCCTATGGAGGATGTGTGGGCCTGATCCCTGGCTACCACGTGTCTTTTCCAAGCCATCCTTAATCCAAAAAACACCACGATAAGGCAACAGCCAAAAAGTGGGTTGCTTCTACATCGTTGTCTGCTTGTGCCTCCTGCTTCTCATGCACACCTGTCTGCCTGCAATGTCTAATTCAGATGGTTTAATTAAGAAAATTAAAAAAAAAGGGGGGGAAAAAAAAGAAGACAGCAAGGGGGGAAATCCAACAAAAACATGGTGAATTGATAATCATGCTTGCTGTGGTCCCCCTGATACATTTCTCTCCATGGGGACTTTGCTGGAGGCTTTGGGATGCAAGTCATCCCATACAACATTCCTAAGCTAGTACTCAGGTCCTCAGCAGTGGTGCTGTGCTTTTACCTCTCCTTTTTTTTAGAGCGAGGAATAGGAAAAATAAGGAAAAAGAGCAGCCCAAAGAGCTCTCATTTATTTCATGCTCTGGGACGTGTCTTGCCTCTGATGACAGCGTAATTTAAAGAAATATATGGAGGGTTGAAAAATCATTTGCTCAAATTTGTCCAGATGTTTTTTAGACGTGATTGGAATTTGATTGCCCTTTTCCGCAGGGTCAGAAGATATTAATGTCCCAGAACTTTAATTGCTCACAGACCCTGCTTTGCTCTTTGAAGATGTAAAATGTTGCACTCATTACTGTTTGTTCTCCAAATTCAAAGTTTCCTCTCTTGCACTTTCTTAATGGATAATACACATAGAAGTAGACCTTTATCTTTCTCCAACCTCTGAAACCTTTAACCCACTGGGAATTTCAGGCGATGAGAGCTGAAAGCCTTTTTTAAGTGTTTCTTTTTCTTTTTTTTCCTATTATGTCTTTTTTTTTTTTTTTTTTTTTTTCCCAATACTTTTCCCCTTCCCCCCCCCTCCCGATCCCTGGGTAGGCATCTGCTGAAAGAAATTATCAGCCCCCAGCTCCTATGTTCCTACATGTCCTTGACACCTGTTGATATGAAGGCCTTCTGGACTAGAGCGATGCAAAAGAAAGAAGGGGGAAATCATATAAATAATAATTATAATCTGATTTTCAAAAGTGTGGAAAAAAGTAAGCAAGGGCCACATGTTTCCTCTGATGCTTCAATTGGTCTTTCTCTCCCCAGAACAAAATAGGAAGTGCTAGTTTAGATAAGCCAGAATGGAGCTCTAGAATCCAGAACTTTCTCAACAAGGCTGTGTAGCCCAAGCAATCTCAAGAAAGATTCCATTTAGTCCTTTCACCACATTCCTGTGCCCTTCAGCAGCACATGACTGTGATTTTTCTCCAGGAACAACACTGTTGAGGGTTGCTTTAGGCCATGGTCCAGATGGGTGGTTGGCAGACACATGGTATATCTTCCACTCAGCTTGGTCATCTTTGGGTACACCAAACAGGGTTGGGTTTTCACAGTGCTTTGGAGATGTCCTTGTGATTGCAGGAGAGATTTGTATCTCTGGACCTCCTGTTGTACTGCAATTGCAGAAATCTGTTTCCTGAAAAGCGTCACCCTAGGCATGGATTCTAAGCACTGACTGAACGTGATGATCTTTTCCAACCTGAGCAATTCTATGATTCTATGACTGTCCTAGGATGATCCTCAAGCACTGGTGGGAGAATCATAGAATGGTTTGAGTTGGCAGAGACCTTAAAGGCCATCTGTTCCACTCTCTGCACTGAACAGGGGCACCCACAGCTCTGTCAGTGCTCAAAGCCCAACCAACCTCACCTTGGCTGTATGCAGGGATGGGGCATGAACTACCTCTCTGGGCAACCTGTACCAGTGCTTCACAACCCTAATTGTGGAATCCCAGGTTCTATGGAAATCCTAAAGGAAGGGTGAAAATGTTCCATTCTGTGTTCTGGGATAAGCTTTGGCTTGAACTTGCTCCTTCCTTCAGCCTTGGTTGTCTCAGAGAACTGTATCAAGTGTGGGATGAGTCTAACCATTGCTTTTCTCCCCCTTTCTCTCTTTTCTTTCTTTTCCTTTCTCTCTTCCACTCAGGCAACTTTGTAAAGAATTTACAGATCTCTTGGCCCAGGACAGGACACCCATTGGAAACAGCCGGCCCACCCCTATTTTGGAACCAGGCATTCAGAGCTGCTTGACTCACTTCAGCCTCATCACTCATGGCTTTGGGGCTCCCGCTATCTGCGCCGCCCTCACGGCCCTCCAAAACTACCTGACTGAAGCTCTCAAAGGCATGGACAAGATGTTCTTGAACAACAACACTGCTAACAGGCACACATCTGGCGAAGGACCAGGTAGTAAAACTGGAGACAAGGAAGAGAAACACAGAAAATGAGAGGAGGAAAAAAATTAAAATAAAATAAAATAAAAAAAGGAAAGGAAAAGAGGAAAAAAAAAAAAAAGCTAAATAAAAGGAGAAAAGAGAGAGAGAGAGAGAGAGATAATCTTTTAAAACAAAACCGTCTTAATTTTAGCTTTAAGAATTATCAGATTGGGCTTTGGAAGAATTCTATTAGGTAGGAGAAAATAATAATAATAATAAAAAATAATAATAATAAAAGAAAGATGATAATTTAAGATCAGAGGAGCACAATGGCGCAAGACCAGTGGTTCAGAGTCTCTTGCCAGGAACATGTGAAGACAACCACCAGGATTTCCTTTTTTTTTTTTTTCCCACTTCTGCTCTTTCATGTTTTTTTAAATAATGATTTGGGGAGGGGGAGGAGTCTAATAATAATTAATAATAATAATAAAAGAAAGAAATGAATAACTTATTGGAAGAAATCGGAGAAACATTTTTGGTGTCAGTGCTTTGATTTCTTGAGCTGCACGGTCTGTCTTACTCTGATTTGATTTGTTATTATTTTTTTAATGACGTCCTGTCTCCACCTTAGATAAAACAATCTTCCAGAGTGTTCCTTTCTGAGCAACCCATCACCTCGTCCCCAGCTCTTCCCCATCTCATCTCACCCCCTTGTCTCTGTCTAGACTAGGAAAGGAGGGCAGGCAATGCCCAGGCTACCGAGACCTCTCCCAAAGCCATCACCATCCACCACTCATGGCTGTCTTTGCTTAATGGCATCAGATGGGACACTTTGAGTCATGGTAGCTCAATCCAATTAGTTCACTCTAATTTTTTTAAGAATCCCATTATTGTATTTTCCCTGGTCTAGACAGACTCTCTGTTTGGATTGCCAACGTTTACAGGTGTGTGTGTGTGCGTGTGTGCGTATGTGTGTGCATATGCATATGCAGGCACATAACCCCATAGGGGTATGCGTGTGTGCTATGTATGTTTGTATATATATATGTATATATCTGGACATATACATATATATATTTAATATGTGTGCATCAACCACACATATTCATGCATGCAAACATACCTTTGTGATTTAGTGCAATGCCTTGTCTATAATGGGTTGCAAACTTTGAAAGTAAGGTCTGGTACAATGTCAGTGCTATCTGATTTCTTAATTTCTGAGGTCTCCTCTTTCTCTAGGGAGTTTTATATTCCTAACTATGCCAATGTTTCAGTCCTTAATTTCCTCGAGTAGAGTGTGTGTGAGAGATATCTTTCCCCATTTTAAAAGAATTGTTAACAGCAACAACAACAAAAAAAGAGTGATATGAGTATGTAATTCTTTCTCAGGAGTATGCACTATTTTATTTTCTTCTGTTTCCTAAAGCTTTGCCCGCTTGGCTTATGAGCTTCTTCAAAGAGGACTAGAGATCCCTACACAATATATCAGGTACAGAGAAAAAAAATCCACAATTCTGATATTCTGATACTTTTTTTTTTTCTTTTTTCAAATCAAAGCCAGTTGTTACCGAATTCCGTAGGTGCACTTCTTTAAAGAAGCTCAAAGGGAATAATTGGAAAGAGATAAAACTATGAGTTGAAATCGAGGTGTGATACTGCAAAGAAAATAAGAGCTGTGTTGAATGTTACCGCGCTTGCTTGGCATCGGGGCTTTGTACCAGGGAGGAAAGGGCTGCCATGTGAGCTGGCTCCTCGTGATGGGAGCGGGGAGGGTTTGCCAGGGAATATCCTGGTTTCTCATCTCAGTCTGATGAAATCTGCTTCTCTTAGAAAGCTTTTCAGAACTGTCTTGTGACTCTTGCTTTGGAATGAGTCGATGCGGTAGGGGGAAATCTGCTGAACTCCAGTGTTTTTCTCGGTGGTTTGGTGCGTGACAGGATGTCTTATGCATATGATTTGGGAGGGGTGGGGGAAGTCTGATTTCTTCTTTCTTTCTTTCTTTTTTTTTTTTTTTAGCATACCTTTTTCTGTCTTATATGGTTAAAAAAAAAAATGCTGAAGTGTAAGGATATGAACTGCTGTTTGGATTCTGCCCTATTGTAATTGCATGTTTTTCTCAGTGGAGCAGGATTCATGCACTAATGCATCTTTTTGCTTATGTTAGAAAAGTTTTTGGGTATGCGTGGGGTAAAGCCTGGAGTTGATGGCAAAAATTCAGTGGGACCAGGGCCTCCCCTAGCATCTCTCTTAGATTTGCAGTGTCCAGTGCCACCAAACTGAGCAGGCACAACTGATTCACAAAGAGTGGGCAGGAGAAGCCATAATCTTGGTTTAAGTCCCAAATATCTTCCAAAGTGGACAGCGGAGAGAAATAATTTAGCAGTACTCTCCTCCTTGGCCTCCAACGAAATGTTCTTAAAGCAAAGCAGACAAAACTCTTGATTTGTACCCATAATGCTCCATCTACCTTAGATAGTACAGCCAAATGAAGTATCAACTTTCATCCCCCATGAGGTGGACTTGTGTCAACAGAAGCCCAGAGGTTGTCCTGCCTTGCTCAGCCCCAGGGAACACCCAGCCCTTGTTAAAAGTTCTTCATCCTTGGTCCCTGTGGGGCAGAGTGCTGTGGGCATTCTCATGTGAGTAGAGTGGGAAACTGAGGCAGGTGGGTTGCTGCAATGAGCTGGGAATGGCCTTCATCTATGGCAACAAGCAATGGGTTCGGCATCTGACAGATCCCTGCAGATGTCCCCAGAGGAGTTGTAGATCCTCGGGCAACGTAGATCTCACGGAACCCCCACTGTGATGTTGGGGACCCGTGGACTGAAGAGCAGCCCTGGCCCTCCAAAGCCTTCTCTTTGCTCATCACTATCCTCCATCCCCCTGGAGAGCAAAAAATGTCTATCGAGGAGAAAGAATGTCACAACTTGAAAGCAAATCTGACCATTGAGGCTATTTTCTGAAACCCAGCTCAGTGTCGAATGCTATTTTGTCCTTGTGAGGAACACATGGGTCAAAACACTCCAACATCCCCAACTTGGGGGGGATGTTGCACACCAGGGAGACCACTGGTTAGAGCTGAGCCTTCCATCTCTCCAGCTGCAGGGGTGGGGAGGCATGGGGACCCACTGCTCATCACCCAGAAGCTTCCAGATGGAGGTCTGGGGGGACACTGGGGTGCTCCTTGGTGTTGGAAGGGATGCTGGGGATGCTCTTTCCTTTTAAATGTGAAAGGTCATCATACCACCACTGTGACCTGATGGGGAGAGGGAACTGCTTGCATCTTTTCAGGGAAAGATCTACACACAAGTGTGAGGGCCTGATCCTGCTGCTGCTGACATCTTCCCTAGGTGAAGGTTTGGTCTCCTGGAGCAGGACCTAAAGCCTGGGAAAGTCAAAGGGAGAGTTTCAGTCGACTCCTGGCAACTTTGGATCTGCCCTTTGTGCCTCCTACCTGGAAGAGACAGACTGCAAGAGGCCAGGCTGTGCTTTGCTCAAGCCAACATAAAATCCCTACTGCTTTCAGAGGGACTGCCCTGTTCTTTTATTCTTTTTTTTCTTGTGCTTCCTAAAGTCCAGAGGAAAAACAAAGAAACAAACCATGATGTTTCTGATTCAGAAGCAAGCAGGGAGAAATTAGGATGTAGGAGAATACCCACCCATCTCTGTTGAGAGGACACATCCATCTCCTCCCCAGAGGACACATCCATGCTTGATGGCTGTGGGTGCTGCAGATGGAGATCCCCCCCAGAGCTGATTTCAGATTCCCACTGTAAACCCTTTCCCTGTTGCCCTGCTCTTTCCCAGCCAGACCACTCGTATTGGCTGGGCATCTCGGACGTTTATCTGATAATTGAGTTATTATAAGATTCCTTTTTTCTCGGGATGGTAAATCAATAAACAGGAGGATTAACTCAGCAGCTTTGCTTTGTAACTCGAGGGAAAAGTTTGAGGAGAGACTGCGAAAAGTTTGTTTTCAAACCAAACAGGTGGGTCGCTGTTAGTTTAATTTCATTCTTAGCCTCGCTTTTCCTTTTCTTCTTTAATTACAACTCTGTTTGCTGTTAGAAAGAGCTCAGTTTTCGTCCTCGACTTTTTTTTTCTTTTTTTTTCTTTTCTTTTTCTCTTCCTTTTCCTGGTTGCTATTCACATGAGGTGTGAAGGAAACAAGAAGCCAATGTTACAGGAAACCTTTCACAACACGGCGGTTTCTCTAAAACCAAGCTGTTGCATCTTGTCCCACCCAATGGAAGTTCTCTGTGAGAAGCTGCTCTGAGTCCCTTTGCATCCAAATCCCAATCTCTCCCCATAGCCCAGAGTTTCCATGTGGGCTGGGCAGTGGGGGGGAGAAGGATGGGGTTAAGACATTTTGCTGCCCCCCAGGACTCACTCAGTTCCCCCTCTCATGTCTTTCCCATTGGTGTAATGCAGATCCATTCAGTTTGGGTTGAATAAAGAGATTTCAGTGCTGGGTTCAGCAGCCCTAAGTGTTGCCAGATGGATCCAGGCAAAAGCCCCTTCCCCTTTGGTTTCCCTGTGCGAAAGACCGTAGGCTTTTTACAAATAGTCTATTTTCTTATACAAAGATGAAAAGTAATAAATAAATAAGAGAAAATATCCCCGAGCTCACTGGCAAACGCCGGAACATTTTGAGAGTGACGAAATGTTGTGTGCCAGCAAGAAATAAAGGAAAGGAAAACCAAACCAATGCAAAGTGGTGGAGGAAATAGAAAGATGAAAGAGGGTAGAAATACGCTCTCCTTTCTGTGCCCCAAACGATCCCTCTCACCTCCTCTTCTTGAAAAAAATCTGACCACAAAGTGAGAAATATGGGTTTATCGACTCTTCCTGAGAAGAAATGCGGAGAGGCATTCGGTGTTGAGTTTGTATATATTTATTTATGCTTAATTTAACGGGAATGTGTAAATATGGCGAGCAAGTAGTTTTTGGGTTATTTATCTGTGAATCTATACCTCTGTGAATGGGTGGGGGAATTTAAAAGCAAAAGAAAAAAAAATGGAAAAAAAAAAAAAAGAAAAAAAGAAAACACACAGAAAAAAAAAAAAACCGCTTGACTAGATAGTATCCTATCGGAATCTCTTCTGTTCTTTATAGACGAGCTGTTATGGTAATGGGTAGAAATTGGTTTCTTGTCCCGTGATGACCTGATTTACATAAATAATAAGAATAAAAACAAAGAGATTGTTGTGTTTTGTTGTATTTTCCTCTTCAGTTTTTTTTTAAAAATTGTTATTTTACAACTTTTTAATTTAATTTGATTTGATTTTTTTTTAAAAAAATTATTATTATTTTTCGAACGTTGGTGCCGCTTCAGTTCTGCAGACGGATTCACTTCTAATGCCACGAAGTCTTTATTTTCTCAATGGAGGCTTTGGGAAAATACAGGACGTGTCTCTACATTAAAAAACAGAAAAAAAAAAAAAAAAAGAAGAAAAAAAAAGACAATAAATATTGCTTCTCAGAGATGTTGGTATTTTATTTCTGTCTTACTCGAAAGTGTCTGTATTTTTACCACTCTTACCTCTTCATTCTAAGCAGACCTATAATAAACCTCACGTCATGTTAACGTGATCTTTCATTTCAATTTGCCTTTACTGGCTGAGTTAGCAGTAAATGTTTTCATTTGTGAGGCGTTAGCCATTGAATCAAAGTCTTATGTACCATTACAAGCATTCGATATCAAGAAACTTTTTTAAAAAAGAATATTATTATTATTTTTCCCCGTGGTCCCCATTGCTGTATTACAGTTACTGTACGTTTCACTGATGTCTATGTGGATGTGAGTGTGTATATATGTAGATATATACTCTTCTATACAGAACGGGAGTGATGTTTGCGGCGTTGTTTTCTACTTCTAGGTCTACAGTCTCAACACCAATCACTACTAAAAGGAAATACTAAAAGCCACCCCCCGACCCCCCTGTATTCCCAATTCGCCTTTATTTGGGTTTGTAAGCAGCACTGACAAAGAACAGCTGCAAGCAGAGCCCCGGGACCAATCCGGAGCTGCTCCGGAGTGACTCCGTGTTTCCCCGAGGCTAAGCAAGGGGAAAAGCAGGGGCAAATGCCTCGAGATTCTTTTTTAAAATTATAACTATTATTATGTTTTATTATTTTATTTTATTTTTTTCAGTGCTGTCATAGAGAACAATATTAAGGAATATTCTTCTTCCCTCCCCTCCCCCCCCCGTCAATCGGTGCTGGAAAGGACTGTCAATATAACCTCAACATGAAAATAAAACCTCGTGTGCTCGGGGTTCCCGGGACCGAGAGCATCGCTCTCACTGCAATGAAATGTAGCTGAATTGCTGGCTGGGTTCGGGATTACCTGTTGGTTTTTTAGGGGTAGCGGTAGCTAGGAGGGCTGATGAAGAAGTGCAGCGGATCGGGTTTTGCAACTTAATGTTCCTCACGGAGGAGGGGTGGGGGGTTGAGGGGAGAGCAGAAAATAAATTCATCCCCACCTCCGTATCCCAAACTACCTCCCTTCTCCCTCTCCTTCCAGCTTGGACTACAGGAGCCGACTCAGCTGATCGCCTAAGGTGTCCAAAATAAATCATCATCATCACCCTCATAATGCTACTATTAATAATAATAAAAAAGGAGAAAACATTGCAAACCACGACCCCAAAGTCTAATTGGTGGGGAAGCTTTCGAGGCTCTCTCATCCCAGCCGCAGCCCGGCCGTGACCTACATTCCCTCTGTGGTGCGATGGTGAAAGCGCCCGAGGGTCGAACTGGAGAGGGGCATCGAGACAGCAGTGCCAGGGGTCGGAGGAGGGGGAAAAGCGAGGGGGTAGGGGGACAATGAGGGGGGAAAAAAGTAAATTATCAGAATCCTTCTTTCTCTTCTTCCTACCGGGGTTTGGCAGGGAGAGGATCAAACCCCCTCCCAGCGCCCCCAGAGCCGCCCCAGCTGCGAGCAGGTGTGAGGTGAAGGCTGCCCGGGGGCAAGGAGCGCTGGGAAGAGCAGCGACACCGAAGCCGGTTTCCAAAAGCTGAGAGCTTTTCTTTTTTCTATCTTTTTATTTATTTATTTATCTATCTATCTATTTATTTATTTATTTTTTCTTTGTGATTTTCCGGCTTGTTTTGCTTTCTTTTGTGCTTATCGCCCCGATGATATTATTTTGAGGAGAGCATATGTTTTGCATGAAAGCTTTCGCAACAGTCCGCGGAGTTCCCAATGGAGTCTGGGAGGGCCGTTTGGAGGATAAGGGGTTGGGGGTAGAGGGGGGTAGGGAGGGGCGGTTCAGGAAGTTTCTGTGTTGTCCAAGGGCTGTGCAACAGTTATGTAAAAAAATAAAAATAAACGAATAAATAAATGAATAAATACATAAGGAGGAGGGTATTGAAATGAATGAATAGATAAAAAAGCAAAGGAAGTTGTTTTATAACTCAGTAAAAGCGCCTGCATGGAGAAATTGGAGTCTCCTTTTAAAAGCAGACCCAGTAGAACGAGGAAAGCTTCACCCTCAGTTTCTTAATCCCCGATTCTGGTAATAAATACAGGTGGCTGCTCTGAGAGCATCTGCACTGCTTGAGGTCTGGAACATGGTGTCAGGAAGGGAGAAATATGCCTGCTGATACCAGCTTCACTGCATTTCCCATAGATCTTCAGCAGTTCAAGAATCTGTTCTATCTACCTACCTGCTTGGATACCTACAACCAACCAACCTACCTACCTACCCACTTACTTACCTATGTATCCATCCATCCATCCATCCATCCATCCATCCATCCATCCATCCATCCATCCATCCATCCATCCATCCTTCTCTCCCACCCTCCCTCCCTTCCTTCATCCACCCATCCACCCATCCATCTCCTGGTCTTTCAGCTCTCTGAGCTTCTCCCTCATCTAAGGTTAAGAATGAACAGCAGCACTAACGTCTTCTCCCCATAAGTCTGGTGTTAAAATCTGCTTTCCCAGCCATGACCGGCGGGGCTTTATCTCTGTCTCTTCTGCCTTGCCCCAGTCTCCTTTTTCTTTCTTGCAACTCGAAATACTTCTAGTTTCCATTACAAAACTTCACCTTGATTTATGTAGTCATAAACATCATTTTTGTCTTTCATCCCTCTGGGGCGAACTTTTCTTTCTTCCTTTTGCTTTTCTCCTTTTCCCCTCCCCACCTGAATGGTACGGCCCATATTTATACGAGAACTCATAAATAACATCTGACATCCCTACGATGGAACTAGTCAAATGTCTTCAACAATTCCCAGTGTCAACATATATCCCGAATTCTTTTGTTTTCTCTGTCTCTCCCATAAACAGGCACCCGTGGCTTTTTTTCTCTTCCATGCATTGAACGTGTATATGCGTATGCACAGCTGTAGCGGGACACTGTGTAATACGGCACAAAAACTCACAGTTCCACTCTCCCATCACTACCGACTTGTATGAGTTACTGGGGACAAAAATACTCCTTGGTTTCACCCTCGGTATAGACTCGAAGCAGTGCAATAGGACGGGCACGGGGCACTGAGACCCCGGGGCATCCCACACCCCCCGGATCAGTCTCCCTGGGAGCAAAGGGAAACCTCTTTGCGATGCCTCCGAGGGAAGAAAATCTCTGCGAGTTAAGAGCGTCTCCGTCCCGTCCTTATCATTAAGGTGGAAGAATCGAAGTCGCACCGCAAATTACTTTGGAGCTCAGCTGAAAAATACAGCGACAACAAGACTGAAAAGTGCGTGTGCGTGCATGTGTGCATCCTTTTTTTTTTTCACCCGAATATTCGAAGGCGATTATTCTTAGCGTTCTCTGTGTCGGATGGGGGAGAATGAAAAATCCCCCGTGATACAGGGGGGGAAGAAAGGGAAAATAAAAAAGAAAGAATAAGTTAAAAACAAAGAAACAAAAGAGAAAGGGAAGTTTAACGCCTCTCAAAGTGCACTTAAAGCACCGTCCAGTGGACGCAGCCTGACCCCCTTCCTCTCCGGCGTGGGGAGGTGCTGTGCCGATCGCTATCGCTGCTGTTCCATAAGCAGCGCGGAGCAGAGCAGGGAAACACCTGAGAACAGAAACCTTTGGTCCTTCCAAGGTGGTGAGCTGGCGTAGAAACGGCACAAACGCAATGACATTCAGAGTGTGACCGGCTTAAAAGCCAGGGTGAATAAGCGTGGGGCTACATTATTTTCCCCTCGTAAAAACCCATTCAAATGCAAAGGAAAAAAAAACAATCTTTTAGCCTACAAAACCATCTCTAGGACAAGTTTATCTTGCTGTGGGTGCACAGACGGTTCTCGCTCCCGCAGGACTAGCAATGAGCCCACCCGAAGCTGCCACTGTGCACCACCGGCTCTGCTCTTCCCTAGTACTGAGAGTGGCTATAGGGACCGCAGCTCCCCCCAGCCCTCCACACAAACCGACACTGCTTTATTTAATCCAGAGTAGATCCTATTTCGGCTGGGAAAAAGAAAAAGAAAAAAGAAAAAGAAAAAAAAGAAAGAATAAAAATAGAAGGCCGGTTTTGTGCAGAAAATCACACCACAATAACCGGTAATAATGGGGTTGGGGAGGAGAGGGTGAGATTAAGGAACCTCACGTTGGAGACGGGGAGCATTTTCGGATCAATGCTTTCTGAGGAAATCAGCTGGATTTTAAGAGGTGTTTGAAGGGTGGGATCGAGAGAAACGTTCGGAAACGAAAAGTTCTGGATTCTGAGAGGAATATTTGGAGGTGAGGGAGGGAGGGGGGGTTTGTTCGGTGAGAAAAGCAAAACCCGGCTTTAAGCTGCCCCAAAGATTCCTCGCACCCTTAAACCCTCAAAACCCTGCGCAGAAAGGGGAGTGGGGCTGGGAAAGTGCAGGAGACGGCTTTTAAACCCCCTCCCGTGTTGCTTTCCTGGGACATCGCCATTGCAGCAAAGCCCGGAGCAGCTGCCGGAGTGGGGGGGGTGGGGGGTGGAGGGAGGGCAGGGGTGTTGAGGGAGAAGGGAGGGGGTGGTGAGTAGCAGCAGGGACCTCCTTACTTCTGCTTCAAAGGGCTCTTTAAACTTTAACTTCGGAGCGATACGAGACGAGGGAAAGTAACTCAGCCCTGACCTGTGAACTCGCATTTTGGAAATACATTTCCACCCCCCCCCCACCCTTTTCTTCTTATTTCCTGGTTTTGTTTAATTTTCTCTTTCGTTATTCTTATTTATTATTGTTATTATTATTATCATTATCATCTTTTCCTTGCCCCTTCTCTACCTCGCCTTGGGAAGCTCGGGCTTGCTTGGAAAGCCTGGAAAGCAGATCTCTCCCCCCACCCCTCCTCTCCCAACCCCCTCCCCTCCCCCCACAAACACACACACAAAATACAAACAAATAGAAGGCGTTAGTTGCACAGAGTTCCTTCTCTCTGCATAAAAGGTGATTAATAATCAGAGGTTTGCTAACCCGAAAGGAGGAACACGCGCAGCCCCAAAATACACACCCTACGTTGGGCGTTGTGCAATTCTGGAGGATGGGTGTGAAAGTCAGGAAGGGCTTTTCTTTTTTCCCTCTGGCTGTAGATACTCTGCGTGTACGTGTGTGTGTACATACATGTACTTGGGTTACTGACCTGCGGGAAATATTTTACAGCTACTTATCTCTCCCCGCTCGGAAAATGAAGGCGACAGGACAGGGTCGTTTCCTCCTTTCTGCCTCTTTCTCCTCTCCCCGCTCACACTCAGCAGCCCTATCCCGTGCAGGCAGCCTTTCACCGTCCCCTTTTATTTACCCCCAACAGCTGAAGGGCTGCTTCTGCAATCTGAGCCGCGACTGCTGCCAGAGGGGGTGGCCACGGTGGGACAGGGAGCTGGAAGGGAAAGTAAAGCTGGGGTGTATCTATAGAAATCCCTTCTTTATGCCTATTGATAGATACACATATACACACATATATACGTATATATACATACGGATATATATAAACTCCCCTCTAAAGTTGGGAGGGGAAGACCTGGACAGGAGCGCATCCCTCCCCCTGCCCCGTCCCCTCAGAGCGGGCTGATAACGAGCAGCCCCTGCCCGCTCCTCTTTTCCCCCTCCTTCCCCTCACCCCCATCCCAACATCCTGTCAAGCAATAGGCTGTAAAATAGTTATCCAGCCCAGCACACAGGCAAGTGCCGTTTGAGAGTAATTTCTGCCCCGAGCATTTGGCCTGGGGCAAAGCAAGCGTGCTCTCTAACTGATCAACCTGGATATTTCATTATTCATTAATTTACTGTTTAACCAAATCCCACTCATTATCAGAGGCAACGCTTGGCAGAGCCCAGCGAACAGTAGCAGTTGGTGTCAGGCGTGGAGAATTGGCCCATTTGATCCTGGGCTGTTTTATTATTCAACACCACTGACTGAGAAAAAGGCCCATGAATAATAAAGAGCCAAAGCGTGTTTGAACTGAGAAGCATGACACAGCCTTACAAAACAGCAGTTAGGAAATTAAAGGCGAGGTGGCCCAGGCTTTGCATTTTTTATTCTCACTGTGGGCTCGGGCACTGGGATCCCATATTATTTTTGTCCCTCCTGTGTTTATTGTTGCTGTTATTACTCGTTTTCCCCACAAACTCTTTGAGAGATGCAAACCCAAATTTTTAACTGTGAACTTTTTTACTGCAGTGTTTCTCTCCACTCTGTCCCAGTTGTTGTGTTGGAGTTAAAAAATGAATCATGATAGAATCACAGAATCATGGAATGGCCTGGGCTGAAAAGGACCACAGTGATCAGACAGTTTCAACCCCCTGCTATGTGCAGGGTCACCAACCATCAGACCAGGCTGCCCAGAACCACATCCAGCCTAACCTTGAATGGCCTTCAGGGAAAGAGCATCCACAGCCTCCTTGGACAACCTGTTTCAATGTGTCACCACATCTCACTACTACTATGAGCTTCATGTCTGGATCATTTGGGGCATAAACCCACAATAACTCTCAGGAGTAGTTTAATGGTGCATCTGGATGGGAATGTTGCTGAGATCCTGTGGGACCCTTAAGGGTCCTTAAGGATCAGATCTCCGTGAAACCATTCCTTTGAAGGCACTGTTCATGTTTTGACATCACTTTCACTTGGTACAGCTGCCCAGGGAGGTGTTGGAGTCACCATCCCTGGAGAGGTGATCAAGAACTGCAGTGATTTGGCACTGAGGGATGTGGTCAGTGGGCATGGTGGGATGGGTTGGGATTGGGCTTGGGGGTCTTAGGTGCCTTTTCCAGCCTGAATGATTCTACAGTTCATCTCTAGGCATCAACTGATCACTATCTGAAAAAGAAAATATTTCATGTTAGATATAAATGATCTCATATCAGTCCCTGGGATTATCATTCATTCTAGTGAACCCAGACCTTTGCCTGAATCCTTCTCTTATGTACAGGAGCATCTCACAGGTGTTACCTTAGTTGTTTTCCAAAATTCTACTTTTGCTGAGACACACAGGAACATTGTACAGAGTGGTTCCACTTTCCATATCTTACTAAATAAAGAGGGAATCAACAGTTCACAGCAGAGACTTTGAACAACATTGACCAAAAGGGCTCTGCCTTGTATCCATCATACAAGAACAGCAGAACAAACTTTGTGTCTGCAGCTAAAATAATCACAGCCTACAGCACTCAGAGCAGCCTAACCTGAATTTCACTCTTTTTAAATAGGAGGCTTTCAAAAATCTATTGGTCAAAACAGTCTTTCTGCGTTGCCCTTTTGATATCATAGAATCTTATAGAATCATAGAATGGCTTGGGTCGGAAGGGACCTTAAGGATAACTAAGCTCCAACCCCCCTCCACATGCAGGGCCACCAACCTCCACATTGAATACCAGCCCAGGCTGCCCAAGGCCTCATTCAACCTGGCCTTGAACACCTCCAGGGATGGGCAGCGTATCCACAGCCTCTGTGGGCAGCTGTTCCACACTTCACCACTCTCATAGTAAAGAACTTCCCCCTGACATCCAACATCATTTCCACTAGAAATAACATCTTTAATATCATCAGGTTGCAGGACAGTCTTGAAAATCTTTACCAACCTTCGTGATCCCATGATCCTATGAAAGATCTGTCTTTGATCTTTCTTAAGTAAATGGTGAGATGAATTCTGCCCTTCTGACTTTTCTATTCCCCTTCTGTCAACTTCATAAACTATTATGACAGGAGCGGCCTCAGTGCAACACCTGGTGATAGTCACAGCCTGGAGGAGCAGCCCCATAATTTTCAGGCTGTTCTCCCCTTTTGTTATGAGTCTATTTTGACACTACATAAGACGTGTGGCTGGAGAAAATGGATCATCCCTCCTATTTCTGTCCTTTCCTATCTTCCCTCTCATCTTCTCTCACAGACATGGGTTTTCTAGTGTGTGGTAGCCATGCAGGGAATGATAACTTTAAGACCAAATGTAGGTTATCTGCACATATTAGTTCTGGTCAGGCTCAACAAAGGCCTCCTAAATGATTTAGGATTACTTGATTTGGATCAATTGTGTATTTAATAAAAAGTGGTCAATTCAACCCTACACCACATGTCTTTTTTTATTTACTTGTGGCCTGGCTCCCTGCAAAGGCATCTTTGAACAGGCCATGTGGATCTCATTGTGGCAGCAGGCAGTTATCCCTAGAGTCCGTCTCATCCTGCAGGGTGGGTTCTTTCTTTCTTTTCCTCTTTCTTTTTATTTATTTTCTAATTATTTTTGTTATTATTTTCAATTCTTCTGGAATTTCATTGGGTTTTTATATCTTTATTAAAAAAAAAATACAAATTGGGAAGAAGTGATGGAAATTTGGTGTATTCAGAGGTTTGCCTTATCTTTCTAAAGGAAATTTTTTAGAATTCATTTCAGATTAAGTTTCCTCTTCAGTTGAGTTCAGACTGACCATGGGTTTTAAGTAATGGGACAAAATAATAAGGTGCCCATGCATGTATCTGCACATGGATTGGTACATATGACCCTCTTTTCTCTCTGACCTTTCCTGAATATTCATGAGAATAGTTAGTGTTACTGGAACTGGGTGTTTCTGGTGAAAATTGTCCCATGACAGTCCAGCCTTCCTGCTGGCATTTGTTTGGGCTTCACACCCATCAAGTTCTTTTACTCTTCGGGGAGTACACAGATAAGGGCCAAATCCATGGTCAGTGAAACAGCTTCCTTGCTGACTTGAACAGGTTGCCCAAGGAGGCTGTGGATACCCCTTTCCTGGAGGCATTCAAGGCCAGGCTGGACATGGCTCTGGGCAGCCTAGTCTAGTGGTTGGCGACCCTGCACATAGCAGGGGGTTGAAACCAGATGATAATTTCAGCCCAGGCCACTCTATGTTTCTATGATTCTAAGACTTTATGATTCTATCATTCTATCACTTTAGGACTTCAAAGGGAGGAGTTTGCCTGGGCAGCTCTACTTGCGAACTACAAAAGGTGGTCATGTAGTTATGCAGAAGAGACAATACATGCAGATTATGTCACACGACTGTAGATACACAGCTGGATTGGATAGCTTGTTGCTGCACCAGTGAGTGGTTGTCCACGTGTTAGGGAACAACAGTAATTTGCTCTCAAAAAGTTTCCACTGATGCAATAGTGGTTTAAATCGGTGACCTTCAAATTCTTCCACCACTTTCCCCACCTGAAAGGCAGGAACAGCCCATGCCACTTTAAGGTCTCTTTAGGGTAGGAACTGTCTTCTGTAAGAAGACACCAGCATTTTGTTAAATAGCTCCTTGCGTTTCATTCCTGTTATGTACTGAAATAATAACAATCACAGAGTATATTCTTCAGGAGGTATAAATTAATGAGGATTCAAGGCAATCCTATGGGAAGCCAGCAGTCCTTGTAAACAACAGTATTATTTTGTTCTTTAGTGAGAAGTGGTTTCTTTTTCTGTTGCTGAAAAACAAACAAATAAACAAACAAACAAGCCTAAAAATATTCTGCTGTCAGGACAGAGGAAGAAATCTGGTGTTTTCATGCATGCGTGAATGTGATGAGCAGACGTGCATCCCAGTGAAGGCTGTTGAGCATAAGTGGATGCGAATGTCTGCAAAGGATTATACCTTAGGTGCAGAATTGCAGGTTTAATCACATGTGATTATAATTGAGTGTGGGGGGAGGTGGGCAGCATTGGTGGTGTAACTGAATGGGGAGTGTGAGGGTGTGATTGTAATTAAGTGTGGGTGTAGCACTCTGGACATAACCGAATGTGAGTGCCAGGAGTTGGGTATGTAACCAAATGTGAAAGTGTCTGAGTGAGTACATGTTAGTGGAGGGAAGAGGGCATGATTGAAGCTGAAGGTGAATGTGTCTGCGTATGTATGCGATGGAGCTGGTGTGTGCTGTAGGACACTCAGGAACCAGGGTGGCACCATCAGGACCACAGAAGTCCAGCTGCAACCCTGTTATTTTGGAGCTAGAGATGTAAGAAGTGAGGTTAGAATCAAAACAGCCTGGGCTTTCTAAGCTGAAGAGTGAACTGGAACAGCCCTTCCGCTGGTGTGCTCAAAGTCACAAGCAATCTCATTGACTTTAATGTAGCTGAACATGCATGAATAAGTGCTCAGTACCAGGAACAAAGGCTACAAAATTAGTGGATGTAATTAACCAACCCAGTAGCAAGCGGTGCTGGGCTAGTCTACAAAACATTGACTACTAGCTCAAATAAAATGCAATACCTGTTTTTTTCTTGCTGTGTTTCTGTTCCCAGTGTATTAATTTTTTATGTATAATTTGGTCTGTAAGTTTACTGCAGGAAGCTTTTTATAAGCAAGGAATTTCAAATGTCTTTTAGAGGATGTTTGTGGCAGAGGTATTTCCAAATAATTTCTTTTTCATGTCTGACACATGTTTCCAGGAACTACATTAATCCAATCAAGGCAAAAGACTAACACATCATAAACTATGAGTCTAATCAAAACTAATTAGCCCCGCTTTATTTTCATATATCAAACATACACAACAAACGGCCCAAAGACTGGAGATCAAGATACCTCAAAGAAACCATTTGTAAAGTGACTTGAAATAATGAATAGACTGCAACCTCAAAGACCGTGTGTGAGTCTAAAAAGAAGCTGAATTCATTTAATTATTCTTTTTCCTTCCAACCTAGTGGCTCAGGTCAAGTTGTTTGTGTGCCAGAATGATTGAAAATGATGCTAGCAGCAACATTCTCAGTGCCATTTGCCAATGTACGCAAGTTTCCTATTACTTTTGCCTTCCCTTTTACTGCTTCTCATTGAGACAGGCACACACTTCTCTTCACATGCCTTAGGGCTTCTTGACACTTTAGAATTTCCCCAAATAGCTATTCCAGAATTCTGGAATAAAATTGGCTATGTGGGGGCTTCAATTAAGGAACTACTTGGGAACCATTATCCAGGTGTAGTACATTTGCAGGAGTTAAAAAAATGTTAGAGACAGTGTAGCCCAATGAGTAGAGACACAATATGGGAGGGAGGAAAACACCCAATTTTCTGCTCAGTCATTTGCCTTTAACAGGGATAAGGAGAATGGACTGAGGCTAACTTCACAAGATTTTACTTGTCTGAACCTGAATAAGATGTGGATGCTCTCCCTACATGGATGGAGAAAGCTCCTGCCACGAGTTGATCTGTGCCACCCTAATATGTGTAGAGGAGCTGGATAAACATCATCTCTATGTCTTTGTTTCTTAACAGAGATGGGGACCTAGGGGTCTCATAGGAGGTGGTAGGTGTTGCCTCTTATGCTTTATGTTGCCTCTTATGTGGTCCACTTACTCTTAATGAATGTATTGCTAAATTAGGCACAGAAAAGTGCCATAAAGATGACCACTGCTATCTGTTTTATGTTTAGAAGCACTTTGAGTCCTTTAGATATATGGAACTGTGCTTCCTCAGCCATCTCACTGCTAGTATAAACTTTGCTTCTTCTTTGTCCTGCATTTCTTTACAAAAGCTAATTTAGCTCATAACACATAGAGGTGATCCCCTCAGTTTGACAGGAGAGGATGAAGTTTTTGTAGCCTATTGAGTAAGGCATCAACTTAACATAATGTTGAGAGCTATAGATGTGCTCACTGCATCTGCTTTGTTTGAGCACCATCTCTTGGTGTTGCTTTGCTTTCATTTTTAGGTTTGATAGTAACAGTTTCTACTAATATCAGAGGTCTTTGAATGCAGTCTCCATACTTAACACTCACTGCCATTTATAATATCAAGGCAGGTGTAGGATGCAAGATATCTTTCCAAGTGGAATTACACTCCCTCTTGTTTCCTGATTCTGGTTCACTGTGACTTAGTCATAGCAGGAGGGACAGAGAAGGGATACTCTCTTCCCAAGTAGCACAGTGGTTTAACAGGCTTTTTATAGGGGAGAAAGAGATCTGAAGTTGTTTACAAGGAGTGGGAACTCACCCTTCTATCTCCTTCTTCCTGGACAAAAGCAACCATTACTTCAGTGACACTGGCTAAAAATGGTCACAAACTGGAGGTGATGCCATCCACCCTACTCAAATCAGAGCAAGCTCTATGGCTGCTCAGGGACACCTACTTATGAGTGTCATGGAGATGACAAATTAGCTCAGCTCAGAAGAGTAGTGATCAAATGCAAGGATTGTTCACTGATTTTTTTATTAACTTTCCTATCAGCTGTAGAAATGAGCTCTTGGATCGTGCTCATTGAGATCTGAGAGTCTGAGGACATAGATTTTAGTCTAATCTCCAGGTGTTAAGCCACTGAGTATTGATCCAACACCCATCCGTCACTACTAAATCTTTCAGTGACATCAGTGGCCCAGAACTGGGACCTTCAAGTGTAAATTTTGAGGAATGAATCACTACACACTTCTATAAAGGTTCCTGCTGGAAATGACTTGATTAAAAATAACACACTTAGTAGAGGTGTTTCAGCTCCAGCCAGACCTCATTAACAGAATCATTCTTGATGTTCTTCTTGGCAAGCCTAGTGTTAGGTCTGCTTCAAACTTGTTTATGAGGTTGTTTGAGGTTTGTGCTGCACACAAGATCTACAGTTGGAAAAGTGTCACTGCATGAGGCTGTAATCCTTACTGTGGTCAATGTGTTGAGAGTTTTATATTTCCTGACCACAGGATCTTTCCATAAAGTGGAGGGGGGAGGGATATTATTGTGATTAACCAGCTGGTTTATTAAAATTTCTGGAAGCCACAGTGAATCTTTAATGAGATTATTGCGTCCATAAACAGCAAAGTTTCTTCTGCGCTTTCTTATTACGTGGAAAACAGAGGAACTGGCCAGGTCTTTCTCAGGCCACGTGAAAGGTTATTAGAGATCATAATTCAGGGTGTGAATGGTGGTAGTGAGACAGAGAGAGGCCTTCCAGATGCATTAATCAGCTGAAAATAGTGAGGTGTTTCTCTGCTTATGGTCCAGTCCCTGGAGGTGTAAACTGCTGAAGAAGATTTTGGCAGCTGAAGTAGAAACTGGGATAGGATTCCCTCCTTCTCTCAGACCTCCTTGATTAATTACAGGCTGAAACACAAGCAAGCTTTCCAAAGGTTGCTCATGACCTGTGGTTTGAAAACATATACTGCATTTATAGATGCTGTGTTGGCAGGGTCCCTGGGCACCTTCACAACAGTATGCTGGTGACTTGAGCCTGACTACTGAAGCACCTACGCCTATGCTCCCAGCCAGAGCCAAGACATTTTTCATCTTGGCTGATAGAACAGCAGTTTTCACTAGATAGCAACAGCATTTAACACTGATGCAGAACAGCTTGTACTTGGCTTTCCAGCATTAACATACTCATTCTCTGCCAGGTAGCCAAACAAAACAGTGCAGCACACAACAGAGAGGTGAAGTGTGTGGGAAAAACAGTAGCAAAGTGAGCTCCAAGATATCATTGACTCTTCTTTCTTGATCCCTCTGTTCCTTCTACTAACTTGATGCAAAATGTGGGGAAAAAAAAAGAAAAAAGAAAAGAAAAAAAAAAAAAAAGAATAGCAGTCTGGAGTAGTAATATTCCAGTCTTTCTTATATTTGCTAATTATGTTAGTCTATTTGTAATCTCTTATTTTTTGTTGCTCTTCCATTTTCTTTTTCTTCTTCACTTTTTTTTTCTTCTTCTTCTTTCATAGTCTCCTGAGAAAAAATGCAGGATTAAAAAATGCAGGCATTAATTCATAGAATCATAGAATCATAGAATCATAGAATCATAGAATCATAGAATCATAGAATCATAGAATCATAGAATCATAGAATCATAGAATCATAGAATCATAGAATCACAAGGTTGGAAAGGACAAGATCATCCAGTCTGACCATCCTCCCATCACTGTACTAAACTGTACCTCAGAGCTCCTCATCCAGACACCTCTTGAACAATGCCAGGGACAGCGACTCCATCGCCTCCCTGGGCAGCTTTTCCAGTGCCTGACCACTCTCTGAGAGAAAAAGTTCTTTTTTATGTCCAATGTAAACCTCCTCTGGTACAACTTGTGGCCATTTCCTCATGTCCTGTTTGTTGCCTGGCAGAAGAGGCCAAGCTCCTCCTCATCACAACCTCCCTTCAGGTTGTTGTAGAGTGCAATGAGGTCGCCCGTGAGCCTCCTCTTCTCCAGGCTAAACAATCCCAGCTTCCTGAGCTGCTCCTCATAAGACCTGTGCTCCAGACCCCTCACCAGTTTTGTTGCCCTTCTCAGTGTCTTTCTTGTAGTGAGTGGCCCAAAACTGAATATAATACTCAAGATACGGTCTCACCAGTGGTAAGTACAGGGGGATGATTACCTCTCTGCTCCTACTGGTCACATTATTTCTAACAAAGGCCAGGATGCTATTGGCCCTGAACTCATCTGTCATTTTGCTTGGAGTCATGGAAATGACACTGAATAGAATGGAATAAAATAGCTCAGTTGGAAGGGGCTTGCAAAGATCAACAAGTCTAATTGGAAAAGCTTAATAAGAAAATGAAAGTGTGACAGGTAGCATCCATTGTGGTGACCTTTTCTGGACGTTAAAAAATGAAATCTTGTACTGGGGCCCCCAGTACAAGGAAGACAAGGAACTATTGGTGAGGGTCAAGAGGAGGGCCATAAAGATGATCGCAAGGCTGGAGCACCTCCCCTACAGAGGCAGGCTGAGGGAACTGTGGTTGTTCAGCTCAGAGAAATGAAGTCTGCAGGGGTGACTTTGTTGCAGCCTTTCAGTACTTAAAGGGAGCCTACAAACAGAAGGGGAGTAAACTCTTTACAAGGGTAGATAATAGCAGGACAAGGGGGAATGGTTTTAAGTTGAAGGAGGGAAGATTTAGGTGGGATATTAGGGGGAAGTTCTTTACTATGAGAATGGTGAGGTGCTGGAACAGGTGTCCACAGAGGTTGTGGATGACCCATCCATCCCTGGAGGTGTTCAAGGCCAGGTTGGATGGAGCCCTAGGCAGCCTGGTCTGGTATGAAATGGGGAGGCTGGTGGCCCTGCCTATGGTAGGAGGGGTGGAGTTTGATGATCCTTGAGGTCCCTTCCAACCCAAGCCATTCTGTTATTCTGTGTTAAAAAAAGGAAAGAAAAATCTCCATCCTCAACTGCAGGCAGCTTGGAGTTATCAGGCCACACGTACTGGGCTCGTATTGTCTGAAATGCCACAATCAAGTCATATCCACATGGGGCAGATTCTTCTTCATTCAGGTGACTTTAATGCAAGAGCAGCAATAACGCACCTTTTGGTGTCATGCCCACAGTAAGCAATCCACCTCTTTGTCACCCCCAGAACCAGTAATCATATTTCTCTAGTATCAGGGGAAGAACAGTGAGCTTCACTAGATGCATCCTATAGGTCTGCAGGTCCTAGAAGTCATGCAAATGTTTTTAAAGCCCCGATTAAACATTTCTCATCTTTTATAGATGGTGCAATAAAAATTGCTAGATCCAATTTATCTTTACAAATATAGGCCAGAGGTGAATCCTAGTTCTTTTAGTTGTTGCCATAGCAAGTATTATCACTAGTTCCCCCTACCCCCCCCCCCCCTTTTTTTAGACATCAGCTTAACAATTTCTGTTTATTTGTAACATAAATGAAGGAGAAAGAATGATGTTAAAAAATAAGCTACTTAAGTACAGACATTATAAAAACACAGAAACACAGAGTCAGTTATTAAAGTTCTTAGAAAGGTAGATATGAAGTCTGGTTCAGCTTCCATTTTCATCAGTAGCAAAATTCTAGTTGATTTCATTGTGGTCAGAGTCTGACCTTAATCAATGCTGTTGACTGTAAATTAACTGACTCTTATTCCTGTCCTCTGAAAGCACCATGGCATGCTTTTTTAATGTAAATAAAGGAGGATCCACCCTTGTCATTTTGGATGGGTTAGAATCAGTGCATCATTGGATGTCTTCCAATGATATGATATTAACATCTCTGGGTAAAACAGCTTTCCTTGTGCAACATGCCTAAATAAAAAGAGTTTATAGAAATAATCAAGATAAATTATGGTTGTAACCACATAATGCCAATAAATTAGTAGGCAGAAATCCTATCATTGTTAGAGGAGGAAAACCCACTGGTGAACTTTCCTTAGTTAGGAAGGGCTTGTTCATGTAATTCATGAATATGAATTACAACACGAAGTGGAAGAGTCTTTCATTTTTTTCCTTCTGCCCTCTCCTCTCCTTACTATGTGTCAAAGGCTTGTGAAACTGTTTTTATGAGCTCTACAAATATAAGGAGTGTGCAACCAGTAAATAAGTGGGTTAGAAACCTTCAAGAAAAAAAACATTTGGATGTGGTACTCAGGGACATGACTTAACATTAGGTTTTTAGAGTTAGAGTAGTATGGTTAAGTTGTGGTTGTCCTTGATGATCTTTAAGGTCTTTTCCAACCAGAGCAATTCGATGATTCTATGATTCTAAGACATTAAATCAGATTAAATAATGAAGATTGATCTGTTGTTGAGGAAAAGGAGAGTGTGGAGGTTGCAGATGGACGAAAGGTAACCTCGTGTAGCTATATTATGAGCACACCCCATGACACTGGGTGTGACTGCTATTGCAGATATTGCATTTCAGATGAGGACAAAGGAAAAGCTTTTCTTTTCTCCATAACTGTCAAACTTCCAGGGAAGTTCTGTGTGTGGACGGTAACCCTTTGATTCTGCCAAAGCAAATTATATTATCTAAATTCTCACTGTGTTTTTCATGGGTGAAAAAAATTCTGTCCCTCAGATTGACTATAACAAAGTGTTGCTCTATTAAATCACTGTGGCAGCAGTGGTTGTCCCACAACAGAAAATGTCTTCTAGAGAAAAAGGAGTTTCGATCGATGTGTGTAGGGTATGTGTACCCTCCAGGCAAAGAAATCATTGGTCACTCTGTGGGACTGCTGGTTTTAGCTCAGGACTATGTATCTACATCCACTGCATGCTAAAGCCCATCAACACCATCCCTCCTTCCATGTCTAACAGCACAAAATTATTCGACAGGTTTCTCTTTTTTGCTAATTGGCAGCAGCTCTGTAATTATGAGATAACCGCTCCAAATGAAATATTTGGTATTGGGTTTGAAATATTGTCTCTTCCTGCCTGCCTGGGGGATTTATGCAAATGCAGAAAAAATTGTACCCTAAGTCAAAAGATTCTGTGGTCTTATCCACCTCTTCCAGGACTTTATGAGCAGGAAGGAAGGTTAGGGCAGTTTTTCATTTCCTATGTGAATGTCAGAGCTTGGAACAATAATGGGGTCTGGAATTGCTCTTTGTAAAAAGTATGTTGAAATTATCAGTAGAATGGAAGGGAAATGCACCAGGTGAGATAGGAGATACAAAAATAATTTTCCTGTTGCAAAGTAGTTTTCTTTCTTTAAATGGTATGAAGGGCTAATCTGTTTAGTATCCAAGCAAGCTATTTATCTGGTAATTTATTTTCCTGCAAACAAGTCCATCTGATACTATAGGGTATACACAAGCTATTTTTGTATATTCATATATAGTTTGCCTCGTTTTTCTATCTCTTTTTCTTTTTTTTTTTTTTGGTTGGTTTCAAATGTTGAAAAACACTTGATGATTTCTGCTGTGCAAACAGTGGTCACTGATGGTAGAACCGCAAGCTATAGATTAGAAGAATGTTTATAAGACCCAGCAGACAAGGAAGTAATCCTAAACGTGAACTTTGAAAGCCTCATCTGACTCAATCTTGAAGAAGAAAGGAGAGGTTCAAGGGTTAACACGACCTAAGTATTCCAGAACAAGCTAAATACAACATGTGGAAGACAATGGTTTTAAGACAAGACTGTAACTTTAATAATAATTTTGGAATCATAGGATCATAGAATAGCCTGGGTTGAAAAGGACCTCAAAGATCATCTAGTTTCAACCTCCCTGCTATGTGCAGTGTTGCCCGGCTTTTAAGTTCCAGAAGCTTCTCATAGTCAATAGTTAGCAGAAAAAGTGTACTGTATTTAGAGCTCTGATACAGAAATATGAATACTTTGTCAGATTTCCAAGTTTTCTGTGCATAAGAAACCAGTAGTGGTAAAAGACATTATTGCTGCATTACATATGAAGACATATTCTCATGTGCACTACATATATGCATCTACATCTTCATACACATAAGTATATACATATACTTGTGTTTGGGGAGGGGAAGAGGAGGGTGGTAATGGATAACTGTTGAAGGAAAAGATGTACCAGTAAATCAAAATTTGCTTCTGGAAAGCATAAATATGAAAAAGCAGTATTTGTTACTGCAACAAGACTCTTGAGATTTCTAAAGAGATACTGAATAACGGGGAGGTAGATTAGTCACATGTAATGTTACATGTTTGGATGGTTGGTACCTAATCTAAGCGAGTTGTCTAAGCTGCTGATCATCTCTTAATAGTCAATGGAAGCAGAAAGGATCCTCCAGAGAGCCGCTCATCCCTCTAATACTAGGATGGGTTAGACCATTTCTGGAAGTTTGTGCCTTTCTTCATTGACCATAGAGGAACTGATTGAGCAGTGTAGACACATGCCTAACTTTCTGATGGCTAAAGTTAGGTGAGGTGAATTTGCTTTTTCTGTGCTTGAAGGTTAACACTTCCAATCCAAATAAAAACTTTAACATTTGAGATGTATTAGGTTAGATTGCTAACCTAAATATTAGAAAGCTAAAGGCTTTGAGCTACTCAAGTTTTGGTACTCCTGCAGTCTTTAAGCACTAATTATATTGCTATGGAAATTTTCTGCATCTGTTTTTCTCATTTTTTACCAGAATTAATGTGGCATGAGTTCTACCACCCATATTTCTGCCACCTAGACAACACCTGAAGCCTATACCTAGGTTTAGGGTCCACCCTTAATACAATACCAGATGAAACCAAGCATGTGGATACCTAGAATACTGTTCAGAGATAAAGGGATGGAGTGAGAGATTAAGGCCCTTAGATCTTGTTTTCAGTGTACAGGTACAATTTCAATATATTTCAGTGTATAGGCTCTCCAAGTAACAAACATCCCACTATGGGAAGGAAAAACTTCATCAATGTGGCCATCAATGATCATGGAGAAGATGAAGTTTTAATTTTAATCTGATGCCACGGAAGCCAAGTGTAGGTTATGTTGTTCTAACCCCCTGACGCTGAAACAGTCTGTGCACCCAAAATTGCAGGCAAGTTTCTGTAGCTCACACCATTGCCCCACTTCCCCTTTAGCTCTGAGTGATGCCCACAGCAGAGTCTCTCTGCTGAACCAACTGTTGCAGTGCCTGAAAGCCCTGTGGTGGGTGTCACCTATGCCCCAGAAGCCAGATTTGCACAGAGAGGGCTCAGCTGGAGCCTGAAGAGGACATCAGTCTCTCTCCCCATAAGGGATCATAGAAGACACCTTCCACATTAAGAGCTATTCTACATCTCAAGATTTGGCATAAAGGGGGGAAAGGAAGCAAGCAGCAGTTCATAGTTGTTGCCACCAGCCATAGGTCTTTCTGCAGAGAGGAATGGAAAGTTTATATGAGCAGGGGAATCTGAGGGAGCCATATGTGCTATATGTCCCCTCAGCCTCCTCTGCTCTGGGCCCAGCAAATCAAAGGGCCTTGGCAGATCCATATACCCCTTGCCCTCCAAACCCTTCCCCATCTTTGCTGTACACCTTTGGGCACTAATAGCCATAATTTGGGCTACCCTGCTGAGTGAGGACCTGAGGCTTTTTGTGCTGTCTCTCTTGAGTGTTTGTAGCAGATGACTGGGATAAGGTTCTAAGATCTGGATCAAAGTGCAGAGGACAACATGCTCTGTCAGGCCTGCATGGATTGAGAGCTAAGCACTTCATCATGTTTAAAAACAGAATAATGGGGTTACTTCAAGAAAAAAAATGCACCTAAACGTGATTTATTTGCATCCAGAAGTAGCTGAACTGAAATCAGCAAAGCAGTACTGGTATAAAATCAACTCAAGCATGGTCAGAATCAGTCACAAAATCTGTTTTTTAAGCTTCACTAAACCTTTATGATAATTCCCATGCAAATCATCCAGAATAGCTTGCTTCTAACGGGCTTTTTCTGAAGCTGTAACATTCTGCAGTCTATTTCTCCCAGGCCTTGGATTTTCTGGCAGTGCACACATGCTCGCTGTTAATAAAAGCAAATGGCTACAGGGGATTCTGAGTCTTAAATTTAATAACGGGTAAGAGTTAAAGTAAACAGTGACTTTGCACCGGTGTGGAGGGCTTTGTAATGGACATGCCAATGGTGAACTGTAGCTGAGCAGTTCTCTTTCCTGGACACAGATCTGTTATCTGATCATTACCTGATCTCTGTGTATTGCTAAGGGAGGGGAAATAGCTTTTATCACACACCTTCTCTCCTTCTCGTCACCATTTCCACTATTGCACCTGTGGGTTCTCAAACTGCTTTTTTTTTTTTCTTCTTCTTTTTTTTTCTTTTACTTTTCTCCTCTTTCTTCCTTTTTCAGCTATCCAGCTGCTGATGGAAAGGGAATTTCCTAAGCACCCAGGATCCCAAGATCATCATGTCATGAAGAAACAGCACAAAGACCAGATATTTCATAGCAAATACCACTCAGTAGGAAGCAGGAAAAGTGAATTAATAAGGACGCCAGTAATTCTAATCAACGAGCTTGCCTGTCAGGCTACAAATGCAGAACAAAGTTGGTTAAAATGCACGTCCTGGGACATTTTAACATCTGGAACTTTTTATGTATTCATGAAGATTGTGAGTCAGATTCACAAAGCTGTTTAAACAAGTGTGTTGATACACATAAGGTTTACTGTATTTATAGAGGGGAAAAAAAAAAGCATCATTGTTAACATGTTTTTTTGTATCCCTGCCAGCTCCTTGCCAACTGGGGATGGAGTGTAGGTAGTTGGCACATGTTCCCAAAGCTCTCACTGGAATGGAAACTTCCCAGAGTTGGTTCAAAGGTTAGTTGGGTGTTTGATTTAAACTGAACCGCTTTGGAAAAGTGGGATTTATTTATTTATTTATTGATCAAAATGAACATTGATGCTGGTAATTCTCACTTTCAGGTTTTGTTGTCACGGCAGATGTTTATTTGGGCTTGAAACAAGTGGTTTGATTGACCTGGTGCTAAAAGAGACTGATTTAATTTGGGTAGGACTTACATTGAAGCAGTCGCTGGCTGTTCATAAGGAACTCTCTTTACCGAGAGAGTGGTGAGTTTCTGGAACAGGTTGGATGGGGCCCTGGGCAGCCTGGTCTGGTATTAAATGTGGAAGTTGGTGGCCCTACCTTTGGCAGGGGGGCTGCAGCTTGATGATCCTTAAGGTCCCTTCCAATCCATGTCATTCTGTAATTCTATGATTCTATGAATTATGCTCTGTTTGTGTTAGTTGTGTACAGTTTTGTCACCTTACTCTGGTTGATCAACTAGCATCCTATTTTAAGATGGAATAAATCACCATCTAGAAGCACCATCACCATTCTTACCTCTCTTATATAGAAGCTGGATGTATGGTTTGGTCCAAGTGTCTAACTTGGGGGTGAGTATGACGAGTTCCACCACTAACAGCTGTTAGTGTTATGAGCTTCATGTATGCTTCAAAAAAACAGAACTAAGCTCTTTTAACACGTTCCCAGTGACTAAACAACAGTCAATTGGAACCAAAGCACAGGAGGTTGCATCTAACTACCAGGAAGCACTTTTGTGTTGTGCAGGTGACAGAGTTTGCCCTGGAAATTGTGAAGTCTCTTCCTTTGAGAACTTTGAAATCTACATGGGCAAGGCCTTGGGCACCCTTCTTTGGGTGGCCCTACTGCAGAAGGGATTACCTCAGAAATCTCAATCACCATTCTGTGATTCAGAAATATAAGCACTCCATGTCTATTGGGAACACACCCATTCTTTAAAAAATGGAATTTCAGTGTGTCTCATAATTCTCTTTGTGTTCAGTAGGTGGCAATGAATCATAGAATCATAGAATGGCCTGGGTTGAAAAGGACCACAATGATTGTCCAGTTTCAACCCCTTGCTATGTGCAGGGTCACCAACCAGCAGCCCAGGCTGCCCAGAGCCACATCCAGCCTGGCCTTGAATGCCTGCAGGGATGGGGCATCCACAGCCTCCTTGGGCAACCTGTTCCAGTGCGTCACCACCCTCTGGGTGAAGTATCTGTTTACTTTAAAGCAAGCATTTAATTGAGCACAAAGCTTCTTTTCATCTCACGATCCTTCCCATCAACAGCCATGGTGGCATGAACCCTTAGATATCCATGGGTAAGTTGGGCGGGGATGAAAAATTGCAGCCTGAACCCTAACGTATACTGTATAAGTCTCTCCTTGGGCATAAAGATGGAAGCAAAAAAGATTTCATTTTCCCATTCACTTATTCTCTAACTAAAAGGCACTCTATGCCTCGGGGAGCTGAAGTATCTTTCTTATCGGAGAGATCTAAGGTATAATGAATTAATTAATTCCTGTAAAGATTTTTTTGTAGCAATTGGAACAAAAATAACGATAGTCAGGTAAATGGCAACAGTAAAGAAGGTGCACATGTAGAAAGAAATAATATTTTATGAATGTGTTTACTGTGTCCTCATTTAATATCCATTTGGATTGATTGCTCTTAAAAGAAGCTCTTTAGTCGAAATGTTACATTCTGTTGGTTTCATGTACATGGTTACATGTAAAATGTAGTGCATTCATTCTTAAAATTGTAACTGGAATAAAAGTATTGTTATTTAATATACAGAAGTCATACTGTAAACATTCTACTAAGATATTATTTTATTGAAGGTGGAATTTAGATGTCAAAGATTTAGAAGTGTGTATCTAGGAAGATTATTCTTGGTTTCTTTTGTCGTCAACAGAGAAGTAATTTTTCAACAACAACAAAACTGGCATAACATGATCTTAGAATCATTCAGGTTGGAAAAGATCACTATGATCCCAAAGTCCAACCCCAGCCCACCCCCACTGAACACATCCCTCAGTGCCACATCTCCATACTGAACATCTCCAGGGATGGTGACCCCACCACTCCCTGGGCAGCTGTGCCACTGCATCAATGCTCTATATGAAGAGAAATGAGGCACAAGTAGAGGCCAACACTTCTTAACACTCTTAACTAGAAGCACAGGCAGATTCCCAATTCACCACAACCTCCTTTTAGGGAGTTGGAGAAAATGATATTGTCTTCCACAGGACCTGTGCTTCAAGAATGTTGCAAGGCTGAGATGAAGGACTCTCTGGGTGTCCTATTTTTGCTCCTATCTAGGGAACTTACAGTTATTACTGCAGAAGATCAGCATGTCTTTAAGTGAGTAAGTATGACTTAAGCCACTAAGGCTTTAAAAATGCTCAGGTGAGAGGAATCTTATCTTTGGTTTCCATTTACCAAATGAGGCACAGCAAAGAGGCAAGGTATGGAGGGCTTAAAGGTAGCAACTCTTGTGTAAGCCATGTTACCTGTGAGGTGCTCCAAGATATTTCAAATCACTATGGGACTCCTGGATACAATATAAGTGATACCGTAAATAGATCTCTATTGGAACAGAGCTTGAAGACACCTGTTTGTTTTGTCTTTGACCTCATGTGTGCAAAATGCACTGATATTTCTGTGAGAAGGTCATCTCTTCAGAGATTTCTAAAACATCTGTTTCTCATCCTATCATAACCACTGTCTGTCTTCAGGATGCTTTGGCATTTCCACATCCAGTCCCAGCTTGCAACCAGCAGTAAAAGAGGAACTTGATGAAGTCTGGTTTGAGTTTAGGTGCAAAAATGTCCGAGGCTCATCTGCTTTCTATCTTCTATGAACTGCTGGCTAGTTCTTTTCAGTCAAGACATTCAAATGATGATTATGTACGTTTTAAAGGAGACTGTGTAGGGCTAGAATGGGGGCAGCTTAAAGAACCAGGAGATCTTTTTCCCCGTGTCACTGCTATAAATCTCTCATTATCAAAATAATGCCTCATTTGTGGTCTTGGATGGCTCTGGTTTGAATGAGTCATATTTCTTCTGATGTAGATGATTCATAGCACTTCTTGTACAACCAGTGCTTGATCTGTAGCAAAGCTTAGAAAAAACCTGGCTATAGCAAACAGGCTCTGTATATGCTCTCAGTTGCTGATACTTGGCCTTTATTTAATTAGGCTTCATATCTTTCTTGTGAGGTAATTATTATTATTACTATTATTATAGAAGTTACTCTAAGTCAGGAAAAAATATAAAAAGGAAAAATAGAGAATAACTGATTGATGAAAATGAAGGGAGGTGTTATTATAAAATCTGGATTCGAAGGAGTCCACTTTACTGCTCTTTCTGAACACTCAGTGACTCTTTCTATTGCAGGTAGAGATGAGATACATATTCAACACGGCCAACAAGTGTCTTTATTTAGCTCCCATTGCACACAATGTTCTGATTCAAGGACAACAAAGTCCCTGGATTTAGTGATGAAACATTCTGTATGTGCTTTTTTATTTAACTATTATTATTATTTCAAAAGATAACTATCAGGAAGCAGATATCCATCCATGTCTTCATGAGGTTCTGGAACATGAGATAATGAATTATGAGTATATTTTTTTCAGTCTCTGGTCTTCCTGCTATCACACTGTTTTCATAGACGTGGTTTCTTTGGCAATGTTCTTCAAAAGATGATCATTTTCTTCCTCTGCCAGCAAAAAGAATTGTCCTGCATTTTTTATGGGAAGCAAGGGATGCAATTCAATTGAGACCTCATGGTTTCTTCTCTCCTACTGCACAAATCTGAGGCTGAGCATAGATTTGCACAGAAGAAACTATCTGTTTTGGTCAAACAGGACTCAGCCTCCAAGAGATGCAAACTTATTTCAGGTGAAAGAAATTGTGAATGGATGTCGGATGAGAGAATGCACAGACATGGGTTGATCTGAGACACTTTGCTGATGCAATCCTTTGCTGAGTCAGTGACACAAAACAGGATGATCACAGCTGAACCTAGAAATTAAAAAACACGTTCTCTTGATTTTTCTATTTTTTGACTGTGGACCTGTAGTCAAAAACTGACAACTATGATAGCTTGAAAGCAAACTATTTTACCTTGCATAATGTGTGTTTATCATAGGTCAACAACACATGCAACTGTAAAAGACCTACACCTTTCACCGTGACAGAACTGCATATTTTTGTTTTCTTCTCCAAGTAATTTTTATGTCCTTGAAAGAAAGACAACTTAGCCTGAGCTGTCTAACAGAATTGGATTTATTAATGATTGTTTTGATGTACCAGCAGATATGAGCCAGTATTAGATTTCATTTGATTTACTCTAATTATGTGGACACTTTCAAGGCAGAAAATATATTAGCTTTAAATAGGAACAAGATACTTAAATGATGCTGTCATAGCACTGCAGAAAGAGAAAATAGCCTATTGAGCAACTCGGTGCCCTGGCTGTTCTGACACCCAAGCTATCTGAATCCAAAGTTATTTTCCTGAGAGGACTTAAAAAAAACCACACATACATTATTCCTGTGCCTGTATTTCCATCTGTGTCTAATGGAGCATTGCTACAGAGCACCAGGAAATAGGTGAGCAAAGAGATGACAGAAAAATCAGACATCATCACTGTCAAATCTGACAACACTAAGCAAATAATTTAAAGGGACATTTGCTAAAACAGCAGTGAGAGCAAACACTACACCCTACATTTCACATGGAGCGTCTGTTCTGAAGTGCTACAATTAATGCGGTGAAGTATTAGTTTCCCTCTTGCTGTTGACTTATATGAAGGACATTCAGGCAAAGGGATCTTGGACAGATAGCTAAAACCAGAAAGGCAACTTGATCTTGCAATTATTGTACAGATATTTTACCAGGAGGTCAATGCTTGATTGCTAGATCACTGAAATTCATTTATCCATAACAATGTGATCATCTGGTGACTGGATTCCACGGACTAAGTTGGCTTTCCCAATCTATTTCCTTGTTTGATGGATAAGCATGTCTCAAAGGCAGTCATTGATTCCATCATTTTGTGGAATATATTGTTGTCCTGATTCCAGTGGAATAGATGTGAAGCCTTTTTTCCTCTAGTAATGCACCACAGAAGTGTCTCACAAGAAGCTGAGAGACTACAGATTTAGAGGCAATCTGTCTGTTTGCATGGATAAGCAGAGGGATCTATTTTCCAGGTCAGTATCATTTTTGCAAAACATGGAATTCATATTGAAGGAAAAATAAAACCACAACAAAACTAAAACCATGCAAACCAAAATACCAGGGGCCCTAGAATAAACTTATGAAGACCATGGAATAAAGTCTCATTTTCTTGGCAAGGAAAACAAGTCCTTATATCAAGCTATAAGTTAAACATCCGGAGAGACACAGCTGTAATTAATTCAATTATAATGATGCAATCAATACATTGACACTTTCTGATCTGACAAGGATGATTACTGGATTGCAATTTATCTCCCAGCTTTCCCAATACTCAATGTCTCTAATGAAAAGTGTCTTTTGACTTATTCCCACTTGGTGTTTTAGCTTGTTTGAGTTATTAGCTCTAATTTTGTCAAGCTGGAATGTTACAGACTGGGCTGCTAGGATACTGCAAGATTCATGGGTTTTGGATATTGTACGACAGTAAAACAGCTGGAGGGGAGGGGAGGGGAGAACCGGTATGGTGAGTAATGGCAAATGCATCCATCACAACAAAGAAACTTCTACCAGCCCCACTGGCGAAACAGCAAGTTACTGAACTATCAAGGATATCAGACTGAGGATTTTGAATGATAGCTAAATATACTTTCCCCTTAGAGGAGTGATCTTCCTTTGGACTGATTATATTTGTTGCTCTCAGTGATGACAATGAACAGCTGTGCTTGGTGGTAGCTGCTTGTAATTTCTTTGCCAAACATATCCACTCCCAGGACAAATAGATGCATTTTAAAATGAGCGACAGAAACAGACCAAAACAGTGATCAAGTCATACAGTTATGTGATCCTGTCCAACCTTCTTCGAAAGAGATACTGATTTTTTGACTGGCCTAGTGTCATCATTGAGTCTGTTCATTCAACCACCTATATTTTGTTACAAAGCCTTTTAGCACAGAGGTACACTATTTCCATAGGGTAAAAGAGCTTCCACTGCAAGAATTACCTTCTAGCATAAATCCAAGCCACATGCTCTGTCAACTCACAGTTTGTTACAAAATAGATATATTTTTTTGATTGTTTGATACATCTAGGAAAAGCTATCATAAGTGATCATGATAGTCACATGTCTCTCAGGTGAAAGCATAAAGTCAGACTGCATAATTGTAAGGATTTCTTAGTACTTCAAAAATCTCTTTATTTAAGATGTCTCCTTCCCCAAAGACACTCTTCCCTCAGCTTCTAAACTGAAAGCAATAAAGACTGTAAAATGAGGGCAAGATATAAACATGATACAAAGACAATGGAAATAGTGAACACATCACCTGGAAGAAACATTTAAGGAAGATATACATCAATTATCGCTCACAGAAATTCCTCCTTGCTTGAACTCTGGTTCAAGAATGCCATTTAAAGTGGAGTAATAATTATGAGAAGTGAAACAATAACGAATAAGTATATATATATATATATGTATATAAAACTAACAGACTGCAAGGGGTCCAAACAAATTAGAGAATGAGACCACTGAATACATCAAGACTGTACACACAGCTACACATTGCATGGACCACTAGAAACTCATGTAACCACAAGAGATAACTGAATTTTTGTTAGGATCACTTTGGACCAGTTGTGGGCTCCTGTGTTTTGCAATGAGTAGTGCAGTCTCCAAGGCGGAGTCTTGGATGATCTAGATCATCTTTGAATTTAAAATACATTGAGATCAGTGGGGTTTGAATTGGCCACAGATGAAATGTGTCCATGTCCAACTTGAAAACAACCACTGCAGGGGGGAATGGATGGCTTTCCTCTATGTGGGAACAAAGCTGATAATCAGAGGGATGGGGCACCTCTTCCACAAAGAAAGACTGAGGGAGCTGGGCTTGTTCAGCCTGGAGAAGTGAAGGCTGCAGGGAGACCTCATTGCAGCCTTTCTGTACTCAAAGGGAGCTTATAAATAGGATGGAGACCTACATTTTACATGAGTAGGAGGAATGATTTTAAATTAAAAGAGGAGACATTTAGAGTAGTTGTTAGGAGTAAATTCTTTGCTCAGGTGATATTGAGGAACTGGCACAGGCTGCCCAGAGAAGCTGTGGATTTCTCACCCATGGAAGTGTTCAAGGCTAGGTTGGATGTGTCCTTGGACAGCCTGATCTGGTGGGAGGCATTCAGTCCATGACAGGTGGGTTGGAACAAAAATGATTTATAATGTCCCTTCCAACCCAAGCCATTGTATGATTATATGATCAACTGAGTAGTTTTAATACATGCCTGGTTCTGAAATTTGCTCCTTGTGTTCTCCAACCTAACATCCTCAGTGCATGGTATCTCAAATAATTTTGAAGACCACAGTCTGTGTGAAAGACATAAGAACATGTTTAAATATTGGTTTATTTGATTATAAACAAGGGGAAAATATATATATATATTTATATATGAATGTAATTGGATGGCTTCTTTTAGCTCTCTAACTTGACTGTGATAATGTTGAAATTTCAGATAATGTAACATATTGATTTAAATCCTTGGTAACTCAGGCTGTACTCGCAGTGTAGTAATAGAGAAATATTTACAGTATTGAATTGCTCACTATGGCAAACACTTTATTTCAAGTGTATTTCCTCATCAACTACATTAGGAAGATTTATTTATTTATTTATTTATTTTATATTTTTAAATTTATTTTATATATTTTTTATTTCAAGTGTATTTCCTCATCAACTGCATCAGTATGTTGACTCTAGCTAGGGTGATGTCAGAAACCACTCAGCTTTGTTCTAAACTTATTTACTAGAACAGTAAAAATGCCTGACATATAAGTGAGGATGAGCTCTTTGCTCTTGCTTTCTTGAGCTAGTTGAGGCAGTTTTGAACCCAAGTTCTAGCATTCTTTAACCAGATTTTATTCCTGATTAATGTGCCTGAATTAGGGTGTTTATGTGAAGATGTCTAAAAACCCAACACAAGCTTAACTGAATCAACTGGGACTATAGTGCTTGTTAGGGCGCTAGATACTACTGAACATCCAAGTCAGGCTATTAGATATGAAGTGGGACATACAGGAGAACTTCTTTTGTTGGAATATCCTTTGTCATTATAAATGACACTAGGCAATTATGGCCGAGAACTTGAACTGAGGTCTTGGTTATCACAGTGATATTGGATAACAATTAATTTCCTGTTATGGTAGACATTTAAGCAATAGATACATTGTGCCAAGGCCCAGGGATCTAGCATGGATTTTTCTGAGGCCAGTTGAGACTCTTGAAATCTTCTAGGATTCAGTTGCATTCACACAAAAATTTGTTACCAACAGGGAGTCAGGATATGCCTGTCTCTTTTTGGTGGATAGGAGAGTTTAAAGTGTGCATGTGGACAGACCAAATCTGTTGGCAAGATGACCCTGGTGTGGTTTTACTGATTATACTTATTAAATCTCTACTGACAAAGGAGTAGAAACAGTTCCTCTGCATGTTCATACACCTGCATGTAGACATCAAAGCTCCAAGTCCTAATCTTGAACCCAGTCCCACCCTAGGACTGTCTGTGCTTCAGTTCTTTTCAGCAGAAAGCCAGCACTATTTCTTTACCTATTCATATTGGCAGACTGTTGAATAAGATGGTCATTTACTGAAGCTGAGACATCGCCATTGCTATTACTTGATCAGAGTGGTCTGGTGGAGGGCATTGATCCCCCATATGCATACTTCTACATACATATATCTTCCTGTTTTTCTTTCATACTTGCAAGTGCTGTTGTTATGGTTGATATCAAGGAATGATTCAAGGAAGACAAGAAAAAGGAGAAAAAAGCCTAAAATGACTCCACAAAAATCAGTTTATAATTTCCATGCAACAACAAAGAAAGCAATGAAAATACATATTTTAGGTTCTGCTAACAGGAATAGTCTTTTCTTGTAATCTCCTTGACGACACGTTCTCTCTTTCTGTCTCTTTTTACTCATTTACCCGTTATGTTTGACAGTTAAATAACAGCAGAAACAAACAGAAAAAAATGGTGGCTAACAGAGTAGAAGTGCAAGTGAGCAGCTCCATGCTTAACATAGTGTTTGATTCTTGCTGGTTTCAGACTTCTTAGTTAAGACGATGCAAAGTGATAACTGGTTCAGTATCAGCACTGAAACTTCTCTCGCATGGAAAAATAGTTTAAAGTATACTAATAATCTGCATTCAGGATTGCACATTATGTTAGCTATTCAGTTTACTTTTCTGTTGAAGAAAAAGGAGAAATTTCAGTCTCTCTTCTATGTACTAATCTCAGGTCAGTGCGATCTTCATAACTTGCACCACCATAAGTGAGATTTTATGCCAATCCACTCATTTCAGTGCAGTTGCTCCTGATTTACATTGGCAGAAAATGTTTTTCCACATCACTAAGAGATGCAGTTCTATTTAAGACAGATTTATTTCACTGGAAATTGAAATAAATTCCTCCTATAAATGCTATATTAGAAAACAAAAGCCCAAACCTCCTTCCCTTCCCCTCCACCCCCCCTTCTCTTTACAGTGCTGAAGGTAATGAAGCAAAAGTCATCGCTACAGATCTAAACATGACAATTCGGCACATTTTATTTCCTTAGTTCAGCTGAATTTGTTATTCTCATACAATTCCATAATTGCCTTTTTCTTTTCCCCAGCCATCAGGTTCATCAGGTAGAAGAAAGGCTGCTTTAGATCTGAACTTGACGCTGGAGGTTGTTGCACAGATTATGTAATACAACTCGAAAAGCTTTACAAACTGTTCAAATAGCAGAACATTTCTAGTAGAGTGAAGGAACATAAAAGTGAAACCAAACAAACCCAAACCATTTTGCAATTACTGACAAAATTGTGCACTGGCAGAAAATGTGAAAAAAATAATGGCAATGGAATGGTGGATTTGTTCTTTTTCTTTCCCCAATTTTTGTCCTTTTTTTTCATTTCTTTTCTTTTTTCCTTTTTCTTTTTCTTTTTCTTTTTCTTTTTCTTTTTCTTTTTCTTTTTCTTTTTCTTTTTCTTTTTCTTTTTCTTTTTCTTTTTCTTTTTCTTTTTCTTTTTCTTTTTCTTTTTCTTTTTCTTTTTCTTTTTCTTTTTCTTTTTCTTTTTCTTTTTTTCTTTTTCTTTTTCTCCCCCCCTTCTTTCCCTTAGTAACAATAAAATAAATGCATCTCAGTTCTCAAAATAACTGAATACATGTCCGCTATCCCTGCCTTAATGCTTTCCTTCCATATTGATAGTACCAGCAAAAGATAAAATACCGTTAGCGCCAAGTGTAAATTAAATGATGGATGTTACAGTTCCCTTTTTCTGAATCTAACTCTTTAAACCTCAGTTTAGAAGCCTAAATGTGGAATGAGGGACTATGTCCTGTTTCTCCCTGCTGGGTTCATTTAGGATAAAACCCAGGCTGTCCTGCATTTTAGTTGGAGACTTGCACACAGTGGGGGTGATTGGACTTTCTCTGCCCAAGGCACAACATATGCTACTTCCCATCACTTTAATAGGCATTAGTTCCGCAGACAGCACTGGTCAAATGTACATTATTCACAATCACTTTAATGCAAATATGCAAGGATGAGAGAGAAAATATGTCACAAAGAAAGAATCGGCCATTTCCGTTCTTTTTTTGATTTTCCTTTTTTATCACAGCATCTCTTCTTCTTTCATCACATCTGCCTGCCTAGATCTGCACGTGCCTATGTAATTCTTTGAGCTTCTAGAGGTTTATTTTATTTCTATGGAGGATCTCAGTGTTGTTGGTTGAAAGTGTTTGGATACAAAATACCAATTTTACACTTCTAAAGGTTCTGTCTATTGTTATTCTTAGCACTCACAGGGACAATGGGTTATTTTCATTTGACAGCCTCTTTTTCAGAAGCTTCGTTCAAAATGTTATTTATATAATTTATGTTCTTATGGATCCTTTCTTGCATCCTCAGAATGACCTACGTCTGTTGTAAATGAAGATTTCTGATTAAAATATTATTACCAGAATCCCATCCGTGCAATTCTGTAGAGATGCGAAACAGTTTTGCGTTTTTTGTATTTGCATTGTGACCTCTTTACCTTTTGTTTCAGCTGTATAAATTGCACACTGGGCTCTTCCAGCTGCCAATGTGATATAAATCCAACTAAGGTACCATGTCATAAATGGGATTCTTAGTATCTACCTTTCTGTCCATCCGTCTATATTTCTTTTCATTCTGGTAGGTCTGGAACAAATATGAAATGAGTACTACTTCTGCTGTGACAATCTCATCCCAAGGCTGACAACCCTAAAAATAAACTGAATATAATTCAGCAGCATCTAGCAGTTGTCAGCTTCCCAAATAAAATTCAGTTGATGTTTGGAATGAGTACTGAGAGAGAATCCAACCTTAGGAAGCATTTGAAAAAAATACGGAGCTGCTTCTTGGTGGCTGCCAGAATCAATATAATCTTTGTATCCAAGCCACTGTATTCCTGAAGAGAGGAGTTGCTCCTCCCCATCTAATAATCTGGACCAGTGGTAAAATCTTGAATAAACTCCAAATGTGCTATACTGGCCATCAGCACAACCAAGGTTTCCTATCCATTGAGGTTGTCTGCTGTAATGGAAGGCTCTTTGACAAAGAGGCAGAGACATAAGGTCTAGTGATCTTGTGGAGGGTAATCCAAACCTTAGAGTTTTAGTTGAGAACCAACCTGAACCATCAGGATAACTTCCCAGGGGATGCAGTGGTTTCTGCAGTTTTTCTTTGTTCACGGCTGCTTGTTTTCCCTTAGAAGATGTTCAGATCCAACCACAGGTTCTTGGGGTCATGGCAGGAGCTTAAATGGGAAGTTTTGCAGTTAAGTCAGTATTAACTGTGAGCACTGTGGAACCAAAAAGCCAGATATATGGGCTCCTTGTAAGCAATGGATTAGGGAAGCAAAGTAATTCTATTTAACTTGTGAATGCTAAGAAGGTGTTTTTAAAATAGATACATTCACATAAAAATGATTTAATTCATACAAAATGGAATTTTCTGAAGAAAATTTCATATGCACATAGTCACACAATGCTATCACTTAATTAGTTCTAGTAGTGTCAAGAGAGTAGGCATTAATTCTATAATCATAGAATCAAGGAAGTTCAAGGGTAGGAAAAGACCTCCAAGATCTTCCAGTCCAACCATCCACCTACCAGAAATATCTCCCCAGTAAACCATGTCCTTTACTACAGTATCTCAATTTTTCTTAAACACCTCCAGGAATGCATGTAGCATTGCAAGTAAAAGTAAAAAATAACATTAAGTTTATTCTCCAATAGGTGACTTTCAAGGGCACATTTCTGCACTGATGATGGTCAGTGCTCACTCTCACTTGGTATAAAAGCAAACACAAAACAATAGATGTGCATACATATGTTGAAACCCAAAGATTTTGGCAAGTCTTTCACCACAACATTTCTTTAAAAAACAATACTTAGTACTTCAAAGGGTATTGAATGACAGCGATACGATGGATAAAACTTGGTTAATTTTGACTACCCAGTGTTACTTTGCAGTAAGCTCGCTGGAATCCATCCAGATTTACACCAGTAGAAAGGGAAAATCACTTCTGCTTCTATTTTCTGTATATCATCATCTCATACAGATCATAATCGGGACTGGCCCAGTGCCAAGCACCAGGGAGTCCTGGCCAATGATCTATGTGTTTCGCCGGCCTACTGAAATAAATTCCATCAATTTCTGTAACGAACAGCAACAAGGAGCAAAGCAGCAAGCGTTGCATCTGGACACCTTTAACTTCTTAGCCCAAATGGTCTGATGCCTAGTTACATCTGGATTAGCTAAGAGCTGCTTTTGTATTATTTCTAGCAATCCTTGTCCTCTCTGCGCGCATAACAAGGTGTTTTATTGGATCTGTCACTATCTCACAGACAAAAAGATAAAAAAATAAAAGGACAATAAAAATAACAGTTGAAATTACTATTCTCCCACTCCTCCTACTTCCTCTGCAGCTATTTGCTTTGTTTATGTTTTCACCAACACCATAAGAGTTATATGAGTTTACTTAAAAAGGTTTGGAAATAGTCAGGCATCGCTACCCCTTGAAGCAATCACTTCATGGACTACTTTATTCCATATCACGGCATTACTATGCAGTTCAGATGTCAGATATTTACATTGTAGGTCTTTTATTATTAATAGATTTTTCAATTGGGAAAGCCTGTGTTCTCTGAACTTAGTAGGACTTTATCTTTTCTTGCTGGCGATGAGTGATTTATGTGGACAGCTCCTATTAATGCTAATGGAAAGCAAATGCGTAAATCTCTCCACAGCAGATAGATAGCAATCTTAGAAAAGTGGTCCAAGCAAAGCGTGTCTTTGTACGGGGTCTAACTTGCAATTAGCATAAAAGATTGACATCAGCTCTAATTCAGTATTTATATGAGTACTGTTAATCTAAATACAGAATCAAATTAATCCCTTGTGTAACTCCAGTGCCTGCTTTGGAATTTCAGCACTGAAGATTGTGACCTACCCTGTCTTCAAATGTGCAAGCTAAATACAAATGCTCCGGTTTTAAGGGCTGGACTCTGATACCCTGTTCATTCAGGGAGATCTTTGTTAATTAAGACAGCATGCATAGCTCCTATTACGAGCTGTGTAAAGTCATTTGAAAATAGAAATTAGTATAGGAGGCTGAAAGAACAATTTGTTCTTTGGGGTTAGGCACCTAAAATGACATCAGAAAGACAAGATCTTTTGACAAAGTCCTTGAAGAAATAGGACAGGAGAAAGGTGATTTGAAAGGGTGTTTCTATGGAAAAAAGTGAAGTTTTAGATAGGGAAATGTAACAAACAAAACCAAAAACAACACAACCAACCACCAAAATAAGGACATCAGCTTTAATTGGAAAGACATCAACATTTTTGGATTGAACTGCTGCTGTTGATAAGTGTTTTTCTTTAAAAAAATACTACAAAGAAATGTCAGTATGGTCAATTCTGGAATGCAGTTGTGTTTTAGGTAGAGCTCAGGTACCATTTCACAACATAAAGTAAATAATGACCAAGGATATACAGAGAGAGAAAAAGAATTTCAAGGGTGAATCCTGAACAGCAGATTCTTGGTGCTTCCCATCCCACTGCCACCTGTATTGCAGCTTGAGACCAAACTCAAGGTGTTAACGTATAAGGCACAGATTTATGTTTAACTTTTCAAACAGGGGAGTTGCTGAATGGGTGAGTTGTATTCTTGTAGACAAGCTGTTTAGGACAGAGTAGATAAATGACAGGGAGGTGAACTAGGAAATGACTGAAATACTATGCTCAGAGCCTTGTGGTAGGTAAGACAGAGTCCAGCTGGAAGTCAGTAACTACTGGGGTGCCCAGAGGTCCATACTGAGGAGAACACTGCTTAAACTCTTCATTAATGTTAGGAGTGAATTCACCCTTAGCATATGGAGAGGTAGTACAAAGCTGGGAGAAGTAGCTGCTGCACTAGATGAGTCTGCTGCCATTCAGAGGGCCTTTATCAGCCTGGAAAAAAGAACTGACAGAAATCAGATGAAATTCAGCAAAAGGAATGGCAAATTTGCTCCTAGGGAGGAATAAATCCACATACCAGCACCGAGTGGGTACCAATCTTCTGGAATGCAGTTCTGCAGATAAGAACCTGAGGATCCTGATGGAAAAGTAAATATGAATTAACAATGTACTTCAGGGCAAGGAGACCACTATCATCCTGGACTGCATTAGGAAGTGCACTGCTAACAGATTAAACCCGGGGAGATACATTTAGAGTGCTATGGCCACTTCAGGTCTCCAGAGAGCAAGGTAGACATCTGCACATTGGAGTAACTGCAGCAAAGGTCCATTAAGACAACTAAGGAATTAGAATACCTGACATACAGGTAGAGGATGAGAAAGGGATTAATGCTGGAGAAGAGTAGGCTCTTGTGGGTGGTTAAAGTAGTGAAGCTATTTGAACTCTGGACCAGATTGCCCAGAAAGGTGCTAGAGAACACATCCTTGAAGATACACAGAAACTGGCAGGATATGGCCTGGAGATATTTGATCATGATGACCTTGCTCTGTGCAAGGACATTCCACTAGATGACACCAGATGCCTCTTCCAACTCCAGCTATTCTGTGATTTTGTGAATCCTTTGAGCTCAGTTCTACAGCTCACACACTACCTATCAGTTTTTGAGAGAAGTAACATATCATTCCCAGACTGCATTTGCTATTTTTTTTTCCACCTTAGGCAGGGATTATTTTATATTTTTGACAAATTCTTTACTCTTGTCAATAAATCAATGAGAACAAGAAGAGAGCAGCTACCTTAAACCAGTTTAGTTATTTCTAGGTACCTGTGCCAATGTAAGCCAACATAGCGGTGGCACACAAAAAAGCAGCTTCATCAACCTGAATGACTAATGCTTCTAAACGTCTTGGGCTGGGTATGAAATGGAAGAAGCCTCTCATTACCGTCCCCAGAGCAATCTAGTTTTAGTATGTTTTTGTTAATATGCAACCTGTTGTAGGTGACTGCCTGAACAGGAGGATTGGACAAGACAATCTCCGAAGGTACTTAGCAATCATAATGTTTCAGTGATTTGGAAGTCCAGTATGCTCAAGCTTTCCTCCAGGAGAGTGACTGCAAATTGAGCTTGTGATTTTGCATGCAGGTGAAAATATACTGAAAAATGTGATTGTACTATTAACAAATGTACTTTGGAGTTCAAGAAGTTAGATTTCAAAACTGCTGTTGACTTCCATTGACACTGGCAATTGCACAATCCCTTGAAATCCCTTTCTCCAGATACTCCCCCAAGATAGGGGGATATTTAAGAAGAAACTAAAATAACTGGAGCAATCTGGATAAGAAACTGACTGAGAAAATGGAATTAATCTCCTCCCTTGAAGAAACCATTTCTAATATTTTGTTGGCTGGAGTTTCAGGTTTAAACAGTATTTACAGCTTTCCCAAGGTATCTGGTCCATGATTCTTATTTCCCTGGAGAGGAACTGCAGAACTGTTTGGTGACTTAAGTTAAACATATCTAGTCCCTTAGGTACCTTCATTCCTAGTAAATTAAAGTGTGCCAAAGAACATTCCTGGGCAGTGGAGCAGCTATCTATTCAGATACAACATAGAGATGCTCTCTGCCATTCCAGCTAATGATCTCCCAGTGGAGAGACACCTGGACCTTGCTTGGCAGGTAACAGACCAGAGAATGATCTGGCAAGGTAGATTCAGTGCAGCCAGACTGTTTTGAAGATCAAAAGGATTTAATTGGCACAAACAGACCATACAAATAGGACACAGTTACAGAACAGGCTTAATTGCACTTTGTTTTACTAGTGTGCTGTAGTCTAACTCCATCAGAACAGTCCCTGACTCTCAGAGTGATGTTGGATTTATCTATGGTTGTTGCCAGCATACAGTGTTGCCCTTGGAGAAGCTTAAGAAGAAGCGGCTGGCTACATGTGTAAATGCTAGCACATTGATGAGTAGGATCTTACAGGGTCCAAAAACTCTGCTTTGGACAAAACAGAGGAGCTATTGGTAATAGGTGAATGGTTGGACTGGATGATCTTTTAGGTCTTTTCCAACCTTGGTGATTCTATGATTCTATGATTCTATACCTTCCAGGTATATCTTGTAGCATCTGGCTCTGGAAATGCTGATTGTTCGTATTTAAATGCTGTCAGTAGATTTTTCTTCCAGTTTCTACCTGTCAATATTTTTTACAAAGACAACAATGTACTTCAAAAGGCAGTAGTATTCTTTATTCACTTTTTAGCTTTAAGAGAGTGCTCCTCTATACTCTCCATAGCAAAAAATAAATTGAGGAATTAAAGAACAGTCTCAAGATCACTTATCCTGCTTAGTTCTCAGCTGCAAACATTCAATTATTCACAAAGTCTTAGAATCATACAAAATCATAGAATGACTTGAGTCGGAAGGATTTCCATCCACTAAATCAGTCACGCAAACAGGTTGCCCAGGGTCCCATTTAACCTGACCTTAAGCACCTCCAGGGGTGGGACATCCACAACTTCTCTGCGCAGCCTGAACCACCACCTCAACACCCTCCTAGTGGTAGTGCAAAGAAGCCACTGAATATCCACTGCAGGAAATGGTCACCTCTGAAATGTGCTATCTTGTGCACTTGAATGCTATCAGAGTAATGCATGCTCATTATGTGTCTTGATGCACCTCACACCCTTATTTTTAGAAGCAAAAGCATTGTCTAGAAAGCCAGTGACAGAAGAAAGTAGACTTTCTACTTTACCTTAGACTTGATTGACATTATAATTGAACTGAATGGACCTTTTACCTCTAAATATACCTACAGAAATGAGACTGCCACAACATAGTTTAGCAGCGGGCTGTCACAGCTTGTATTCAACCACACAACAAGGGTTCAGAAGTTTAGAGGCGGATTTTATTCACTTTGTGCCAAACCATCTTTTAAAATTGAAAGTCGTAAAGCATAGAATTAGCTGTGAGACCTCTACCTGTGTATAAAATAGAGTAGCATTCATCCAGGGAAAGTCACATGGTGGGGGAGATTCATCCCCTGGTTCAGCTGACTCATTTTGATAATTGCACTGTGGGAATTGGTATCCAAACCTCGTGCATAAACTCGTTATAATCAATGAATATCCAGACCTCAATTCAGTTTGACTCAACATAATTGCTCAGTGCCATCTGAGACAAAAGGGTCTGTGAGACACCCATGTGGGACTGACAGATGTATCTCTGGGACTACAGGAGATACATGTCTTTCTAGAAAGCCAGCTGGATGTGAGATGAGACCTAGGAGCATTTCAAATGGTATTAATACCTATGTGTGAACAGCTAATAATGCTAGCAGGAGCTTAGAGAGAAGTTCAGAGCACCTGGAAGTAGATACCTACTTCTACATAGGTCTGTAAAATAAATCTGTAGGAAAATAAAATTCTGATCAGTTCATCTGCTCTTGATGCTTACATTTCCTAAGGAGGCTGTGCATGCCCCATCCCTGCAGGCATTCAAGGCCAGGATGGATGTGGCTCTGGTCAGCCTGATCTGGTGGTTGGTGACCCTGCACACAGCAGGGTGTTGGAACTGGATGAGCATTGTGGTCCTTTTCATCCCAGGCCATTCTATGATTCTGTGATTCTATGATTACACTAGACAGAAATCCTGTCTTTATTGTCAATAGAGCCATGAAAGCAGTGCAGCTCACACTAGGAAGACTTACCTGCATTAGGTCCACACACTGATGATATCAACTGGATCTTCATTGGCTTCCATTCAAATCAGAGCTAGTTCAAATGCAGACACACTCATCACAAGCACCTACATGTAGACCTATGAGTCTGTATCCCACACAGATGTTCCCTGGAATGAAATGATTATGTTTGAGTCTTGTTTCATGAGGAATTAACTCAGGAAGCCTCATAAAAAGAAATGAAAGAGACTTTTAAGACACTCATTGCTGGTCAATTCACCTCACTAGCTCTCTGTTTTGCATCACATTCATTTGTCATTTCACTCACCCATCCTCACAGCGTGACAACTTATGCTGTTAAATGTAAGACCCCAATTCCCTCCCTACCCCATGCCTGAACATATCCAAATTAATTTATTTAAAACACTTTAAAATCCTCAGTCTTATTTATTTATTTAACAGGAGCCTGTGCTAATTCTATTAAAAAATTAATCTTCTAGGATGTCTTTAATCAGCCAAGTCATACAAAGGCAAAATAATAGCACAGTAACTTGTAAGACCCTTGGCTTTGAGCTGCCTTTTATAAGCATGGAAGGGAGAATAAAAAAATCAAAAGCAGTAAAAAACTTGTATTCTTTCTGTTGGTAGCTCCCGTTCAGAAAATGTTGTGAAAACAATCTCTGTGTGGAGGAAGCAACATACTGAGCAACAAGCCTCAATCACAGGAAGTTCATTTTTTGCCTTGGCACGTCGCCCAGTACCATCAGAACTAATTAAAAACAGAGCCACGCTGGTAGGAAGCTCAGTGTTTGGGTTTTACAATAACGGAGCAGCAAACCAGGGGGACGTCTAATGAGAATAGTTTCTGAGTTTGTTTTCTAGCATTGGGCAACTATGTCAATTACTGGAACTACAGCTCAGGGCCAGCAACCATGCTGAGACATGAAAGAGTGTTATTTGCAGTACAGATTGAGCTGCTACTTTGATGCATGTGTTCTGCATGTCACTTGTATACTGGTGCAGTTCCCTGGCTCATGACTAAATAGGAAGAGGCTGATGCCACCTTGCTCTTCTTGTCTGAGGCTAGATCAAATGTTACAAGACAGGGCTTTCCCCCCACATCATTAGATATGCTCCAGTTAAAAAATGAAATATGTCCTCTTGCAAGGATTCTGTTTGTAATGATGGATCTGACTTGCAAGGGGTATTATCAGCCAGGGATTTAACCCTTGGAAGGTTAGAGGGAAAGACAGATTGACCTGGATATTTTAAAAGATGCAAATCAACCCCCGTGACTCAGGCCCTCTCCCAGCTGAAAATAATAATGATAAAAAAAGATGGCATTCAAAACAAGAGCACTGCTGCAAAATACAATGTATGCAATTTCTACCTTTGCACATATCCTGTTTAACAAAAATTTCGTGGAATTAATATGGATATGAAATATTTTATGCTTGTTTTTTTGATTATTGTTAATTTTATAAGCAGAGATAACAGAAGGGAGAGAAGGAAAAGTTTGCTCCAATGGCAAAGGAAAGAATTTGTTCTCTATGTCCACTGGGGAAAGGATGAGAAGCAATGGTCCTAAACTGTAGCAAGGAAGATTTAGGTTAGTCATTAGACAAACTTTGTAAGTGTAGGCTAGCACTGCCTCAGGAGGTGGTGGAATCTCCATCACTGGAAGGTTTTAAGAGTAGATTAAGCAAACATATGCCACAAACAGTTTGGCATAGAAGATCCTTCCCTGCGGGACAAAAGTGGACTAAATAATCTCCTGAGGTCTTGTCCAGCTCTATTTTCTATGCTCAGTTTTATATATTACACCTGAATCTTGGAAATGAAAGATGCAATAAAATAGCAACACTTTGCCTCTCAGGAGCAGTTTCTATCTTAAAGAACTGAAATCAACAATGCACATGTCCTAGACTGAAATGCTTTCTTCTCCTCTGTTTAAACACATAGAATCATAGAATCATAGAATTACCCAGGTTGGAAAAGACCTTGAAGATCATCAAGTCCAACCGCAGCCTAACCAGTACCCTATCTCTAAAAAACCTCTGCTAAATCATATCCCTGAGTACCATATCCGAACGGTTCTTAAACACATCCAGGGATGGCGAATAAGACATAAGCTATGTCTTTGTATATCACATAAATTAAGGCCAACAGCAAACTAAAAAAGTCAGAATATGGGCCCTGGGCTTACAGTGAGGTCAACCATATTGCTAAATGGTATGCTTGGTTCATGGCTTTGACCAGCTGGCATTTCTACAGGTAATGCCTGGGTCAGGGATAGCACCATCCAGGGGTTGTTCCAACAGCCAGGTTGCACAGGGTGGTCTGTTTGGACATGAGAATTCAGCTGAGGATGCAAGGTAGACTGTACCAGGTGTTTTTGGTTACGTAGCTGCTCCTGTCCTTCTTATCCCTTTTCATTTACTACTATAGATGCTAATATGCTTGCTAAGAACATGAAAGGTGAAGCCCACAGCCTAAATCATGGAGCAATAATATCTAACACATAGTTGATGGAAATATTTACATGGTCTAGCAGATGAAGCACTAATCTGAGACACCTAAGAACAGATTTCTTCCCCATGCAGGGAGGCCGTGGTCCCATCACTTTTCTGTCTCAGTTTCGCTAACAGAAAGTGCCTTCTCGGCAGAGAAGGAATCCATCTTTGTAAAAAGCACTGAGATTTTCTGAAAATCATGTAATATCTGTCTGCTGTGATCATTACTGTTATATGATCATGACAGCTGGGGCTCGTAGACATACCACCCATTGTAAACCAGTATCGTTAAGCCATCAAACTTCTGAAAGAATTCAGTCTGTTTTATTGATCCTGTATATGACATTTTTAATTGACAGAGAAATACTAGCTAGCTATATCAGGAAAGTTTTGTTATTGCTGTTGTTATTTGTGTATATTCCTGTTGCTTTCTTGCACTGTACTGCTGGTTTTGCTTTTGTATAACACCTTCTGGTGTCTTAGGCCGAGATACAGAAATGTGGGTAAGCCACTGAATAGCACTGTTGGAGGTTAACTGCTCTAAGCTTGCTCTGTAGTATAGATTGTCAACATTATGTAACCACTGGTTACTGGTGATTTCCTCTTGATTACAGGTTGTTTCCCATAATGCTTCCCAATATCCTCATACATGCATGTCTTCTTCCATTTGTGCTTCAAGTAACATGCACATCTCTTCTGTGGAGAACCACTGTCAGAATAAGAACTACTTCTACTAATTATACAGCCTCCACTGACTATATAGGGAACCTAGTTTTAAACCTATCTTTAAATTAGTTTCTTAACTATGAGTTCAGCACAGACAGTATGAATCCTAGCAGTTATTTCATTTTGCTCCTATGCAGTAATATGAGTAAATTAGACTCTTAGACCAAGAAAAATCCAGCTAGTGGAACTCATATATTTTTTTTCCAGCTACATACTACAGCTTCTGCTACCTTAAAGAGTGTTGTTGGGGCAACTCTCAGACTGTGTATGAGCTTCCCAAACACAGTGAGCAACTGTAAGGCAAATTTTTTTGTTTTCTTGGCCTAATTCAGGCTTTAAGTTCTGCTGACAAAACCTGATGTCTTCAGAGGGTATCTCATACATGTGTATGAGATTCTTATTTTCATCAGTCTCATTTCGTATGCAAATATTGCATGCTTTCTTAAAGGTATTCAGTTTCACTATTTTAGTCTCACTTATGCTCTAACATGAGATGAGCTAAGATACACTTTGCATTTGCAGATGGTGAAAAGATGTAATTACTTAACATAGCTCAGACAATTTAACATGCCCATAAATCCATGTAACTCGCTCTTATACCCCAACACCTATTCTTTCACTACATATTCACCTCATTTGTTAACTGATATTATGATCTCTGCCAAAAACTTTGAGCAGAGCCACAGCTTTCACTCAAACAATAAGTTGGTCTCTTGCCTGTATGTTTGACTGACCTTTTATTACTTCAGTAAAGGTCTGGGTCCCAATTCACCCTGAAAGTAAACTGATACAATTGTGTTGACTTCAGTGGAATTGCACATGCTTAAGCCAACGGTGACTTTGGACCATAGTAACTACATTTCCTTTTATAAGGCTGGTGGATGAGTGCTTGGGGAACAGTTAGGTTGTCAAATAAAGGCAACAGCTATATCTTTCTACACTGTATTTATAGTTTACTCTTTCTACCAGACTGTGCCTTGCTGAGGCCAGTTTTCCCAGGTTTATTTCAGTCAGATCAGAGAAAATGAGAAATAATTAAGGATAAAATATGAGGCATCATAAAAATGTTACTGATTGGAGAATGATGATCTTGGCATAAAACAAATCAAAAGACAGCTGAAGCCTTCCTACTTTCCTTAGTCATGCTTGTGTTCTTCAAACCATGTGGATTACTGTGGCTAAACCAAGTTGTATTTTTCTTTTTTTCTTTCTTTTCTGGTTGACTGCAGGGCAATGAGAAATTTTGGCTAAGCAACACCAACAAGAAAAAGAAAAGGAAGGAAAAATAAAGAAGAGTTTTGGTTTGAACTCAAAGTTAAGCGTAAAACTGAAATACTTAAAATAAATCTGTGCTTTTGTAGCAAATTGAACAGCACCAAGACTCAGATTCAGGCGCCAGAACCCATTATGGCCCATGGTAAAAGTTTTGATCAGGGAAAACTACTAACATTTGGACAACTCACAGGAACAGTTAATTCTTTGGTGTGGGCCTGAAAGTACAGGGAAATCATCCACTCTGATATATGATGATGGCATTCATGTTAGAATAGATTTCAGAAGGCTTGGGATGAGCCTTAGGTACACTGCTTCCATTCACAACACATCCATTTCTTTATTCTTTCATTGCCTAGATGGTCTTGAGTAGTGGATCTGAGAGTGAACTTAATCTCATTTAACTTTATAACACGTACATTTATTTCTGAGTCAAGTTTATATCCCGAATTCCCTCCACAGCCCATTAGGAGAAATATGCCTTTCTGGGGTTAAAAAAATATGAGCTAAACAATGGCTAGGTAAAGGCATTTCTCTCAGGATGTTGATGGAACTTCAAATAATTCTCATGAAAGGAAAAAAATAACAGTAAAAGTTGAAATATAAAGAAGAGTTGAGTGAAGACAAATGCATTTTGGTTGACTGTTTGATGGAGGCCCGCTCACAGCTGGCCCAGCTTGCTGCTGCAGTGCAAGAATGCCCTGAGGTTGCACTTGGGAACTCTGTGAGCATTTAAATTTCTCCATTTCAGGTTCCGATGAAGAGGAGGAGTTTACCCTCATGTACATTTTTATATCATGAGATAACCTCGTGATAAATTATGTGGGAACAGTTCTCTTCAGTTGCAGTGGTTCATAACCCATTCAGTGTGCGCAGAGCAAAGGCAATAAGGTTAAAAACTAAACAGAGCCATAGTAAGGTTTTAATGATTGTCTTACCTATTGATTCGCTATGAATTCTGGGAAGTCTTAAAGGTAAATTAAAATCGGGAAATTTGCTTTCCTTTCCTTTCCTTTTTTGTTTTGTTTTGTTTTGTTTTGTTTCTTCCTGAGAACAGCTATGAATATTGGGAATGATTGGGAATCTATTTGCGAAGAGGTTGCCCTGATGGGGCAGGGAAGTCACTGAGGGCTGCTGAAAGGTACAGCAAAATCATGGGACAGCAGCATCCCAAATGCCAATTTTTTTTTCCAGAGGGAATGAAAAGTTCATCTTGCAGCAGAAGAAAGAAAGTGTGCTTGCAGATGTGGTACTGAACTATTCTCCATAAGAGGAAATCAATGAAGTGAGCAGAAGAACATAAGAATATCAAAGACAGAAGTGGAAAAAGTAAGTACTGAATATAACGTAACGAGGAAACATTTGCCTTTTTGGGAAAAACTTATTTCTGGAGAAAAAAATATATTTTTCGAAAAAGTAAGACATATGTGGCCAAAACCCAACTAATCTTGAAACTGCCATAAGAAACGTGTGTGTATGCCAACAGCTTGTGAGGTATTCATCATTGTTCTAAAGGGTATGAAAGGAAATTCGGGTGCAGCTATCTATTTACTGAATATTATAATTCAGGTCCTGATCAAAGGAAACATTCCATACTCGGTTCTATGCATAAAATGCTGCACCTCGGTTGTGCTGTAGGATTCATAGACTTTTCATTCTCATTCGCAATTCCTCCTTATAAATAACATCAGCCCAAGACAGAGGAAGAGCTGTCTCGTTGTACTGCACTCTTGATTTTAGGACACATTTTCCTATTTATCAGTATTTGTGTTCAAGGCTGTTAAGCGATTAAGAGCCTTTTTTATTTAATTAATTTTATTATTATTTATTTAATTTTATTATTATTTAATTAATTTTATTATTATTATTATTTATTTTTAACAGTGCAGAGGTAAGGTACCTATCTGTTTCCCATGGAACCAATTCACCCTGTAACTCCTGCAGCAGTGTGCATGCTTGCTTATGCCTGCGATTTGATTCATTTGCCTCAGGTATAAATATGTGGTGCAGTTGCCAGCTTAGTGTACACAAGTTTACAGAAGTAATCCACATAATAATCCAAATTCTTTCAGATTAGTGCGACAGGCACTTTCTTACTTTCCAGCATTGGTAATCCTATCTTTTAACTTACCAACCCATTATGACTGTCCATCAGATAAGAGTTAGCTGGAAAAGATACATGTTCTTCTGAGAGTGGTTTCTGAGTTAATCTCATTGCAAAGCTCTCCATAATTTATTTACTGAAGATCATTTTAAGAATCAGACTGGGGAAGGGTGATGTCTAACTTGTGTGCATGGAATAAATGAGCATTCTTAGTTTAGCATCTTCTGGACAAATGTCAATATGACAAAAATAATCCCCTTGACTGGAAATAAGAGGGGCCCTTTCTGGCACACCCATCTACCAACAAAAAGACTGGATGAGGGTATGAGGGCAAGGACATGATATAATCTTTGATTCTAAACACCAGGATAAGTGTATATTTGGGACAATGTGGGAAAGATGATTGTAGCTGCTTCCCATGTACTGTGTTTAAATAAGGGCACGAGTCTCAAAGGCAGACTGTTTAATACCTTTCTTTAGTTCTACTGAGTCTGTGAAAGAAGATTAAAAAGTATTTTCTTTCATGGTCACAAGCCTGTTGAGGGAATAAATTCCGTAATGATTAATGTTAGGTAGTAATTGGGCCCGTATCAGTATTAGCTAGGTGAATATGTGAAAGAGTATATTCAAAATACTGAATAGAAGTTTCAAAAATGTTCAGTATCATCTCTTTTCTGGCTGAGATTTTCATGGTTATTTGACCAAGAATAGAATTATATCAGTCTCTGATACTTATGTGAATCATACCCATAAGGTAGAATTTGTCCATGTCGTATATGTCAACTCTAGGGTTTGTTTCATGCAATTAAATTATTTCTGATATTAACATTATAAAAAAGGAGATTTTTTCTTTTTTTTTTTTTTTTTTTTTTTCACTGTTCAGGAGGCATCTGATCATTTTTAAGGACTAGATTGAATGTTTTATGTACTGCCTCCTGTTCTCAATACATTTCTCACATTAAAAACTGCAAATTGCCATGCTATTTTGATAGATGCTCCATATTTGTCATTTTAACGACAAAGACCATAAAAAAGAAAGGCAACTGTTCAGGATACGCTCCTTGCACTCTTCTGACATGTTAATTAGAATGTGAAAGCAGCTAATAGCCAGTTAAAGGTGTTGAAGCTGCAAGATGAGATCCATAAGTCTCTTTAGAGAATATTCTAATGGAACAGAAAATGATCCGTAATATTTCCTGAGTCACTTCCTCCAAAGAAACTTAAAAACATGTGACACAGACAGAGGTTTTCAGGTGACAAATTGAATTGGAGATGAAATATGCGGTATATTGGATGATGTTTAGCAGCTTTGTTTAATTTGTTTTAGCATATTAAATCCAGATTTAAAACCATAAGATGATTTTTTTATTTATTTATTTTTTTTTTAAGTATCTAGTAAACCTCACAGCTTGGAGGAGAGGCCACAGTACTGTGATGTATTTTACTGTTGTTGATTCTAATGTGTAGAGTTAGGCCATGCTCAAGTCATGCTGAATTTGCAAGTAGTATTGTAAAAGGCAGTAACCTTACAGCTTTCCAATTTTTTGTTGTAAAACTAACAGTTTAAAATCTTTGCAGAAGTTGTCTCCATCCTGGTCAAATCCCATTTCTGCAACACTAAGCGTTAATGCCCAGAAGATTTTGGCTGGATCCAGAGTGATCTGAATTAAACTCTTTGCTGTAGGACCATGTCTCAGTCCTCGAAAAAGCTTGAATGAATCCTCAGGCTTTGTGGGATTCTGGAAGCTTCCTTTGTATCTCCCATAAGAAGGACCTTCCTGTTAATTCATGGTTCCATTAACTTGCTTTCATCAGTGACACTGAAATAATTTTGGTTTCTTTGAGCCATAGGGAGGTTTCTCATTGATGTGAAATATTGCAGTCGTTTTGTTTCAGGCCAATTTAGACATTTACATTATATTTAAAGAACGCTGCAGTTTCCTGACAACTGAAAATATTGCTTTTCAGCCAAAAAAAAATTGGTTTTATTCCATGCATTGACACTCCAAATGTTAAAATGAGGCAGAATATGACTGATTTTCCAATGGACTGCATAGTCCTTTACTTGTCTGAAAACTATCATGAAAAGTGATATCAGATCTCATAACTGTTTCTGGCTGGCTTGTATCCTATTATGAAAATATATAGTGGGATCTGCATCCTGGGAGCTACAGACGAAGTCTCTGAGTGCCGAGACAAAGAGAAGTAGACACACCAGTCCAACCACTTAGCACAAACAAAGTCAAGCCAAGGAATATCTCCAGCCTGTTGTCCTAGAAAGGCAGAGACATCAGACATCTGGTCTTGTTCGCACAAAGACGACGTTCTTACAAATGAATGCCCATTACGTAATTAGATCCAGTTCTGCTATCCTGACCACAATCTCCTCGCTCACCATCAGCAAACCTCTGTCTGTTCTAAGTCTGTGTAACTGTGACTGTAGACAACAGGCACAAGTGCTCGAAACACTCTCTCTTTTCATCTTTCTTCACTTCTTTCTAAAAGGGGAAAAAACTGTGCCTGCTGAGGAACTGGTTCATCTTGTTATTATCAACAGGCAGGAACAGTGTTGTTCCAGGAGTTGATGGGAGACTTTTCATCTCTCCCGGTGTTTGGAGGTAGGTAGCAACTTGCTGTGCCATTGGAAGAGTAATATTTCTGCATGACCAGACAATTTTTCTTCTTGGTAAACTTGGATTCAGCTTCTTCCCATCTTTTCTTTCCTTCTGCTTTTTTCCCAAGACAATGGGGAAAGGAATGTCAAGACATGAACCTGAGGTGATTCATGGAAAGGGGTGACCATATGATTATTTAGATCCTGAATTTGGACAGACAAACTTCAGCACTTGCTTGCTAAGCACTAAGTGACCTCTATCCCATTATACCGCAGTGCCATCATCTTTGTCTAAATGTATATTTAGAGGAGGTGTTTGATTTTTGGAAAAAGAAGAAGTAAGACAGAAAATGCCTACAGCATAATTAAAAAGTTGTTGCTCTAATTTTTCTCCTCACTTTAGAATTCTCTGTTGGCTTTAATTAAGTGCCTGAATTAAGATCGAAAGGAAAACACTATTTGATGATTTCTTTTTTTCACTCACCAGGTGGGTTTCTCCTCAGGTGCTCTTTGCTCTAATATAGACAATTCACATGGGCATCTCTGCAGGCAGTGTGCACTCTTCCTGAGTGCTTAGGGGCACAAAAGAGGTGCTCATCCACCCCTCTCCTGTGCTCTCCCCGACTGTGTCATGAGATGTTTGCAGTTCTGTAAGCATTTGAATGATGTGTACAGAGAAGAGGGAGATGGAGTGCTGAAGGTGGGTAGCAGATTCATAACTAGGGGCAATGAGATGAAATTGAGCAAAGGGAAAATGAGGCTGTGTATCTAGACAAACTTCTTAAGTGTCAGAACATTTGTGAAAGTCTCCCAGAGGTAACCACAGATGTTCTATTGGTTGAGTCATTTAAATGTATCTGTTGAGGTCATCATATGCTCCCTATTACTGCAACATCTAAGCAATCACAGAGGCTTAGAAAACTGGGCCAAGAGGGACCTAGGGAGGTCATTTTGGCCTCAAGAGATGGATGATTCTACTTAAACATCCCCAGAAGACATATATCAAACAATAATGAGTTACAAAACCCCTCATGAGGAAAGAGCTATTATATTCTCACCATAAATATGAGAAATAGAAAACGTGAGGAAAGTAAATGTTTTAACTGAGTTGCATAGAAATTATAGGGAAAAGATAGGAACTGAAGTCAGATCCTTACAAACTGGATGCAATGCCAAAAGAGCAGTTTTCTTTCACCTAGTTGGTTTGCACAAAGAACAGGTGAGCATCTTGCCTGTAGTACTGGACTTATTATGACCTTCTGACTGGATAGGTAGACCTCTGGTTCTCTGACACCCCTATGGAACTCCCGATTTTCAGATTCTTTAATTAACTAACTAATTTTATCATTATTGGGAATTTACCAGTTCTAATAACAGCAACAAGAACTTCTTGCAGATGGTAAATGATTCATGTGGTGATTTTATTAAACTTCTGTCACTTGAAACTTCTTACTAGGGTCAATAGCCACCTACCTTGCTTCCCTGGGAACTGGATGCACTTCAGTAACCAAGAAGGAATGTGCAGGTAAAACTAGTAACTAATATTGACTAACTGATCTTATCCACCTCTTGTCCTTACTATGTCAGCCACGGTTAGAAAGACAATGAAAAACACTGAGAATTTCTAATTGGAATTTTGTTCCTATTGGGATTTATTCCAGGTTGTTTTGTGTTACAACAATGTTCAGGTGTTACTATCATCTTCTGAGGTTGATGCATAGGCTTCTGTTGATAGACAGCCAAGTAAAAGAGGTAGAGAGAAAAAACCAAACATCAACGTTATTTTTGAGTACATATATATTTTTGAGTACATATTTTGAGTACATATATATTGCCAAACCGTGGCTTGGAATTTAAGATGAGGATTTTGAAAATTTAATAACTTTTAGAAAAAAATGAGTTAAATGAACCTGGTCTATTGTATTTTCCAACATTCAGAGAGCCAACTTATACTTTGTTACGGGAACTACCCAAGTTATTCTGATTTTCAACTAGTGACATGAGATGGAGAGATAAAGTATGGCTTTCAAAAATCAATGTTTAAAAACCTGTTACGTTAGATGTCCCTGGCTTTTGATAGCAACTTTGCTCTATTTGCTTTGGTGTGGGCTTTCACGTGTGGTCATGATTTTATGAGAATCAAGCACCTGTTTCACACTTGGCACTTTAAATATCACGAGGCTGAAGTGATTCCAAATCTAGCTTCCCATGCTGCCAGTTTGTAACCCAATCTATGTGGGTATGACTGTACATACACTGATTACCACAAGACAGAAATGAACAGCTCATCCCCTACTCAATAAAATAAAAAGACTCAAATGCTTTTTTTCATCCTGCTTGTAAAGACTGTATATTGTTTCATGCTTTTTGTTCAGCTTTACTTTATATGCTAAAAGTATTAAGCTTCCTGTATAAGATTCATCTCACATAAATATGTATATCTGAAATTCAGGTTTCTCTCAGTAAAGTACTCACTCTAAGCTTCCTTTAAGATCAATGGATCTTCTTAGAGCACATTTATACAGAATCATGGAAGAACCAAGATTGGAAAAGACCTCCATGATCATCCAGTCCAACTGTTCACCTACCACCAATATTTCCCCATTAAACCATGTCCCTTGGTACAACATCTAAATGCTTCTTGAACACCTCCAGGGACAGTGACTCCACCACCTCCCCGCTCAGCCCATTCCAGCACCTGACCACTTCCTAATATCCAACCTGAATCTCCCCTGGAATCTCCCACAACTGGAGTCCATTCCCTCTAATCCCAAAAGAAATTTGGTGACCTACTGCTACAATTCTCTTTTAGGGAGAAATGAACCCCTTCAGGAAGTGCTTATTTTTCTCTGCAGATTCCAAAGGAAGTGTAGGCTACGTGCTACCTTCTATACCCTGAGTTGTGTGCAATATGATTTGCCTGTCTGTAAGGATCCATTCCTTTTTAGTTTTCTTACATACAGCAGTTCTGAAAGTGTGACTAGAAAATATTTCTCAGCAAATAATTTGAGCAGTTCTATTAAAAATACAAGTACAATCCACGCCATCCTCAAAGGCACCCAGAAAATGAATGTATGTCTGGTCCAGACTTGTCAACAGCCATAAAAATGGCAGTTGTAAACTTTTAATACAGCTACATGAACCACGCACTCCCAAGCTTCTTCATCTGCTGTATGTTCTACCAGCTGCAAATGAGAAAACAATCCACAATAATTGGGGCATAATTCTATTAAATTTGTGCAATATGAAATTTATTAAAAGAAAGAAAAGAATTGCTCTCATAGGCTGTACTGCTATGGAATCCTGCATCAAATTAGCCTTATTTACTTGTTATTCTTCTGTTACTTCAGTATTGTGTTACCTCTGAAATGCTGTGAAGGGGGAAAAAAAAGCAAGGCAAATGGGATTTCAGACTGACTCCTTTATTCAGTATTGAAATATCATTGGCTGCATTTGTGCAGAGGGAAGTTTTGTAGGGGAGAGTTAGACAAAGGTGTTTGGAAAGCTCAGTTCCTTTAGACCAGTTTTCCTATTCACAGTGTCTAACTACAAATCCCATCAGCCTTCATGGGCATTTCTGCCTGAGCCTTTCTCACATGGGCTGTTACCTCTTGATGTTCAGTGTGTTATATTGGGTTAAGGTATAGAGGGCAAAAGGAAAAATTGTGGCCAGCAGGGAATGACTTTGACATCTTGGACAACATTTTCCAAATTAAAAACAAAAACAAACAAACACCAAAACAATCACTTCAGCAGGTTAATGATTTGATTAGAAAGCTAAATTAATATCAAATCTGCGTCAAGTTAATGTTTTCTATAAGCATATGCATCTTGCCTGTTATGGGCCGGTTGAAAGCCTTGAAAGCATCAGTATTCAGCTGAACATGACCTTTACTTAACTCCTGGGGAGAATAACCTTTTACTGGGCTATAGAGTATGTCTAAACCACTTTTCACACCCCTCATCTCCAAGCAACACCTCTAGTCTATTGTAGATATGCGGAAGAACTGCCTCACTTTGACTCAAGTGTCAGTGTTAACTACAGCAGAATGAAGTGTGATATTCAGAACCTGTAGGAAAGATACCTCTGTTGAGCTCCATAGATTTACATTGCTGGCAAAGACTTTAATAGCTCATTTAAGGCTTTACTATGTGAATCTGTAAGGCTTAGGAAGGAGTCCTCACTGAAGTAGAACTCAGTGAATTCTGTTCTGTATTATTCCATACAATTTATGTGGGAGTGCCTGAGAGACCAGTGAAAATAGTGGGTACTTCAGGATAAAGTCTTCTTCATAAACAAAAATTGTTCTTTAATAAACAGAGGTGCTTACATGCTTATTTTTTCCCCTAAAAAATTGATTCTATAAACACTGAGGCAGAATTCAACTTCAGAATTTCATACATAAAAGGGATGCCATTATATAAGCTGTGTAATGAGGTTCCCATTAAGTCAAGGAAGACATAATTATACAGCCAACAGAACTTTGGCATGTAGCAAGCTCACCTTGAAGGAAACATGTCCTTCTGATCATCTGAATAGCCAATGGGACTCTTTTTACCTACATTGGCTTGGGACAAGATTTAGGGACAAGATTTACACGTTGCGCTGTTTCTGGCACTGCAAAATTTTCTGTTTGGCCTCCAGTTTCTGCTCCAGACATTGTGGGTCTCCTGTAAGCCTTGTGTCACATCTGCCAGTGTTTTGTAGGTGTGTCAGGAATGATGAAGCATCTCAAACTTCACTATAAGCTGGTGTTTAATGACTAAATCTGGAATTTCAAGTCTAAAGCTGAATTCTGTTATAATAGAAGAATTTGGTTGCCTGAACTTTGGCATCTCGTACCATTTGAGGTTCTTCAGGATATCTAAGACATCTGCACAACACTGACAGATATGACACAGGACTGATGGAAACCAGCAGCCTTCTGGAGTGGCAGCTGGAGGCCAGGGGGAAAGCCTATGATGTCTCAGATGTCACAAGATGCTTACACAGGAGTGACTGAATAGATACATAATCGTGTATATTGGAGTCAGACTCCTCCAGCTTTCTCCATATTCATTGGAAAGGAACAGGCAGCTCAATTTATTTTCCTAAATGTAAGTCTTAAGTGCCATTGGAGACACACTTGGCTTTCCACTTGGCTTCCAGATGTGCTCCTATAGATCCTAGGACATATGTGTCAGCCTCCTGTGACTGTCTTGGGTACCCTGTAGCATCTCAGAGAGCACTATGTGCCTATGGGTGCTGTTCCAGTACATTGAATTCTCTATGGCAAAGTTTCCCTAACTATTGACCCAACAGTATTCAAATATGAAAGCAGCAGTCTGTTTTGGGGCACTCACTGTGATGAACTTAATGGTGAACTAGACATTGATTATAGACTTTTTCCTCCCCTGGTGAGTGAGTGCTGATTTTGGGAACAGCTACTCTCTGTCTGATGCAGTGGCCTGAAAGTAGGTTGATGTATGTCTTAAAATGAGAGATCCACATTTCCATTCAGCAAGAACAAAAACCTTTGGAATTTGTTATTGCTTCAAAACAAAGTGTTCCTGAAATTTGACTTGAAATGAAACAACAGCAGCACCACCAGCAATAACAGCATCGACACTGCAAAGCTCATTTTCATCTTATTTTAGCAATTCAAATTGCCTGCTCTGCTTTGAATATAATATATAGTGTTTTATAGTAATTATGATGTAATAACTAAATATTAGAAGCATTAATCTTTTAATTCAAAGAAATGAATTCAGGTCAAAATGAAATGTGCAGTTCAGTGCATCAGTCTTTTCTAGTGGCAAACTTTCCTCTGTATTTCTTTCTTCCTTCATGTTTAGAATTAAATTTATTTCCCTGTGTTTGTTTGTGCAAAATGAAGCAAGGGAACTTTGCCCTCAGTTAGAGCTTTTCATTGTGCCCCTTTGTGGCAGAGGGCTCCACTTCCATTTGCAGCTCCAAAAACGGAGCCAGACTTGGTTACTTTGATCCATGTTGGGATTTCTATTCACATTTCATGTTTCATGTATGATAAAGGCACGGCTTGGGGAGTGCCTCCATGTGCACCCCTATGCTTGAAGGACACCCTTCACCAGTGACTCTCATTGATGCTCTTTACCACATGCAGGATTGTCAGCTGGCAGAAATAAGCACCATTCTTTCCTCTTGGAGTTTATATCAGCTCTGTGTGAGCAGGGAGGACTGCAGAGCAAATATGTGAGCCGGACAGCCTGGTGCACAGTTTTAAAGTGCCATTTCATTTTCTCTCTCTCTCTCTTTGCATCTGCCAGTTCGCATGGCACAGACTTTTGCTGTGCTAACCGGGCTGAGAAGTGTCCAGAATGATCAGTTTTCACCAAATTGCTGAAGGGTGAATTTTCACCATTTCTGCCAGCAAAAAACAGATTATTTTTTTTCTTTTTCTTCCCTCCCACCCCCCAACTGAGTGAATAGCATCGTTTCCCCAGAGGATCAGATCATCTGTAAGAACAGAAGGACTTTTTCATTCCTTTGCCCCAAATGGAAATCTCTCTCTCCTTCTTTCTCCCATCCTACCAGACACAGTCTGTAAAGAAGCCAGTCTCTGCAGCCAGAAGTGGGAAATATTGGTATGAGTGCATGAGGGATGGGAAGGCAGTACCACCAAAAGGATTTAAAGCTGAATGCTGAAAACCAGGACACTTGGTTTCCCCCTGTGGCTCTGTTCCTATATCCCAGCCATCCATTTATCCTCCGTGAAAGTTTATTTACCTTTCCATGTTTCTATTTAATTGTCAATCATTTATAATTTGCCAAGCCCGGATTGACAAATTAACATGTAGCTGTGATTTGATGACTTAGACAAAAAATGATCTGTGCTGTAAAACTGAAAAATATTAATGGGAGTTATTAATATTAATGCTATGTGTTACAGGTACCATTTAATCTACTACTGCAGAATTCTTGCTAGGCTTGCTGCTCATCTGTCATTTAATCTTTTTCAATTCCTTGACAGTTTGAAGTTGCTTTCTTTCTGAATCCACAGCTTTTATCCAGAGTGAACAAGGGATCTTTCCCTTTAAGCTCCCCTCCCGTCGCATTACATTTCAAACTATATTACATGGGTCACATTATGGGTTGCTGTCACATGCAGCCACAGCGTAATTCAGCATGACACATGACAAGCAGAGATGTGTTGAAATACCTGAGACTATTAGATCCAAACAATCCTCTGTTAAAGTTTTTTATTACCACATAAATATTCCGCGAGCTGACCACTGTCTCAGAGGAATAAATACCCCATCAGAGGAAATGGAAGAGCCCGAGTATTTCCCAAGTATGGGGATGTTAAAGACAAAAAGGAAACAAAGCCATTTTTGCCAGTGTTACTCACATGAACAATATTAGAGAATATATTAATATCAGAAATAACAAAACCCGGTAATAATTATATAAAATGCACAAGGTTATTTAATCATATAGAGAAGAGATGGGAGAAGATGCTAATAGGATATAATAAATATTTAGGACATTTTCAGTGTTTGAAGGCTGGTAAAACTGTCAAAATCAAACCACAAGGTGCAAAATGAAGAAAGGTGATAATCAGACTTATCCACTTTTGGGGTATTATGTCATAGAAATAATCTGAATGGAGACAGATTTCAGGGAGTCAGGTGGAAGGATAAGGAAAAAGGTGGTACAGCAGGGTCCTGGGTGAGAAATGAGATGACGACTGCCCTATGCCAACCAAAGGTAGGGAGGAAAATGGAGGAGGTTGTTGGAAGGCTGGGAGGGAGTCGGGTGAGGGACAATAGTCAATGAATAAACTGAATAAACTTCTTTACAGAAAGGGTAGTTAGGTACTGGAATAGGCTCCCCAGGGAGGTGGTTGAATCGCCATCCCTGGATGTGTTTAAGAGCTGTTTGGATGTGGTGCTCAGGGATATGATTTAGTGGAGGGTTGTTAGAGTTAGGGTACTGGTTAGGCTGTGGTTGGACTTGATGAGCTTCAAGGTCTTTTCCAACCTGGGTAATTCAATAATTCTATGAATCTTGGGTTTAACTTTGGGGCTGAGGAATATCTGAATAAAGCATGAGCTGCCCAAGTTGGGTGCATCGTGCATCATTCTGCAAGCACAGTGGGAAGAATAGGAAAAGATGAACAGATTGGCTCAGTTCTGGCAAGAACTAAAGACAATCCCAGACATGAAAAACTGAAGAGCAATTCGCAGTATTTGTGGCATGCTGTTATTTGTTATTGAGAGTGCTCATCACCCTATCACAAGCATTAAAAAATCACTCCTGGACAAAGCCATAGGCCTTTTAGAAAACAGCATTAATGCACATTTGTAAGGAAGGTGACAGCATTAAATTTTCTGAAAATACTTGCATTTTTTCACTCCTTTATTTCTGTCTTTGTTTATGCTCTATCTGCTGCTTTCCCCCCTTATGATTTCAAGCGGGAGAAGAAAATACACTAAGAATAATGGTGTGCCATGTTTAATATGCTCAGTGAGCATAGGTCCCTGACAGGACAGTTTGGCCAGATGTTGGTCCTTGTTCAGGCTGTTTTGCAGTTGGAAAACCAGCTTAACTGTCCCCTTGAGAATTTCTTTTGCATGGGTAAATCTCCAGATGGTGAAGAGCAAGCTCAGTAGCTCCTGTATAAACCAGTCTGGTGTTAAGAGCATACGTAAAATAACCCTATCTGAGGCATTCTTACAAACTGCCATCAGATCAAGTTTCTTGTTGTATGAGCATAATGGTGTAAAATAAATGAGCTTTGGGCTTACTTTAATTTATGTCATGAGTAGATCAGGTCATTGGTGACAGGAAGGCATTTGAATCTATTCAGATATGGAGTCAGAAAAACAAACAAACAGACGCAAGTAAAAAAAAAAACAAAACACAACCCTTTTATTGTACCAGATGCAAAGTAGACTAGAAAAGACAGAGTTCTGGACACTGGGGCTGTCCTTGGAAGTCCATTTTTTATTACTTGCATTTAATGTATTAGCCAAGGCAAAATATGGCGATGCTAATTCTAAAAGCAATATAAAACCAGTGATCTATCTGTACATCTCTGTTTTCACTACTGCTCTTCTTTTTTTTTTTTCTTTTCTTTAGTGTGCGTGTGTGGTTGTGACTTCATGATGAGAATGGCAAGAGATGCCAAATGACCACTGAGCCAAAAATCCCGTCTTCCTTTGCAAGTCCTTGAAAGCATCTTTTGACTGTCAATCACGTGATGAATGTAGGTACTGACGGGAAAGCTGAAAATTCACTTCAAATCTTATTGGACTAAGCTAAAGAATATCTAAAGTCCAAAGACTAAGCATCAGCATCCCAGAATGTCTAGCACGGAATACACAAATCTATTCATATGAAATAGATTTCCTTTGCAGTTTAGGCTAGAAGGGACCATAGATCACCCACACCTGGCTGCGGTATTTCACAGACAATAACATTCATTCCCTTCTCTCTGCACGATGACCAATAACTTCTGTTTGCCTAAACATTTTGCCAAAGCACTTTGTCCTTTATCTTGTTAGGTCCTTTCCACTCCAGGTCTCTGCTTCCCAAGATATAGAAACCACATTGTAGGCAGAATTTCATTACTTGTTGATGCTTTCTCATGATGGCACTGTCATACTCTTTTTTTGAACTCACTTGATCATGATATTCAGATAACTGTGTCTTGCTGCTTTACTTCTATCATTATGTGCTATGTTACCCAGTTTGGAGATTTTAGTATATTTTAGCAGCGTTGATTTCATACTTGTTTTCAGACTGTGAAATCACCAAAAGCAGGATTTGGTCATGGTGAAATTCACCTGAAACAACTTTTATGCAGTGTTGGTTCCACTATGAAGCCCATGTTTCAAATATTCATTGCCTATTTTCCACTGCATTCTGTCCTTGTTTTCTTGTAATAGGATATAAAGTTCTGAGGGGGCTTTATTTGTGTGTATAGGTGTCTTGGCTAGAACTTGTTGGATTTATTAAGTTACTTACAGTTTATCAAATGGTCTTTTAATCTCATAGAACCATAGAATGGCCTGGGTTGAAAAGGACCACAATGATCATCCAGTTTCAACCCCCTGCTATGTGCAGGGTTGCCAACCAGCAGACCAGGCTGCCCAGAGCCACATCCAGCCTGGCCTTGAATGCCTCCAGGGATGGGGCATCCACAGCCTCCTTGGGCAGCCTGTTCCTGTATATCACCATAACATCACTCAGTCAATCCCTGATACTAATTTTAGTAATCTTGGCATAACAAAGAAATTCTAGAGAAGGAAAGTATGATGGTGTCATATCAGTATATTTAAAACAGAGATAAATGAGCCTACAAGAAGGAGCAGACTGATTACTTTGAAGTTGACCCTCAAAAAAATAAAAGAAAAGTTGCCATAAGACTAATTTAATAATGACTTTTAAAATTACAGGAAATAGAACACTCCTCAGCATATGAGTTCTTTGGGAATGCAAATTGTTCAAGCCTTATTAGATAAACAGAAGCATTTGGAGACCTGACCTTACATTGTATGGTTTAAACAGTTTTCAAGTTTCCATTACTAAATGTCTTGCGCTATTTGTAGGATTTAGTTTGTTCCTAATTATTCCAAAAAATTAAGTTCATTGTCATTAATCCTACTAACCATGGGATTTTCTTTGAAGTCTTTAGCTTCCCTTATCAATTTTCTACACTTTATAATGTTTAATTTATTTTGCCGTGTGTGTTAAGGTCTCTTTCTTTCCCGTTGTCACATGTTGCATTCTTATTTCTAATTAGTGTGTTTCCTTTGCCTTTGAACAAAGTTTTTGCTTCTATCCAAAGTTGAGTTCATAGCTGCATGAATTTCTCTTTAAAAATTCCAAATTTTCATTCTCATTTTCCTGATCATGTTATTTTCCTGCCTATTAAGACTCATATTCATTTCCCAGCTTTAAGAAATGAGTTTTTCTTAGAGAGTCATAAATATTTATTATTGGTTTGTCCTGTCCTCTGTCTGTATGGAGTACAATCTGACAACAGTTGGTCCCTAGGCTACCACCAACTGCCAGCCCATAATTAATCCATCCTTATATTTTTCTTAAATTTGAACAGAAAATTACTGCTGGCTGCATATGTCTCCCAAATTGTAGTTCCCCATTAAAAAGATATTTGCTTCTGTTTTTTTTTCATTATGGAAAGTTGCTTAGGGAGTAACTCAGACTGTTGATTCAGTGATCTGTGACGTCTCCTGCCTTCTGAAGTACCTCACACAGACTTCATAACACAGCAGATATACATATGCAGACATAGCACATTTACATGATCAATAGCCAGTTGAGGTCCTGAGATTCTGAAGTTTTAGAAATATGGAAGCAAACTGTTCTAAATTGAACAGAACCAAGGAAACTCATTGGTATGTTTATATATCTAAGACTCGTCTCTGGCAATTGTGACATCTCTGCTTTCTCCTCGCATCACATAGCAATTCCAGCTCTGTCCCAGTGCCTGATTCTTGCCATCCTTCAGCTTGCTTGGCTGTTCAATCAGTATCCTCTGAATCTGGCTTGATCTGGGGCCACATGGATACAAGCTTTCTCTTCTCAGTTCCTCCTCTTGCTGCCTCTTTGTTAAAATAGATAAAATCTAGCTAAGGATTCTGTAAACTGTTGGTGAGCAGATGAGACATGGGACTCCTTCTGCACTTACAAGTTAAAGTTATCAGTATAGCAAATCACAGTCATATACCTATAATACCTTTTCTTTTTTGTTCTTTCTTTCGTAAACTGATTATAACCACAGATTTCAATGAAATATTCATGACTGTCCTAAATTTGAGTTATATTGCAGTGCTGCTACTCAGTGAATAATACGGCACCCTACCTAGATTCCTTGTATGTGTGTTCTTAATTTTATATACATATATATATAACAAATATAGATATACATAATACTTTCACACATTTTATCCAAACTCTTTGAGTTTGCTTGCAGTGGAATAAAGTTCTATTTATATCAAGTTTTCCTTTCTCATATATTCTTGTTGATTTTACCCTAGCCAATCTTAACTACCTCTTGTCTGAGTCAAAGAGCCTTTAGGATAATAATTGGCTCAAATCTTGAGAGTAGCTGTCATGTTCTTAAAAGTATATGCAATCTTACATATATATATATATACATAATTTATAAAAATAGAAATATATGTAAATATATAAAACCATATAGTGATCGACTCCAAGCTACCATAAAAACAGACCCCCAAACAAAGCTGTTGTTCATCTCCTACACTTTCTACCTTCAGCTTGAGGCACCGGGGATCCCAAAGTGAAGTATGGAGAACTTGTGATGCAAAGCCCAGCCTTTGAAAAAATCAACTAGAGGAAGGTTCTGATTAACTTTGGGGCAGTAAAGATTTTCTATGTGAAAAACAGGTGAAACCCTGCAACATTAGTGACACTGAGTGACACTGGATGAGCTTCCATATGAGTTTCTGTCATTGCTGTTGAACAAAAAATGAGGTAACATGGAGAGAGTGAAAAGCTGTTAAAAATAAAAAGGCAAAAAATGGTTTGGATTTCGAGTTCATATCATAGCCAGAGCATGTGCGCTGCTGCGTTAAGAACTGCTTTGGAATTACAGTAAGTTGAATCAAATTTGGCATCATCTCTCCACTTCTTCACAGACCTACAGTCCAAACCATTTTATCATTTGCTTTCCCTTGGAAGAAACCTTCTTTGAAGGTTCAGCAATTGTTTACATATGTTTTCTCTTTCAAACTCATCTCTTGACTAATCTAAGTTCACTGGAGGTGGCCTGAGCAGTGAATTAGCCTGTAAATCATGTACTTACCTCACACTGAGATCCAGTCATATGGTTTTGATAGCTGGCACTTTGTATAACTGCAATGAGTCAATTCTTTCCATCTATTTTCCCTCTTTACTTACAGTCACAGCATAATGGATGTAGGAACAAAATCTGGTGGAGCAGCTTGACTTGCATCATTGTGCATGTAGTCCAAAGTCTCCATTAATGTGTTTTGAAGAAAGGATAAATATGGTGCTTTCATATGTTATTCCTCTCCACTTCTTTTTATCCTCCTTTTCCCAGTGCCTTTGCTTTCATTTATTAGAGGGATTAGAGGCTAAATGCTATGCTGTGCGTGCACAACATGGTGGGGCTCTGATTTAATTCAGATCTGAGCATGGAAATAACTGATAAATAATAACATCAGAATATCCAACACCTCAGTATCTGCCTGCTGCATCTGCTTCACACAATTGAACTGGTAGATTCTGAGCTGGTAGATCCTTTTTCCTCTGGAACAGCTCTGGGGTCAGGAGATGTTTGGGACTGAGTTACTACTTTGGGCGCAAATGACACCTTTTCGAGCAGCAGAAACTATCCTGCAACATGGGACTTCTAGATGGCTGAGGCACATGGATGTAATTTGCATCTTTACAGTCCAGCATTGAAACAGTGCCTCAAACTCAGGACTACCCTGGAAAGAGAACAACAGTGATAGTAAGGGGGAAAAGTGAACCACAGGGACTAGCCTGGGGCATTCCCCAAAGCGTCCAACCTGCCTCTTCAGAATTGGTACTAAATCCTATTCACTGGTATTTTGTTCTTTTATTTTCCCTTGAGGCATGGGTTCTTAGGACTGAGTCAGGCTGTAATTTGTTACCTCACTGTACCACGTTGTCTTTTCTTGAGATCCACCCAAAAGTCCAAGATAGTTCATGATTTTTCTGTTTTGAAAGCCTGCGTTCCGCACAACTGATTTTAGTAGTGATTATTCCTAATAAATTTGAAGATCTGTTGAGAATAAATGGAGCTCCTACATGTTTTCACTCTTCCCTGTATTTTTTTTCCCTTACTTCCCACATCTTTTAGTCTTCCTGAATTCTGACGGTTTAATTCAGTTGTTTTAATATTGTGAGCCCTAAAGAGAATAGAAGCAGGAATCAGGTTTGTGCAGTTAGATTGATAAACAGATGCTAAACCGATGTGACACAGATGCTACTGCTGAGCCAGGAAAAGCAGGTCAAGGTTATTAGGAGAAAGTGCAGTACTGTCTCATAGCTGTAAGCAAAAAGTCCCTGCATGGAGCCAGCTTTTTACTCTCTCTCCTTCTCACTCTTGATTGTCTGATGTGTGTTTCAGGAAGTCTGTTTATTTATTTATTTATTTTTTATTTATTTTCCCTTCTCTAATAAATTACTGCAAAAGAAAGAGTCGTTGAAGATTTTAATGTATTTCATTATCTTTACAACAGAGCTTGAGGTGCTCAGAAAAGCGTCACAAGTGGCCGTCTCCTCTCTCTTTTGTGGGCACTCAGTTTCTCTTGTGGAACACAGTAATACAAAAGCAATAATCCCATATTCCCATCCTGAAGGCTCTGTGGCCATTTGGAGTGAAATGCTGGGATGGGATTTCCACGCAGAAGTGTCAGAGCAAAGCATTTGGACTATAAACATGAATTTTGTTTGCAGTAGGAACAATTTTTCACATTTTACATTTGTAGCATGAATGGGAAAGGTGAAATTAGTCCAAGAAGTGTAAGAATTATCTGTTTTTCTTTTCTTTACTATTACTTTCCCAGTAAGGCACTAACTTTTTGATGTGTGTTTGATGTGAAAATTTCATATAGGTTACTCTATGGTTCTGGCACATATAATGGCTGGAATGTTAGACAGCTGAGAAACTGGCTAGATCAAGCTCAAAATTTGGTGCTTAATGGCTCATAGAATCAGACTCATAGAGTGGTTTGGGTTGGAAGACGTTTAAGATTATCAAGTTCCAACCCCTCTGCTATAAGCAGGGATACCTCCTACTAGACCAGGATGCTCAAAGCCCCTCTGCTCAGTGTGGAAGCTTTTAACTCAGGGTTTTATCTGTCTCTGTCTATGACCTTAAGAGTCACCATCATCACCTGAAGAGACATCCTCAAGTGCATAGGCAATTCAGGAGTGCAGAGGAAGGGCATGTCTGCTGTACAGTACACACAGCTCTAGATAAAGCAGGGGAGCAGTCCCACAGGATTCCTATTACATTCTAGAAGGGAAAATCCCAATTTTCCTATGTGCAGGCTGCGTTCTTCAGCAGTTGGGGAACAGCTCTGCTGAGGGAGTTGATCCTAGCAGGCTAGGCTTTTCACAGGGTTGCATGGTAGGACGATGTGTAATGGGAAATGCTGTCCCTAAATTGGGCTGATTGATGCCACGAGAGCTGTCTTGCCCAGTTTTTGAGACAGAGTTTATTTATTTATTATTTTAAATTTTAAGTATATGTTTAGTTTTATTTTGTTTTACTGCTGAAGTGTAAGATGTTATGTGTATACACAGGAAATAAGAATAGTTGCAAGGTGCAACTGTGATACCTTTTTTTCCACTCCACATGTATACACACCTATATTATTGAATTTAATGCAATTTATATATTATCAGCCCTGCTGGATCATCAAATTCCTGGAATGATACGTGTCTCAGTGACTATTTTTCTGGAAACATTATGTGGATACAATTGACAAGAAAAGCAGCTACACAATGGAATGAGTAGGGATCATTATAGACATCTGTATCATTTCAGCAACAAATTTGTCCCAGACATTATTCATAAATTCAAAAGCTTTAACCTGAGAGAGTCCATTAGATAATTCACTTTCTTATCCTGTATGCTACAGTCCATTACATCTCATCTACTTCTTGTTTCAGGACCAGTAATTTGTGTTCGGCTGAGGCAGTTTACATTGAGAGACATTTGGACTTAATCTGAAAATATCAAAATCTGAAGACCCCATTAGTCATCTTGGTAGCTTATTTCAGTGCTCAAAATTTGTGGCTGCTTTTTGATATCAATTTGTCTGTCTTTAAAGTCAGACTTGCTATGTCTTTATTGTCTCGCTTTTTCACAATCTGATACATTTTTCCTGGTCCTTAAAATATATGATTTTTTAATTTATTTATTTATCTATTTTTTATTTTCCTCTGAGCTTCTGGCATTCTTGACATGCATACACATATTCTCCTATTCCTGTACACTAGAAGTGAATGTAATTCTTCAGTACGGATATGGCTGCTAGAGGCTGGGAATCTAAGGCTGAAGTAGCAGACCTGTAGAAAGAGTTGCTGAAGTCTTGGTGGGCAACAGGGTGAAGGTGAATCATCAGTGCACTGCTGTAGTAATGATGGCCAACTTTGTACTGGGCTGCATTAGCAAAAGTGGAGCAGCAGATTGAATGAAGTGATTACTACCCTCAGTATGGCTTACGGGAAGCCCTATATTATCTAACTGGAGTGTGTCCAGCAGAGGTCTTTAAAGCAGTTGGAGAACAAACCACATTTTATGCAAGGAGGGGACTGAACTGCTGTCTTCAGTTATCTAATGGGAGTTTGCAGAGATGAGAGAGACAGACTTCCATCTGAGATGCACAAAGAAAAGAAAAAAAGGCAAAAGATACAATAAGGGAAATAACAATTATGGATATAAAAAAATGAAACCACAATGACATTTATCATACACTACAACTTGTGCCCAAATAGGATATGGAATCTTCAGTCTCGGACATACCTTGACCAATCAGACTGAGCAGTAGTCATCCCTTTCATTGCAGGGGAGTTAAACTAGATGAACTTCACAGGTCCCTTCCAACTCAAAAGATTCAATGATTCTTTGACTTCTCAAACATCTTATTTTCTGTGTCGGCTCCAATTTATAAAACATTATGTTCAATTTGTTAGGTATGAGTTTATTACATCCTATCCATCCACTAAGTCTTCTTATTCACCAGTGCTTTAAACATACTAAATGTTTTTACTGACAGTCGCAACCATCATCAGATTTAAATCAGTGGGATTCACAGTGACCTGTTTTTTAATGAGAAGTGCATTTACTGTTAGACCGCAAAATTCCCAGTTCTTACACCAGCCAACAGGTTTTGAAATCTTAAGAAAAGCTATCTTTAAATTCAGATGTATGTCTGTTTTGCATGAGTACAGACTGATTGTTTTGAAAGATGGATCACAAAAGAAGGATCTTTGTAAGCTTCCCTCTCTCTCCTTTCCATTCTCAGCTGCAGAGTTCAGTAATTTTCTTTGGAAATTGAGATTTACTGTTTTTCTAACTTGTTTTTTTCAAGTCTTTTCAATTATATTGTTGCTGCTCTAACGTGACTATTAACATTTTTGTGTTAATTGTTAATTAAGCCTTTCTAGTCTTGTTCAACAATTTCATTAGTGGTCTGGATGAATGACAGAGTGCAGGTTTGTTGATATGAAGCTGGGATGAGTGGCTGACAAACCAGAATGTTTGTGCTGCCATCCAGTGAGACCTGGGCAGGATGAGAGTGGGTGGGGAGGTTCAATAAGAGCAAGTACAGGGTCCTACGTCTAAGGAGGAATAACTGCATGCGTCAGTACAGGTTTGGGATTGGTCTGCTGGAGAATAGCTCTGCTGAGAAGGACCTGTGTGTCCTTGTGGCCAACAGATTGTCTATGAGCCAGGAGTGTGCCCTGGGGGGCAAGAAAGCCTACGGTATCCTGGGGTCAATTGCACAGACCGTGGTCAGCAGGGTGAGAGAGGTGATCTTCTCACTCTGCTCAGCTCTGGTGAGGCCACATCTGGAGCACTGTGTCCAGTTCTAGGCTCCTCAGCTCAAGACAGACTGGGAACTGCTGGAGAGAGTGCAGTGGAGGGCCACAAGGATGATGAGGGGCCTGGAGCATCTCCTGTATGAGGAAAGGTTGAGAACCCTGGGGCTGTTCAGCCAGGTGAAGAGAAGACTGAGTGGAGATCTCATCAATGCTTATCAATATCTGAAGTGTGGGAATCAAGTGCATGGGTCCAGATTCCTTTCAGCAGTGCTTGGAGTCAGAACAAGGGGCAATAGGCACAAACTGGAACACAGTTCCATAAGAACATGAGGAAAACATTTGCTGTGAGGGTGACAGCACTGGAACAAACTGCCCAGAGAGGCCTTTCACTGGAGATATCCAAAACTCACATTTATGCTTTCCTTCATAACTTGCTCTACGGAGCTTGCATTAGCAGGAGGTGGACTAGGTGATCAACAGAGGTCCCTTCCAATCCATATAACTCTGTAATTCTGTGATTCTGTAAAGTCAAAAAACGTTTTCTTCTAAACAGATTCCATTAATGAAGGTGGAAGAAAAAGACAGAGACAAAGAGGGAAAGAAAAAGAGACAGAAAGAAGAAATCAAGATGGAAAGAAAGAAGAAAACAAACAAACAAAAAAGAAAGAATGAAATTGTTAATGAAAATCATTATGAAAAAAATCTAAGGGTAGTTTTATTCATACTGACTAGAATAAGACGAAAGAGATCCCTGTAAGAAAAAAATACCTCTTTTCTACCACTTCATGCTCTCACCTGTTAAAAGAGAAGTGTATCATGGATCCACAACATAAACTTACCTCCTCTGTGAGAATCTGAGGCTCTAACTCGTGCACCAGCATGTTTCCAAGGACACTCACTGGTTGCTCAACTGAGCCATTTAACCAACAAATTATCAAACCAGTTAGATGAAAACACAATAATAGTTAATCAGCTTTTACAAGCTCACACATCGAACTCCAACAGTAAAAACACTTCATTAGTAGCTTCTCGTTTGTGTGGCTTTCCTCCACATCTCCTGTGTTCCACTTTGAATATTTCTACAAGATACAAACCAGTCAATAAATGCTTGAACTCCTCCATTTCTTTTACTGAGGGACCCCTCTAGAGCCTATTAACACCCCGTTTATGGAAAACAGAGAGGTAGCTACCTCCACCATGTGTTGGCACTCACTAAAAGGCTGTTAATACTTTGTGTTTCAGGGCATAACAAAGTAAGGCATTCCCAGGGGGGGAAAACATAAGAAAAAAGCCCAGTGGGTAGAAAGTAAATATGTTAATGACACTGTCCACAGAATAGGGCTGAAGAGGAAACCAGAACATCTGGGCTAGAAAAGGACACCTAGAAAAATAAGCTTTCTAATGTCGTATTTTGGTGCAGCTTATACCAGGTGTGCAAAGAGAGGAACTGTACCAGAGTAAATGTCTTTACTGCCTCTGTAGCTGTGATTATTTTAGAACAGTTATCAGATTTCTAACACTGCAATTTTTAGTCCAGTTTTCAAGGAACATTTCATGTCTATCAACATGACATCTATCTATTTAGCTTCTCTTTTTCCTTCTTCAGATAGTTTTAAACCACACTGGAAAATTCCAACCACATTTGACTTGATAGTTGTCTCAAAGAAAAGATGTTCTGACAGGTTTTGTGGAAACTGATGGCTGGGAAAATGAAAGATAATCAACAGTGCCTTCACCATGGGAAAGAGGGTTAAAATCACTACTTTGCTAATACCATGGAGAAAGCAGCTTGCTGGCCAATCAGCACATGAAGCAGCTTGCCCAAACACATATAGGTCGGAGAAAGGCAATCCTGTGCAGAAAAGTCAGAGAATGAAAAGAACAAAATGGTGGTAGATGAAGATTGAAACAGGTATTCTGAAAATCAAGCTTACTTCTTGGACATAGAATATCTATTTTACTTATTAACAGCCACGATTTTGACAGCAAAACATTTAAATATGAAGACTAGGGCTGACTTTCCTCATTTGAAGTGCTTTGCAAAGAATGATTAGAGTTAACTGAAGTTCTATAAGATCAGGTCTACGGCTCAGAGAAGTAAAAAAATAAGCTTCCCAGTGTGAAATGCATGTTTTTCCTAAGTTAAATGTCTGCAAGCTAACTTGCTTGAACCTGAATCTGTCACCTATGGCTCCATTTATAGTCTGGGAAGTGCAACAAGCTCCTCTTAAAGTGATTTATGCATCTAAAATAATTAGAATTAATCCGTTTCAGAAGGCTTCCCTCCATTGACTCTGACAGGAGCCTAAGGTAACTACCTAAGATTAGGTGTCTAACTTTTACCTGTCTAAAGTTAGGAGATGCAGATCTTTCTCCTGAAGACATAAATGGGTTTTGGATCACTCCTTAAGTCAACTATGGTGCAATGAAGCTCAGTTCAGAGATAGGGAGAAAACAGTTTCAATTTACTGCCTGGGAGAAACAGACTGTTCAGTTCTTCTCCCAGAACGACATATTGTGTAATGTCTTACTTCTACTGAAGGAAACAAAAACTTGCAAGAACATGACTGGCAACTCAATTATACTTCTGTCTGTGTTGTGCCTTTGCCTCTAATTCCTTTCGAGCCAAACTGCTGTCCTCTTTTTCCTTCCTTCCTTCCTTCCTTCCTTCCTTCCTTCCTTCCTTCCTTCCTTCCTTCCTTCCTTCCTTCCTTCCTTCCTTCCTTCCTTCCTTCCTTCCTTCCTTCCTTCCTTCCTTCCTTCCTTCCTTCCTTCCTTCCTTCCTTCCTTCCTTCCTTCCTTCCTTCCTTCCTTCCTTCCTTCCTTCCTTCCTTCCTTCCTTCCTTCCTTCCTTCCTTCCTTCCTTCCTTCCTTCCTTCCTTCCTTCCTTCCTTCCTTCCTTCCTTCCTTCCTTCCTTCCTTCCTTCCTTCCTTCCTTCCTTCCTTCCTTCCTTCCTTCTTTCCTCCCTCCCTCCCTCCCTCCCTCCCTCCCTCCCTCCCTCCCTCCCTTCCTTTTTATCTTTTTCTTTTCCTTTCATAGGAACTTAAATCCTTGGATATTTATTGGGACAAACAGCAAAAGTGACTTTCAACACACAGTAGTCTAATACTTGGGGCTGGTGAATTTTGAAAAGGTCTCTTGGCAAAATCTGCCCTTTGGGATCTGTTAGTTACATCCCTATGTTATTCAGACAGGAAACAGAAATGACACAAAACAATCTTTACTGACTTGAAATCAAGTAATATTTGAATTATACTTTTGTTTGTGACATTTCCAGTGTTCTGGAAATTATTATTACATGAAAGCTCTGAAGGTTTGTTCTGAGATATTCAGAAGTTCCCATAGATTAATCTGGAGAAGCACAAGGATGATTTAAAATGCTACCACTGTTTCTTCACCTCACTCCTCCATCAGATATAATCACCCTTTTGGCATAGCTGGTAGAACATTGGTCCAGCAGTCTCAGCCACTTCTAATTGCATTCTGATGTATTAGATAAGTTGCTAGTGAAGCAAGCTTTCAGAGAAACCTGACTGTGAACTTTGGTAGGTAAGCACAGTCATAACGTCTGTTCTGCTGATTCTGACATCAGGCCTAGTAACCTGTGGTAAGGAGATGGTAATAAAAACTGGGAGGTGGCGACAACTCATTAGAGATGTTTGCTTAATTAACGTGACTGGAGCCCTCAACATATGAATTTAAAACCCTCTGTGGACTGGAATGGCCATAATTCAATTTGGCTTAATTTACTTTGAAAGTTAATTCAGCTAAATTGAATTAAGCCTCTTTAATTTTGGATAAAGATATCCACCTAGGAGTTTAAATTAGTTTAATTAATCCACTTAAAATAGCTAATTCAGATTAATTTTGTGAGCATTGTTATGTGGATAGGCCTGTAGGTTCAGTTAAGTAGTATCAATTAAGGTGTTTGCTTCTAAGAAATGCATTTCTTCTAAGCAAAGTTGTGTGAGTACAGCTTGGATAAGTTGCAAGGTGGACTAGAAACAGAAAGGAGTGGGCGGGAGTGTTGACCTGGATGGTCTCCAGAGGTCTCTGCCAACCTCAGTTATTTTATGAGTCTATCAGACTGAGAGATGGTGGTATGAAGGGAGAACGGGAGTATGGGAGTATGAAGGTGGTATGTTGAATGGAGTTCACACTGTGCTTCTTCAGACTGAACTAGCTGGCTGAGTGCAGAGAGTCAATGCATGAGTCAACATTAACAGTTCTTCCACGAGAGATAATAAGGGCTCAGAGATGTAAGACCTGGAGCACATCTCAGCAATACTCTCCCTTCCAGGATCTTTTAGTGTCAAGAATTCAAAACCACCCCTGGCTACAGCATAACTCCTGAAACAAGGGTACGAATAAACAGATCCTATAAAAACCCCTTTCTCAGGTGCCCCCAGTATGGTGTGTTATATATCACAGCCTTGGGCACCTGCTTGATCTGATTGCAACAGGTTGAGGTGTGTACATCTGTACCGTGTTGTTATGAATGTTGACATCACACCAACAGCTTAGAAGGATGGCTGAGGATTAGCAGGGAGAATTTCTGCTCTTCTCCATCACTTGTCCTCCTTTTTCACTCACATTTCTTAGAGGAGCTGCAACTGCATGTCCCTGCAGGGAAGGAAAGGCACACGCTCGAGATGTTTTTCATTGAATACTTTAAAGGTCCCTTTAGGCTTCACAGGTGGAGGATTTTTACATTTCCTTCCCTCCAGGCATGTGAATGCTGGGCCAGACTATGAAGTGTGATGTGGGAAACTGGGACGGCAGATAGGTCAGTCAATGAGTGGATAAAGGCAGAAAGGCTTGCAGCTCTGTGCAATTCAGTGTTAACCTAGCACTGAAAGGTCTGAAGTCAACACCACTCATATAAGGGAGCAGAACATCCTTTCCCAGCTAACTCAGCATGCAGGTTTCATGACTTTCCCCTACCTCACACCTTCAGCAGTGAGCAATGTGACCCGTCTGCATCATCTCTAATCTCTCATCCTCTCTTTCTCTCTGTATGTGTAGCCTGTTTCTAGGCATATACACACTCACATTCACACTTACTTTAAGCAAAATTACTTTTCTTCATCTTTTTCCTTTCTTACAGTTAAACTGTGGTGATTGAGTGCATGTAAATAAGTGGTGTTTTTGGATTAGCCCTAATTTTTGCTGCATAGCTGAAGTTTGTTTGATGTTCTTTAAGTGGTGGAATTTAAAGAGCATTTCCCTGCTAACTGGAAGAGCTGTTACTTTATTAAATCCTTGATTTGAAATCTTGCTGGCAAAGAAAACGTAGTCAGCTGATGCTGTGAAAGGACTGCACTGTCAATTCTTGCTGAGCCTTAAAACTAGCATGAAGCATAAATAGTGACATTAAATGAACTGACAGTCTGAGGTTTCCAGTGTAAACCTCCAGGAAATAATAACTTGGGTTTGCAATGTTAAAAAAAGAGAGAGAGAGAGAGAGAGAGAGAGATAGCTTATGGTTAAAAATAAAATAAAATGAAAAAAAAAATCCAGATTTAAATTGTTTTAAAGCAAAATCCAGAATAGCTTTTTAGAGGATCTTTTTTTTTTTTTTTTTTTTTCCCCCTTCCCCCTCTTTTCAATTTAATGTTAGCAAAACAGAGGTGACAGGAAAGATTTATGAGGAACATTTTTAAAGGTGGGATCACCACGTGTGTAGAGCAGACAGTGTCTGAAGGGCCTGTAGCATTTGCACTTTATAGAAAATGACAAAAAGTGACTATGTTACAACAAGCAGCATGGCAGAGGTTGAAATTGATTACACCGAGGGAAATATGGAAGAGTGGTATGTGATAGGCAGACACTGCGTTCTGAGGTGCAGCTCAATGAAATACAGAGGTGAATTAGAATTCACCTTTATTTTCATTAATTAACCTTATATCCATTAATTTGGAATGATTTCACTGTGGGTTGAATTCAGTGTGTTTGAGATGGAATGGGTAATTTTGTGAGTTACATCTATGCTGGATAGAGGGATGAGAAAATGTAGCCAACAAACAGAAACTAAGGGCTGTTGAACTGGTAGAATGATCATGGAATTACAGAATCATAGAATGGCCTGGGATGAAAAAGCCAACAATGATAATCTGGTTTCAACCCCCTGCTATGTGCAGGGTCACCAACCAGAAGACCAGGCTGCCCAGAGCCACATCCTGCCTGGCCTTGAATGCCTGCAAAGATGGGGCATCCACAGCCTCCTTGGGCAACCTGTTGACTATGAACTTCCCTTTTCGCAGAGATCCAGCACAATTGTGGATCTGAATGGATGTGAAGAGATCAGAAAGCACCAGTGACCCTAACAGTGATCAGATAATTAAACACTCCTGCTCTGATCTTAGTCCAGTTTCTTATCTAGTAGTGGATCTTGTTCCAATTAAACAATCCTAAGAAGAGAATGAAATTGGAATACATGGAAGCTCATGGATACACCTGAAAAACACAGCTCCTTAGAGGCTGTGGATCTGACTACACAGAAATGTGCACTGTTTTGATAGCCCACTGTCAGTCTGTATCAGAATTGAGATGAACTATGTCATTTCACTCACTTGAAGCCTGGATTATGTTGATTTAGTTTTCCAAGGTGTACATGGGATATGAGTGCAAGGAAATTACAGTTGAGATTATTATGCAGAAAAAAAAGAAATAATAAAAAAAAAAATATAAAAAATAATAATAATAAAAAAAAAGAAATAATAAAGAAGAATCAGTAAGGATGATGGTAATGATAATGGTAAACGCAGCACTGGGCCCAACACTGTAGCCATGTCATTGCATGAATAACAGTCACAGATTTCTCCCACTGTCATCATCTGTTAAGTTTCTTCTCATGACTCCACGTAGACATTACCAGAAGAAGTTGAGTAGAATATGTAATTTTCTATGAACTCCTCTTATTTTTAAGGAGTTTCCCTTTTCAGTCAAGCCTGTAATCCTCAGTGAGCCCAACTTGTACCAAAGTACCTGTCTCTGTGTTAATTTAAACTCATGTCTGAAATAAAACTGTTCAGACATACATAATTATTTTCAGCACATTTAGTAACATTCTTAGACAACTCCGGGCTGGGTCTCCATTTCTAATCCTGGCTCTACTGTTTACTTTCTGAATATCCTTGGGCATCTTATGTTTCCTTACGTCCCCTTTTCCTGAACTTGCTTTAGCTCTACTTTTATAAAGGCCATTTCAGTAGAAACTTTTCAGATGAAACGTCAGAAAGTATTCCATGGGAGCTAGATGCTATTGTTATACTCAACAAGATGTAAGGTTGACTCTTCTTTTTTTGCAATAGCTTTTCCTAAATATGAATTCAAGTCCTTTTCAATTTAAGGTCAGATTGTCAGGAAATATAACAAATGTGCCAGTTACCTCCTCCAGAAAACACATCTCCTGCCTACTAGCATTTTTAGTTTGTAATGAAAGTCCTCTTGTTCTTGAAAATGTCCTTCAAGATTGTCACATTCTTTTAGAACAAAGAAACACGTGCCTGAAACAGTCTGCCGTGTTGTCTCAGCTGCAGCAGGATAGGCCGTGCTTAGGCATCCAGAACATTCAGTTCACTTTCAGCTTTGTAAAAATAAATTTTCATATGTTGTCTCCTTACCTACAGGAGCCTAAATGTATTCTAGATATGTAAGGTCCCAACATGGTCAATGGCTTCCAGTGTCACCACAGGTGCTGAAAAGATTCAGTTGTTTGGTCCTTATACCTCCATATCTTCACAAGAGTATCACCATAATAGGACAGTGTCATGTCTGACATATCACAGATTCCTCAGAGCATCTCAGTTGATACCTTATGGTAAAATCTGGGCAGAGTAATCCTCACAGTCAATAAAGTCCATTGATTCCAGATAGAAATTCAGCTGGTTATCCTCCAGGTGCTTTATTCACTTAACCATATAAAGTATTGATACTACTGCAATGCCTTTAGATCCCTTCCAAGTCAAACCATTCTATGATTCCATGATTGTAAGTTGTCTCCAGATCAGCCCAACATGAGTCTCTGATAAATTTATCTGTCAGCCCACCACAAATATTTCACTTACCTGAGCATGTCTTAGATAATAGTGGGTAACTGAAGGTTGGGAAGTGAATCAAACTCCAGTTATCACACGCCTATCATGGATTTGTGTTGCCTTGACAGCACATGAAATATTGGTCTATACTGGCCCAAGAATGAAGTGATCTACCCTGAGTGTATATTGATAAGGAGAAGAAAGTCACTAGACACTTGGGAAAAGCAGATTCTGAAACTCCTGGAAAGAAAAGTGAGAGAAATTATTTCCTTGATTCTAAGTTGTATTTTAATAAGTGGATAAAAGTGACATTGATATGAATATGCTGGGCATGACTCCTCCTTTTATTTCTGTACTCTTATTAAATTGTGGAGGCGAGTGGCTGAATCAGAAATTCAGGATTTCCTGAACTGCAAATGACGTCTCATGTTCTAAATGCAGCATAAAGTGCTTACAGGCTCAAAATCTCTTGAGACTGGGAATCAGGGTATTAGTTTGGTTCTGGGACACCCATGAAAGGTCAGAAAGTTACCCATGCAGAGAAGTGACTTGTTGAAGCTCATGCAGACTATCTATTGCAAAGTCGTAAGCTGCATGTCAATCTCTTGTGCCCTGGCCATAGTAACATTCATTTTTGAAGGAGTTATGTATAAGTTTAAGCAGATTTGAGTTACACTTTCAAAGACACCCAATTTAGTTTTCATTTGAAATTCTCATTCATCATGCAGGTCAAAGACTGCACATTATTGTTTGACCATGTCACTGTGAGCATTGAAGCCGAGAAATCCAATGTGAACTTGAGTTTCCTGTATAATTGGATTTTGAGTTGTACATTCTCTTGTCTGTATGTCTCAGAAATGCTCATGTGAAACCTTTTCTCGGAATAGGCAGACATGGAAATTTTGTGTGAATATATATATTTTTCATTCCCTGAAAACTTACTCTTCATTTGAATATTACCTTATATGAAAATGTAGACCTTATTTTCTATAGTACCTTGCTAGCTTCATTTCTCCTAATAATTCTGTCTCTGAACTGCAAATGAGATGTACCTGAGCTCTCAAGCATCTTAAATACACTTTGACTTTACATTAGTTCTAGAAATAGATTAAACTACAAGAAGAAGAAAAGAAGCGATTTCTGGCAAGATAAGTGGAATTAGACTAATTTACACTAGATGGGAACCTTCCATCTCTCCTTAATTGCTCTTTTCTCCTTAGTTATATATAGAAGCTTTCCATAAAGAGAGTTATCAGTCTTAAAGTGTAAAAAAAAATAATACAAATTGAGAAAGAAGCCAAGCTGTAGTTAACTGTGACTGAATTCTTTATGAATCTTTATGCCACGGGTAAGAAAAAAGAGTAATCAGAGGATGTTTGTGACAGTCGGTTTGCAAGGGAAAAAGCTACATTTAACATGTTGTCATTATTTAATTTAGCCACCTTTCTCACTCAATGAAGCCGCACACAAAGCAGCTGTGGCAAAGTGGTGATATTCAGGGTTAAACTAATTTGTTCATCATGTAAATCACAAAACAGTTTTGGTTGGAAGGGGTCTCTAGAGGTTATCTTTTCTACTGATGGGATCAGATTGCTTGCCTTATTTACTTGAGAATAAAAAGCGATTTTGTAAAAATGTGAAATTATATGATTTCACCATAACTTAGAATTCAATACGTATCAGTTAGTGATTAAAACACCTAACTTAAAATACAAGAATAGAGTACCGCACAGAAGCCTACTCTAGACTAATCAACTTACCCGTGTCAGCAGATGAAGATGCCATCAAAGGATGATTGATCTCAAGTGAAACATTTAAAATACTTTGGAAATGGCAGAAGAAAGTCACAGCCAGAACTCCTGGTAGTCTTGTTGTGTCTCAAGGGAAGGAATGTTCTGCAGAGCTGCTGAGTCAGAATGATGCACTGCAGATACTCAGAGGTCTGTTTGCATGGCAGACCCCTGAGCTTTTTGGAAATGTGCATTTTAGCAGTGGCATAGAAACAGAAGTCCTCCTGAGCAACGTGTAAACCAAAATTGAGCCTTATTCCTCTTAACAGAAATTTGTGTGTTGCATATGGCCTTTCCATTTTGCAGAGAACAGACGGAGCATGACATGACATTAAAAAAAAAAACAGTGAGTTAATGCCCTAACAAAAAATCTCCAGGTACTGTGTACATGTCTTCAACCTGTGCCTGAAATCATATTTAAGATACACTGTGAAAATTGTTGTTAAATATGAAGAATTGGTAAAAAAGAAATAACCTACATAAATCACCAACAAGAGTTTTTCTGACTTCTGGAATGTGATGAGCTCAACCATCAAATCAAATTAATTAACAAAATTATTATAGTGAATTGGATACTGTATATCCATATCTTCCTTCCTATTTCTAAGAAATATAATCATAATAAAGGTAGGATTTCACTTACATATTATGCATTTTCATCAATTATTCAATTCCTTGGTTATGTTTACTAATTGTAGGGGTAAAACACCCCCAGATATGCTGCTGACATCCCAATGGGTCAGCAAAGCATGGATCTCTCCCACATGCTCTTTGACCACAGACAGAGGTTCCAAGAAAACACAGAAAAGCCAGATATTTGTCCCAACACTATGAGAAAACACCAAAGTTCTTTCTGTTGTCTTCAGTAAGCCCACCCAGATTAATGGCAGGCACAATATCTCATGCTTCCATCAAAAGGAAAAATGGTGTAGGCTAGATTCTGTCTTTCTATTTTTCAGATTGTCGTTTTGTTGATATTTTGGTGTAGTCAAGAACTCTGAAGGTTACAGACTGGTACTTGTATGAAAATCAGATGGTCTTAGAGTTCACTTTGAAATATGCAAACAATCTTGGCCAATATCAAGGGCTATAGAAAAGGCAGTACACATTTTTCTAATATCTCTTTAGGGAAACTTTGCCCTACACTTCTACTAGGTGCGATCATTCAGAGGCATAATTTCAGCTAACATTGTTATGCTGATTATAGTCAGGTTTATGTTTCGATCTCAGCTGACCCTAGGGAATTAATTTCTGATTCAATTAAATGACTAGGTGACATTGTCTGAACTTTTTTTTTCCAAAGTTAAGCTCTGAGAAAATATAGTTTATTTCTGATTGCTCCCATTTACCTCCTGAACAATGCTGCCAAACCTTGCTGAGAACTTTATAAAACTGTGCATCTAGGTTTCTAACCTTGAGATTGTCATTGCCCTGGAGTGTTCTTTGGGAGAACATTCCAAAGATTTTATTCTATCATAAAGTATTTACATCCTTCTTTTTTTTAGGAATGTGGGAATATACATAAAACAGAAAATAGACCGTAGGAGAAGGGAACCTGAGGCTTCTAACGGATAATTAAGTCTAATGTATAGATGAGAGCATTTTATATCCTGCTGGGGAGCAGGTAGGATGCTGGGACCATCTGAAGTAGCACCCATTATAAGGGCAACTGAATTCAATGCTGTGAGTCTACGCTAAACATGACATCTGAAGTTGTTATTCTTGTCAGCTTTTATAGTCAGTAGAGAGAAAAATGTGCTTCCAATTGATAATTACATAAATTAGAACAATATGTTTGACATATTTTGGTTTTGGCCAACCCTAAATGTTCCAGGACTAAGAGCTGGAATACAGTAACCAGCCTTCCACCTCTGAATGTTAAAGTTAAGCCTTTTTCTTAGTCACATCCTGGACCTAATGGATATGAATTCCTTGATATTTAACTGTTGGCTTTGAGTGAAAGGCCAAGAAGAAATGCCATCTTTTTATCAGGTAATTTGAATACTACTCTTGAAGAAGTGCTGGTTCATGACTCCCTGTCTAGGTGGATATGGATTGAAACCCAAATCATCCCTTCTCTAGCATATATGCAGAGAAGATTTCAGGATTTGAATCCTTCTTAACTAGTGAGATTTAATGCTAATTTTAAAATGTTTGTCCTGAACACAGAACATCATAGAATCATGGAATTTTTTGGGTTGGTTTGGGACCTTTATGATCATCTAGTTCCAAGCCACTTGCTATAGGCAGGGACACTTCTCTTTCTATCCATTCCTTTCCAGAATGCCCCTTTTCCTTTTTATAAATTAGGCACCCAGATCCTCTGCATATGAACTATTCTGACCTGAGTTTTAACACCTAATTCTCTCCCCATACAGCTGTTGGAGTGTCAGAGAAATTGAATACTTCTGTTGAATATTTAATGCTTCAGAAAATTCAGTGATATTTTTTATGCTATATACCTATATAAGGAGTTATGTTGTTCTTAAATACATATCCAACCTTAGCATTCATCACATTCCTTTGTTAGTGGCCTGAGCTCTCACCTGCAGAACAAGTAGCACATTCTTAATCTAGGTACGTAACTACCCACAGTGACTTTAAAAATAAGCATGTTAAACCATGATCATCAGCCACAAATGTTCAGAAATCAGTACAGATGCCAAAATGACACGATAGCCCTAAAAAATGGGATTTGTATTTACTTACAATGGAAGAAATAGAAGACATTTTCTGTTTTTTTCTTGGTGTTTTTGTACTGTTTTGTTTATTTGTTTGTTTTTGGTTTTGTTTTATGAACCCTAAGGGTTATTTCAAAGTTGTACTTAGAGGTCATGTTGTTATCATCATAGTATCATAGTATTGTGCGAGTTGGAAGGGACCTTAGAGATCATCGAGTCCTATATTTGTTTATTTTGTATAATCATTGAATCATAATTTGATCATAGAATCATAGGATCATTGTCTGTTTTTAACCAGCAGACCTAAAAATTAAAAATAATTTGAAAGAAAATAAAATCAACATAGAGTTCTTTAGACAATTTATAAACTTTGGGAGGTGAATCTTTGACAAAGATGAAACTTTCAGAAGGTAAAATGATGAACGAAGGTAGTACTGTGCAAGGCTGAGGTTTGGTAGGGTTTGTATTACTATCACTACTATCCCACTGTACAACTTATATGTACCTATTACATTACTGTTACTACCCTATTGCATTACTGTTCATTTCTATGCTTGTATTCCATTCATTGTTTAAAACAGGGACAACAGCTCTTGCTTACTTCAAATGAGTTTTGCGATTAATGTCTCTGAGGTCATCACTTTTTAATGGAACACTGGAGGCTTTCAACAGAACTGGTCTAATATTAAATGTGGAGGTTGGTGGCCCTGTATGTGGCAGGGGGGGTTGGAGCCTGATGATCATTGAGGTCCCTTCCAACCCAAGCCAGTCTATGATTCTCACAGACACAGACAGAGTTGCTTGTGTTGGAAGGGACTTGAAAGATCATGAATCTCCAACCTCACCGCTGCAGGCAGGGCTACCAACCTCCATATTTAATACCAGTCCAGGCTGCCCCATCCAACCTGGCCTTGAACACCTCCAGAGACAGGGCATCCACAGCCCATGGATCCCATTTCTGTGATTCCATGAATTACTTAGAACACTGAGAGTAGAATGGAAGTGTAAAATACTCATCATCTCATCATTCAAACTCTCTGTCAGAACTTTTTGTTTATTTTTTATGTTTTACTGACAGCTGGGTTACTTTACTCTCACCTTTCCCTTGCAATTCATGGGGGTTTATGAGCTTTCTCAAGCTGTTAGGTACTAATCACCCTGAGGAAGGATCTCACAATCTGATCTTGCTCCTTTCCTCCCAAATGCCATGCAGTCATCTCAATTCACTTCATCTGAGGCAGTGACTTACCTTCTTTCTTGCTAACTCTGCATTCCTGCAAAAGAATTGAAATGAAAGGTAATACATTCAGCTCCATCATTCCTATTTCTATTGAACTTTGCCAAGCTTGGAAAAATAACTTAAAAACTCCAAAAAGGTGTGCTATTTTCAGATGAAAAATGTATTTAATCACAAGCAAAGATTTAAGCACATGCTTGGCTACTATTTATGAAATTCAGGTGCATGCTTTACTGAAAAGTCTTTCATTTCAGCATGAACTTAAATATAAACTTATGTGCAAGTCCTCAGCTCAGGGCAGACACTAAACACATGCTTGAATAAACACATATGCTTTAATTTTAAAATGGAAATACCATTAAGAGTAAACACATTTTAAGCACTACATACCTTGGTAACAGAGGACCTTGGAATGTGTGTCTACCTGAGAAATCAAAGAGCTTTTATTTTTATTTACAAAATATATGAAAGAGTTTCTTCAAGCAGACCGTATTATAAGCATGAAAAGTAAAGGTATGCAATGAAAATTTGGACAGGTCTGAAAGGATGATCCTCTTGTCTATAATGAGCGGAGCTGTGTTATCACTTCTTCACAGAGCTACTATAGTATAATAATAATAATAATAGTAATAATAATAATAATAATAAATCTCACCAAATGGCAATGCAGCTTTCTGTTCATGACATCAATTTTTATTTCATGTGCTATATGGAAAATTCACTGATTTCCAGTCCATTAAAACACATTTCAGAGCTGTGTTGTTTGAAGTTACTTTACTTCAGAAACAGCTCTTTTCAATTAACTCCAAAACCTCTTTCAACAGCCTTTCATAAATAGGCCAACATCAATGGCATGCTCTGAGTCAGTATGTATCTCTAATGGAAATGCACAATGGGCCACGCTCCATGCCTCCAGGGAGAACATCTTCCATTTCAGACAGATTCAATGAGAAGTTTTGCCAGCTATTCTGGGTCTCTCACTTTTTTTTTTGTCTCAGGTTTAGCTTATAGCTGATCAATGGCTGTGCTTTTTAATTACACTGTATGTTTGGTAATGATTTGTCACTCACTGAACCTGGGTGCTCTTTTTAGACAGCCCAGGGTAAAAGGAAGAAAATAGAAGGTAAAGCTAACCCTCTAAAACACGAACAGTTGGGATTAGTCTGTGTAACACGTTCTGCTATCCTGATTGTAGGGGAAAAAAAAATGGTGGAAGAAAAGGCAAAACTATGGGGATTTTCAAAAGCCACTTAAACGTTTTTTCATTAACCTAAATTAGTTGAGATCCCAAGATAGGTTTTGAGATTACATTTCATACCGATAATTTAACAATAATAATAATAGTAGTTATTTGCCGTGCAGGTGGATCATAGTGATGACATTCTGAAGAAATTCAGAATAAAGAGCTCACCATCTTCCCCAACCAGCAGACTTGTAGCAATACTTGCACACAATTAGGCTATATTAACAAAGACGCAGTCACGTTTAATGATACTCAAACATCTTTTACATAGATTCTGTCCTCCTCACTTTTGGGTTGAATGTGTGCAATGTCAGCACATGGCTGTTTGTATCGGTACTTAGCACATCTGGAAATATGCAAGACCACATCTGCATTATACAATAGTGAGCAATGCAGAAATTCCTGTGTTACTGCAGGTAAAAGTTAGTAAGTCCCTACAGTACATGCCACTTTTCTACATCTTGTAACATGTCCCAGATCATTCAGAAGAGGCATGCGTTTAACTGTTTGAAAATACACCCCTGAGGCCTCAGATTCTTATGTCAGTCTTTAAATATAATTTTTTTTTTTCTCTTAAAGCAGCCTTTGAACTGTCATTTTTGACTTAAAGTGTGAAAAATCGTGTGCTTAATTATTAGCTGCCTAAATAGACTGAAAATCAGAGGTAGTTTTCTATTCAGCAGTGGAACATAATTCTAGAACATCTTCTCTTCCATAAGAGTAAAAGAGGCAGAAAATCCTATATTTAACTGCATGATCTGTTTTTGAAAGGTGTGAGACGATGTGATACACTGCCAGAACAAGTGACCAGAGCTGCTGATCTGAGAGCAAGATCCTTTTCAGCCCTGTGCTCCTATGAAATATAGGAGTACAGACACACAAATCCCAGTTTCAACTTTTGTTTTGGAAATTCTTCTTTGAAGACCCATCACCTGACAACAGAGTCTGGAGATTTTCTGCTATGTTCATTGGAAATGTGCTATGTCTGACAAGTTCAAAATGAAGTAATAATACGTGAATAATGTCTCGGCTTCTTATCTACAAGTTTCATTTCAACTTCTCTCGTCTTTTCATTTCTAAACTCTCACAGGTAATGACTGTGAGCCATTAAGCCCAGTGCAATCCCAATTTCTGCTCGAACGTCTAACATCATGTTGTAATGGTAATGACGATCCTAATAGCGCATAGATGCATCAATCAGATTTTGTCTTGCAGCTGGATAGACCAATAGAAATTGGAGAAATTTGTGTTTTATCACCTCAGGAAGCCTCAGGGTTAAGATCACAAAATACTGCTTCTAGAAACATTTACATGTCCATAGGAGATGTGGCAGGGAAGGAAGAATACTAATCATGGAATACTAAAGTGCAATTTCCAATTTCATTTTAAGGCACGAGCATTGAATTGTGATATAGATTTTAATAATTGTAGAAGAAAGTAAACATCAGACATGATAAAATTCAAACAAAAGTTGTGATTTCACTTCAGGTTGTTTTTTATCGAAAGTATCATTTTTTTATCATTTTCATCATCATTTTTCTTTTTGCTGAGCCTGTTTGATCATCAAATCTCAGTTTTCACAGAATTTTTTAATGGTTGCTAGTTCATGCAGTCACTGCTTTCTCCTGGATCATCACTATTACATTTACCTTAGTGGAAAGTGAAATTATACCTGTATAGGCTTATTTCCTCATTTGTGGAATTCTTTACTGAGAGTGGTGAGGTGCTGAAAAGGGTAGCCCAGAAAGGCTGTGAATACCTCGCCCTTGGATTTGTTTATGAGCAGGTTGGATGGGGCCTTGGGCAACGTGATCTGGTACTTGACCTAGTGGCTGTCAGCCCTTCCTGTGGCAGGGGATGGGAACCCAAAGATCCTTATCTATCTATCTATCTATCTATCTATCTATCTATCTATCTATCTATCTATCTATCTATCTATCTATTCACTCTTTGTCCCTCCCCTGGAGCCTTTTCATTCTTTTCTACATATTAGCATAGATAATAATAAACAGAAAACTCTGTTTTCTCAATATTTTTTTTCCCCATCCCCTCTTTCTGTCTTCCCTGCTATTTTCTGTGCCCTCAGTGTGTGGAATGAGTGCTTAAGAGGGAAAATAGATAACAGCACACGTCTATGAAATGTGAAAAATGAGTTTAAGCTCCTTTTTATAAATTCAGATTTCCATTTCCTGATGAACCACTCTAAATGGTGAGATGTTTGCCAGCCCACAGCACAAGCCATATAAATCTGATATTTTACTGTTCTTTGACACTAAGCCCAGTTTAAAAGATATGACTTTCCTGTACAAGCTCTGAGTGTCCAAAGAAAATGGTTGCTAGAATTTTAGGGTCCTAGGCTTTAAGGCAGAGTCTGTGAATTTCTTACCTGAACTTGGCCTCAAAAATCTTGCACTTATATCCTTTGAGGGATCTGGATCTAAATAATTTCAACGAACTTTCAGGTATAACATAAATAATACTACAGCACTCACTATAATTCAGCTATAGCCATTATGAATCAAATAGATCCCTCCAGGCAATGCATTTACCCCAGAGATGTAGTTGGCCTACAGTTGCTGAAGCTGTGTTAGTCCAAATAGATCAAGCTTACATGGGGGAGTGTACAGCTAAGTAGTTTTGCATGGAAAATTTTAAATAAGTAGATTAATATATATATATATAATATATATATCAATATAATATTATATTAATATATATATATATATTATGTCCAAATGCTAGAAATTTGCATGCATCATCCCAGGTTTGAATAAAACACACTTACTATATGGTTGTTTAAGTAAGTCTGCAGTTGTTTTTGTTTTGTTTTTGTCATGGTTCATGATTAAATTACAAAGTGAGATAACAATGTCTGTCATTCAGATCTCAAACCATCAATACCCATCAAAAAAATCATACAGAACATACCTAAGGAAGAATACACTTAAGCTTATACTTAATTCCTAAAGACGTGCTTAAATTTTACTAATTTCTGTGGAATTTAATCACAGACTGAAATGAAAATCAGGAACATGATTAAGTGCTTCTGTGAGTCATTTTCATGAGCTGGATCATTAAAATTAAATATATATTTTAGTCTTTAATGATGGGAAAAAAAAAAAAAAAAGTTGAATTTTATCTAAATAGTTCAGGCAATATAAATGGGTTTCTATGCTATTCCAGCCAGGCTTGAACATGTGGTGTACCAAGGTCCCATCCCTCTTTCAATTTGGGGACTAAAGAGGAGAGGGAATATCTGACAGTGGAACTCTGAGAAATTCCTGATTCCCATCCCATTAGTACTCCCAGAAATGCAAATGTTGTGTTCCGTGGGAAATTATTCTTAACTTTTAACTAGTTCTCATCATTTCTTAATGCACAAATACATACATGTTCAGGCTGCTTTCTCATTTTAATTTTACTCTTTTGTCATTTATTAACATACAATCTAAAGTTGTTAGGATCTCTTGCTGAAGCCACCTGAAACACTTTTGGAACTTGCTACTCTTTACGTGTATATGGACATTTGTCATGAAAATGCAGTGATTAAGCTAAAAGGTTTTAGTCATGGCTCTGTAGGGATTCTTATCCTCAGATACAATCTTTAAAGATATTAAATAGCCCAGGAAAAATCATTCTATTTACAGATGTTTCTGCAATACAAGAATTTTAATATTTGGTGCACTTATTTTTACTTCTATCATTTATATTTCTAAAATGTACAGTATTATTTTACCTAAAAAAAAAAAGAAGACTGTGATCTTCTGTTAAACCGCTGAGTAGGAGAGCAAACAGGGCAAGAGACAGAATATTTTCAGATTGGTATTTTCCCTAGTTAAGGGGCAGATGTCTTTTTCACATCCATTTCTGTGCCTTCCCTTCTTTCTTGATTACTCCTAGGAGCTAAATAAAATCCAACAAAATCTAACCTATTTAATTTATTTCTGAGAAGCTTTACATCTACTGCTGCTACTATTATTCTTACTGCTGCTGATAAATAATGATGGTAATTCAATAACATAAGTTGATCCAAACCTGAGTGGTGGTAAAATGTAGACTAAAACGTAAAACTACATTAACATGAACATTCAGCAAAGGGAGTAAATAAAAGGAAGATCTACAGAGATCGACTTAAACATACCTCTGACAAAAGATGAAAAACATTTGCACCCATTAAATCAGTGGAATAACCAACACTCACTAATGCACTAAGAGATCTAAAGATCATTCCTCTAAATAGTCAAGCAAAAACCTGCATTTGTTTATCTCACATATTTCAGGACACTGAGTCTGAATCAACTGTTTTTTGATTATATCTGCATGAAAAACGGCATTATATTGCTGGTATGCTTTTCTAGATACCATATAAAAAGAGCACTAAGCACTAGAAATGTCCTTGAAGTAAAACTGTCAGTTCCACTGTACAAGCTGTGCTTTTTATGCGACCATCCAGGGTTTGGCCAGCAATGAGATTTTTTCATTGCAAAAGAGCTCACATTTAGTTAGCAACATGTCTGCATTTCCCCATATGGTTCCTTCCAAGGTGTTGTGTCATATACAATGATGTCACATTTTGGAGGGAGAAGGAAAAAAGGCCTCAAGCTGTTTTCTTCCTTTTTTAAAGCTTCACCGATTATGTGGTAGCTTTAAGCAGCCTGCTCATCTCTAGCAGTTGGTTATCTGTTCTCCTTAATTTGAGCTTGCATGTGTTCACACAGCTTTACAAGAACAGGAACAACATTTCATACCAGAGTTCCAGTGTTTATCTATCCAAATTTTCAGTCCAACACATTTCCACTGGCTTCTGAAGTGTGAGGCTCTAAAGGGTGCAGTGTAATAGTTTACATCTTTCTCCATGCTGCTATATTTACATGCCTTGTAAACCAGTCGTGCTTAAGGCTTTCAGCAGCGTTGCTTTGATTTCATTTGTGGTTTTATAATTACTGTTTTATTCTCAGGCATATTATTCTTGGAAGGCCAGTGTAATGCAATGAGAACATCCAGGAACATCCTTTGTTCTCCTAGCAATACTGCTTACACCCATGAAAATGTGAGCTGCACGCGTGGCTTACAAAGAGCATTTTCGAAGTCCAGAAAAATGTTCTGGTATAAAAGAACCTTTTATTTATTCTCTTATTCTTGATCATTATACATCTATTTCCGTGATAATAGAATCTCTCTTCACTGTTGGACTAGATGGTCTTAAAGGACTTCTCCAACCTTCATGATTTTATGATTCTATGATTCAGTTTTAACTGTATTTTTCCCCATGTGTCCATTCATAGAGACTGGCACTGATGTACAGTTCTATTGGGATCTCACCAGCCAAAGCCAGTAGACGGCTTAATTCCTACTGATAGCTGCATCTAAGACCATGACTCTATTACCAGAGTCCATTACCATCTGGGAAATGCTAATGCATTCATGTGGACCAGGCTAATAGCTACAAATCAGGATTGATGAGAGACATGCACATCTTTGTAGCCAGGTGTGGTACTCCAAAACACCTAAAATTACACTAAGGTTAGACAAGTTTAGGCAGCTGAAACCCACTCTGTACGTCCGCTCTCTAGACAAAAGTATCTGTTACCTTTTGGGTCACCCAGGTATGTTACACTGGGTCATGGCACATAGTGGTGTTCTATCTACCACCCAAGTGAAGATGTCTTAGATTCCTCCAGGGCATGTAAAGCTATTCAGTTGAACAAATGCTGGTTTCTACTTAAAGCCAAGTTAGAGGGTGCTTCAGAGTCCAAAATCTGTAATAAGTGGGATCTCATACACTTTCCTAAACACGGGCAGCTAGTGCCATTTGAAATGCCCAAGGGTATCCTTCTTCAGAATGGCTCAGTTCTCCAGTAGCTCCTGGCTGACTGTCATGAGCATCTTAAATACTAAAGGTAATCTAAAAAATGGTACTAGATGCCTGAAATCAGACTATTGGCTGATCTGAGCTTAAATTTCTGTTAACTACAGTGGAAGCACAGACAGAGCAGCAAGACTTAAAACTACACTATGCTTTAATAAATTACCTTTGTTAAGAAGTCAGCTGGTTTTCATGATTTGCTGAGTGCTGATCCCAAGTTTCTCATTACAGAATAATTAGTCTTTTTGCAGAGCATAACAGCATATTTTAGCAAAGCTTTTGAAGGCATCTGACTCATTTAATCTTTGATACCATACTAACAAAAACTAGTTTTGAGACATCGGTTTAATTTTGTCATAGTGAGTACAGATTGACCCATACCATACGTCAAATATTGCAAGATTTTATCTTCTGGGAAAGTTTTGCTCAAAGGAAATGCTAGAAATAAATATGTTTCTGTGAGTATGAACAGAAAGGACTGTCTTCAAGTTACCACAAAGGAAGTAGTAAACCCACCTGGTGTTCCTTGGGCTCCCATCCTGTTGTATACCCTCAGGATAAGTTTTGCAACCTCCGCCTCAGAAAAATACCCATATTCATGCAATTTAGTAAAGCAAAGAAGACTGGGTTAAATTAATCATTCAAAAAGTAGAGATCTATACTGCAGCCCTACATAAGATATAACTTCCTCTGTATCCCTCTTAAATGAGAGAAAAATACAGTATCCAGGTTCAGTACAACTAACCTTTGAATTTTAATCAAGTAAACTGCTCTAAATGTTCCATGTCCTTGTTTTGCATGCAGCTTCACTACTGAGATCTACAAGTGGGTAGATTAACAACATTCGCATTCTATATAGGGTAAGTATCTAACATTTTTTTCTGCACCTGTCTGGTTATCAGAACTTATTTTTTCATAATGAATTTAATACAACAGCTATGACTGTTAATTTGAAGAACTGAGTTCAATATTTAGACAGAAAGCATCATCCATCTTTATACACTCTACATGAAAAGCTACATGAATTCATCCGAAATACAAACTGCATAGACTTAAGGACTATTTAAGCAACACTAATGCAATAATATATTGGTACCTGAAGTGTTCCGAGGTGTTGGACAAGTGCAGTACTGCTACAAAGAAACAATAAGAATACTCAAATAATTTTACAAAGGTGATATTGTGGATGTAACTCATGGAATCAAAGAAAAGCATCCCATTTTGTTTTTTGCATTTCCATTCAGACATGATAATTCTAGGACAGCAATGGATTTTTATGACAAATGATCTGAGGCATTTGGTGTTGTGGAGCAATACCTTGAGTACCAACATTATTTTCTGTTTGTTGGGTTTTTTGTTTTTTGTTTTAGAATTCTTCAGATTCCAGACACTTTCATGACATCAGCTTATGTGGGACCTAGAAATCAGGCTGAAAAGACACTCAAGGCTATGTTTTTTTCTCTCATACACTCTAGACCAAATATTACCCTAAAGCAACAATGTCAACAGGGATTGGCTGAAAAATGAACCCAGGACACTCTAATTTCTTATCCAATCCAGGAGAAAAGTACATTGATCAAAATTTCAGAAATAGAAGAGACAATATGTCATTTCGGTTAATAACTATTGGACTTATAAGAATATTAAAAGACAATAATACACAAATGAAAAATGGCAGCTTCATGTTTAATTTTGTTTTTCCCTTACCTATCTCCTCTATGGAAAGTCCAGCTCCACGGACCATATACTGCCAACTCAGGTAGTTTACAGTTGTTCAAAGAAGAATCGAATTTGCCACAGTAATCTCTGGCAGACATTTGCTCAATTTATTAAAAAAATATCTAAAATAGTGAAGACTTCAACTTCTCCAGTCTTTACTAGACCATTTTTCTTAACATCTCGCCACATCTGGCTTCTTTTGCTCATTGCCATGCTCACAACACGCACCAGAAAACACTGTTTTTACTCAAATGCAGTAATTCTGGTATTTTCATTCAAGTGAATAAAACAGCACAATGTGGCAATAGATTTATGTTAATCACACTATATCTGAAAACAAAAAGCTTCTTTTTCAGCATCTTTTTAATGTCAATATATGATACAAAATGAACCTTGAAACTCAGAATTAAATTGAATATAGAGACTTATTTTATGGAAGACCCAGGGAATTTTACTTTTTTCTTCATTTATCGACTGATTTCTAAAATGTATAACAGGTGTTGACTGCTTCCAATCTGAACCGCTTATATTTTCTCTTTCTAAACTCAGGTGAAGCTCATGATTCTAGACTGATGAAAAGGTAACTGCCACCCTTCAATATTCAACCCCACCTGCTATCTGATGACTCTTACTTATTGTTCTAGACTCATTTACCAGGAAAGGGTAAGAAGTCAGACCTCCATTACCTTGCTGGAAAATGTCAATAACCAGCAGTCCTGGAATGTCCTCTTCACTTTGGTGTGGATTAGATGGATTAAATTTAACATCATTGATGAAGAGAAGTAGTATATCAAATGTAAATGGAACAAAGAGAACAAACAGTTACTCTTTTGCCTGTCTTATGGACACCCAGCTACACAGCCCTTGTCTCGTACATCCAAAGGCCTGAAGTAGCCATGTTGCTTGAGTTGGACACACCTCTCCATGGCAATGTGCAAATTTTCTTGTCTTATTTATGTGAATAACAACAAAGACAGGGCTTTTTCTTTTTTTTTTTCTTTCTTTTTTTTATTTTTTTTTTATTTTTTTTTTTTTTTTTTCTTCCCAGTTTTATGTTGCTTTCACTAAAATAGAGAAGATCAGCCTGTAAAGAATAAAGAATTTGTCTACACTTTGGCCATCACAGAATCAGGGGCAGAACTTCTCCCTGACACGTTCATTGAAATCAGGTTGTTAATGAAGAAACAAGGTAAAGAATGGGAAAAAGAAACATTGTTCTTTCTAGGCCTTTATTTTGTAAACATTTGGACTTGTGCAAATTTGTTAATTGAAGCAATTGATTTTTGCCTGAAAATGGTAGCAATGTCTAATTCATTAAAGCCTAAAATAACATCCTTTGGGCTAAATGGGGTCATTTCATTTGTAACCTTTTAGTGATGTATTAACATTTCGGAAGCATTTCTGTGCATATCTTAAAAAGTGCCACATTAACAGGAACGGGCCTGGAGAAAGAAAAAAAGAGTTACAAACACTCACACACGCACACAGGCACACACACACACAATATATATGGCCTCCAGCTCCTGTCCTTCCTCTTCTGCAGCATTTTAAGGTCTGTGTTTAATATTGCCAAGCCTACTTGAGTGATAAATGCAACTGTATAAAAATTACTTATTACAAGCTGTCATGTTGCCTCACTCACATTGCAGGGCTAGAGGCACTGTACATAAAGCTCGAATCTCCACCTTGACAGCATCGGCAGGGCTGGCTTTAAAATAAAATGCTTTCAGTCATGAATACAAAACATAATTTACCTTTTCATAATACTTCAGTTTGGAAACACTTTGGAAAGCTCATGTTACCATCAAACCTTTACCTGAGCCGTGCCAGTACCCAGTTAATTTCGAGTTGTCAATTTACTTCAGCGCCGCTTTCCATCACTCAGCCTTTGAAGAAACATTAAGCTGTTCAAATTGCCATCCCTTTAATTTTTTTTTTTTTATTTTTTTTTTAAAGTTATATTTAACCTCGATTCTTTGGCAGCGAGTAGTTGACACAATAGGATTATCCCAAGCATTAAATTACACTTTGGGAGAGTGCCTGCTCAGCGCACTTCTTTTTCAGAAGCCTCTTGACTTAATGTGTGTTCCCGACACCAAAGATTATCCCAACTCCCATCCCTTGTTTTTCCCCTCTCTTTCGCATAGCACCCAGTTACACAATTCCCCTTGAGTTGCTCCTCCCTCCCAGAGAGGTTCAGAGGTTTAATTCTGTGCTGTGGTAGCCCAGCCACCCCTTTTCTCCTGCATTAGTACTGTATTGATGCTTAAATATAAAAGCTCACTGTAAGCTGTGGATGTCAGTGAGATTGAAATTGAAAGTGAAGGTTCTGGGGAGGCTGGCTGGGTAACAACTGATGCGTTGTGACTGTTTTTATAGTTGGTCATGATGCATACAGTATGTGAAGTTCCCATCTGTACTGGTGTCTGCCCACCAGCCACCCTGCCACATTCGCAAAAGTGGCTCCAGCACCGAGTGCAATAAGAACAGAACTGCAGATGCCTCCCTTTAGCCCAAATTCCTTTTGACAATGTTCACATCCAGTTAGGGCCCAAAGTGCCTGTACTTGTCAGGAGGGATAAAGAGTGAGGAAAGTAGTCCCTTTTCGAAAGTGAAACAGAATTGCCAAAGGAAATATTTTCTCTTCTTCCCCCTCCTTCCCCTCTTTGGCTGCCCCCGCCATTGCAAATCTCTTGTCCTCCCCTTTCCCTCCTGAAAGGAAAAAAAAAAAAAAGAAAAAGAAAGAAAAAATAATTATATTGACATCTCTGAAACAGGCTTACAACAATTGCCTTTTTTTATTTTTTCTCAAGCAATTGGTGGAGAAAGAGATTGCAGTTGTAAGAGTGGAAGGAAGACCGGATTTCACACCGCTGACTATAGCAACCCACAACAGGTACATCATATTCCTGAGCTCTGGGACTCAGCTACTGGGGGATTCATGGTCTCTAGTGGGTCGCTTAGCTAGATGCCAAATATAGGTGTGTATTGCCTGTGCTGTTGGAGTGTATTTCTATTCCACCCATACAGATAAAATTTGTCTAGAAGCAAATTCATATCCTTATCTTTCTTTCTTTTTTTTCCCCCTTTCCTCTGGAGTATAGTTTATTAATGGAGCATTTAAATAATCTAGACAATAATATCATTTATTTATTTATTTATTTATTTATTTATTTATTTATTTATTTATTTATTTGATGAGGGGATTGAGTGCACCCTCAGTAAGTTCGCAGACGACACTAAGCTGGGAGGGAGTGTTGATCTGCCTGAGGGGAGAAGGGCACTACAGAGAGACCTGGATAGACTTGATCGATGGGCCAAGGTTAATGGAATGAGTTTCAACAGGGCCAAGTGTCGGGTCCTGCATTTTGGTCATAACAACCCCAGGCAATCCTACAGGCTTGGGGAGGTGTGGCTGGAAAGCTCCCAGACGGAAAGGGACCTTGGTGTGCTGATGGACAGTCGGCTGAATATGAGCCAGCAGTGTGCCCAGGTGGCCAAGAAGGCCAATGGCATCCTGGCTTGTATCAGGAATGGTGTGGTGAGCAGGACTAAGGAAGTCATCCTGCCCCTGTACTCAGCATTGGTGAGGCCTCACCTCGAGTACTGTGTCCAGTTTTGGGCACCTCAGCACAAGAAGGACATGGAGGTACTGGAGCAGGTCCAGAGAAGGGCAACGAGGCTTGTTAAGGGCTTGGAGAATCAGCCCTATGAGGAGAGACTAAGGAAGCTGGGGCTGTTTAGTCTGAGGAAGAGGAGGCTGAGGGGAGACCTTATTGCTGTCTTCCAGTACCTGAAAGGTTCTTACAGTGAGAGTGGGGCAGGTCTATTCTCACTACTGACTTGTGACAGGACGAGGGGAAATGGCCTCAAGTTGCGCCAGGGCAAGTTTAGGTTGGATATTAGAAAGAACTTCTTTACAGAAAGGGTGGTTAGGTACTGGAATGGGCTCCCCAAGGAGGTGGTTGAATCGCCATCCCTGGATGTGTTTAAGAGCCGCTTGGATGTGGTACTCAGGGATATGATTTAGCAGAGGTTTGTTGTTGTGGTATTGTTTTGTGGTTGTTTTTTAAGAGATAGGCTACTGGTTAGGCTGCGGTTGGACTCGATGATCTTCAAGGTCTTTTCCAACCTGAGTAATTCTATGATTCTATGATTTTCCCTTTTTCCCTTTTCCTTGGTACAGGGTAAGAACACAAAGGCTTTTTTGGTTCTAACAAAAATCTAACAACAGGTCTGTGCCTCAGTTTCCACATCTGTAAAGCAGCAGATACAGTGCTATGTCAGTAGAGGGCTCTGAAGGTGTTGTCAAGTACTCAGAAGGAGTAGTGCTGCCCTGGCACAGCTGCCCAGGTGGTGGGGTCACCAAACCCCCTGGGGCTATACAGGTACTGTGGAGATGTGACATTGAGGGACATGGTCAGTGGGCATGGTGAGAATGAGCTGGGGTTGGACTGGGTGATCTTAGAGATCTTTTCCAACCTTAATGATTCAATAACTCTATGACGACTGGTGCATTAGATAGCAGAGAAATACATTTTCGAGAAAATCCCTTGATTTAAAAGTTATGTTAAAGGGACATAAAATGTTCACAGTGGACAGAATAGCATTTGAAAAATACCATTTGATTAAGTATGAAAATGCTGGATCTTAAAATTTAAGATTTTAGTTGATCTTTGAGATTTAAAAAAATCTTACCTACAACGGTAACACAAATGCATCTGACACGCTGTTCATTTGTCTCCTCATACCTTCAAGCAGTAATTCAATAAGAATTAGGTAATTAATAAATGCAAACCCCTCTTAGAATTGTCTATGTATGTCTAAACACATCATTAAATTTGGATTACTTTCCTAGACTTTTGTTTCCTTTTGAGATACGGAAATTGGGTGAAATTTAAGTAAATTAAATATCTCCACAGTAAAGAAAGAATGCTTTCATTTCTGGCTGATCTGAGATTAAAGTAGAAACAAAGTCAAGGACACACTGGGTTGTATTTTGGATCATAGTATCACATTAAGAAAACAAAACAAAACAACAACCAAACTCTATAAGAATCTTGGGCTAAATTCAGGTTGGTTGGTTGAAAGAGTGATGGCTTCCATGCTATTATATCTCCTGTTCAGAATAGGTGTGCTGTAGCCTCTGGAATCTCTGGGATGTGGGGCATCAAAGGGTACATCTATGGGCAGTGCCTGTTCCAAAAATAGCAGCTAAAGCTCTGATATTCAGAAGCAGGCTCAGGTAGACTTTCCTTCAGCACAGGTTCTTGAGAATTCATCTGTCTTGTCCTGATTCTGTGCAGAGAACAATAATTTTAATTCCTTCTGTCTTTGCATCAGGCGGTTGAGGGATTGTCTTCAGGCAGTTGACACACTACAGTAAGCAATTGTAAACCTAGAAAAGACAGAAGGAATTAAAACAGGGAGGATTTTTCCCTTACTTCCATGTCACCACCCCCAACCCATCCCCTTAAAAAGAAATTATATTAAAAGACCATAAAAATCTGAGAAACAATTATGAAGAAACTGGTTTCCCAGTGAGTCTTGGAACCCTATTCTTTGTTAATGGAAGGCATAGCATTAGGAGTCTGACGGCTCTTCCATCACTATGCAATCTCAGGAGGGTAGTTTAGGTCCAGATATCTTCAAGTTGGAGATATACCATAAAATAATTACTAATATTTCTGTGCGGAGTGGAGAGAAATGGGAACCATAGGTTGGTTATAGAGATTGAGGGAGGCACACATTCTCTAGATGAGTCTGTCTCCATTCACTTTAGGATGAAGAACTTGGGATGTGCTTCCACAGAAACCCCAAGAGTTTAAATCACCAAAGCAAGAGGTTGTCCTATCCCTGTTGCCTGGCTCACACTTCTTGACTTGTCCTGCAGCAAGCTCTGATGCAGACACTCCATGACACGGTGTCATTAACTGAGAGCTGCTGCAAAAAAAGGATGCTCATTTGTCCTCAGACGTCATTAATGAGCAATAATGTCAGTAGTAGGAGTGAGAGAGACCTGAAACACTCATTTGGAGCCAGGCAGACTTCCAAAGGTATTAAAGCAATGGCAGAATGTAGGCAGTTTTATTCTACACTGCCACACTTTTGGTGGCATATGGTATGTGAGATGAATCTCACCTGTAGACTTAGTTCATGCTGGGAAGGGAAGTGCTGCCATTAGAGATCCCAAATGGGCTCACATGATGTGAGTAGAGGGAATACCACAGTGTGTTGAACATCTTGGACAAGTCCAGGAAATAGTGTAGCTGAAGCAATAATATTTTCATGCTCAGATCTGCTCAGACCTCACTGTGCCAGTGTGGAGGTGTCCTCAGATTCCCGTGACTTAAACACTGGGAAGTGAAACACGGTAGAGTCCTTTCCCTGGCTCTTAGGCAGCTTGGCATGTTTCAGGCATCCATACCCAAATCCTCTTACTCTCTAAAATGGAATAGGCTGCACCCAAATTGCCTACTGGAGTACTATGATTCAACTGCAGCAGAAATGTTAGGGAGAGAGTGCTTTAAGGCACTCTCAGGTTTACATGGCTGACCTCACTCGACCTGTTACAAAGGTTTCCAGACCTTCAGCAGAAATCAGCAGAGAAGTTTCATGCTTAAAAGATGCAGAAAGCTTTGTTCCATCACACAACCATCTATTGCTTTCATTCTTTAAATTTCACTAGGAAATTTTAGGAGAATTAGAAGCTGAAAACTACCAGGGAATTTTAGGAGGAAGGAAAATGAAACCTGTGTTTGCACAGGATTTTGCTGTTGAAAATAGCTGAGTTTCACATGCCTCTGGCTCTTACAGTGCATTCCAGCTATTGTAGTTTACTACTTTGTCTTTCGGATAAAGAATAGATGCGGGAACTTTTCCACTGACTGCACAAAAAGAAAATACAAATCCTTCTTATGACACAGTTTCATTTTTTTTTACCCTTTCCTAACTTTCCCTGCTGACACAACATTTGGAGGGGGGGTGTCCTCTGATTTCTTGTTAAGCAGAGCTGGGATTGTGTGTGACACGTGAGCAGAAAAGGGCAGAAAAAAAATGAAATGTGTGAACTTGCCTTCCAGTCCTGACCCGGAAGGTTTGTCCATAGAGTGAAAATGTCCACACATGAACTGTTCATTCATCTTCTGCGTTCACTGTATGAAGACTGTCATCAGGATGCCAGCCTGCACCAGCTGTGCGATTTGCCATTTGCTTGCTAGGAGCTGAGTCTAACAAGTCATTTTATGTAGTCTAGGTCTTCCAACAATGTTTGGTAAAAACAAAGCTCAGCCTCAGTATCCTGGGTCAGATTTAAGCCATAAAATGACAATAATATGCTCACTATCTCATTACATATTACCTTAAAGGTGAACAAGGCCATCACAAATCCCTTTGGTTATCTGTCTGCTTTTAGAACTATTCTTATTCTGGATGAATTAGGCACATTCTGGGCCTTTGATATGAATCTATTAATCAGAACTGTCATACTACATCATATTTTGGATCAAGGCGAGAAGCATGAATATTTCCATTGACTGCACAAAAGGAAATGTTGATTCTTCATATGTCACAGTCCTTTCTTCAACTTTCTTTACTTTTTGACACTAAAAACTTGTGAGGGATCTCCCTTGCTTAGCCTTGCCTTTCTTCTTAAACTCCTTATTGGGTGACGGAAATGACAACAGGTAGCAGCTCTTTCAGATGAAGCCCTGTTTCCCCTATGAAAATGAAGACTCAGAGCATAGAATTGAAGATCTTTTAAACTCTCCTCTTTCTTTGTCATAAATGTTCATGAGAACTGCATCAATTAGTTGTGCACAACCGTCTTTTACTTATGTCTGTCCAGTACCACACAGCACTGTTCAGTGTAGTTGAAAAGATACCAGACTGCAGGTGTCTGATGCTAACAGGTTTGAAAAACAGTCTCTTTATAGTCTGGCAGTTTTTGTAACTTCACTTTCAGTTCTTTACATTTATTTTTTCCAAATGTCAAAGTAAGGAAATGGAAGATATTTACAATATTTATTTTTCAAAACTTTACAGATGCTGAGACTGTGAATTAAACTGTTTTCAAAACCCAGTCCTGCTGAAGATACTCTTGCCAGATGATGCTTCTTTCTCCATTCTGGAGCACAAAAACTAAAAAACATTCTGTCACAAACTTGTGCTATTTTCATATTCCAGGGCAGCGAGTTAAATTTTGGGAATCTGAAGGAGTTGTTGTTAGACCTGAAATTTTTATTGGGTAATAATAAACGTCAGTCTCCGGAAGGATTTCTGTAGTGTCAGTGCTATTTATTTTGGCACAGCAGCATGACTGAAGAAAGGGAAGACACAGTATTTTCTGTTGTTGGTTTTCCTAGTGTACACTTAATGCATTTCAGTTTGTTAAAGCTTTGGAGCCCAGTTAAGTATCAGAATGTAAGATTGGACATATACAGTTAAATCCCATCTGGTCATCCCTGACTATGACTAGAGGTGAATAGCTCAACAAAAGCGTAACACTGGGTTTCACACACAGTAAACACAAGATGTTCTCCCAGCCTCCAATGAACTTGTCTCTGGGCTGAACAGGATTGTATTTAATGACTGTCCATGATTTTTGCATCCAGGAATTTCTTCAGTGAACCCCTGTAGGCTTTAGGATCCAAAGCACCCCACATATATATAAAATATATATCATATATATAGAATCATAGAATCACTCAGGTTGGAAAAGGCCTTAAAGATCATTGAGTCCAACCACAATCTGACCATACTACCCTAACTAACAACCCTCTGCTAAACCTGAGCACCACATCCAAACAGATTTTAAACTCATTCAGGGATGGTGACTCAACCACCTGCCTGGGCAGCCCATTCCAGTGCTTAAACAGCCCTTTCTGTAAATAAGTTTTTCCTGATATACAACCTAAACCTCCCCTGGTGCAATTTAAGGCCATTTCCCCTCCTCCTGTCACCTGTCACCAGTGACAACAGACCAACTCCACTCTCATTGTAAACATCTTTCAGATATTGGAAGAGAGCAATAAGGTCTCCCCTCAGCCTCCTTTTAATATACATATATGAATTTTATACATACATGAATGTTCACTTACATATATGAATATCCTTTATATCTACATATATATGTACACATTCATTACTCAATTATATTCTGTGTGAACAATCATTTCTGGTGCCATATATGTAGGTAGTTTTGAGCATTTCTGTGTATACATAGGGAAATACATTTCACCACTGAGCAACATGCTGCTGTCTCAGTTTTTAGAGAATTATCTCTTTCTCTTCTATTTCTTTCTCTTATCTCTTTCTATTATCTTTCTTCCACACTGATGGACCAATACCAGTTATGTCCCTACTAATCTCACTTCTAGTCTCAATGCAAGTAAACAAGTAAAGGTGATGGTGGGTGCTATTGAACCCCACCTGGAGTATTCCACTGCTTGCATGAATTTCTGCTTTACACTGTTTTCTCTCAAGACCACTGAAACAATGCCTTGGGACAAACAGTAACTCCTTCACAGGGAACAAAAAATGGAGAAGACTTTGGTGCTATCGGATGTGTGTTCTTAAATTTGTGTCATGTTAGAATCCACTCTGGTGTTCAGCACCAGAGTACATTGAAATCACTCCCCCCAGAGGTAAACCCACAGACTGAGGTGCCTACATTCCCCACATGGCTGCGGTTAATTCTGCTTCACTTCAAAAAGCTTGGGAAAAGTGGAGTGCCTTAAGCAGATGCCCACTTAGTGGTAAAACAGCTGAGCCAGCTCATAGAAAAGGCTGAGGGAAGTGGTTGGTCTGAAACATTCTCAGTGCGTTGGTTTTGGAAGGTTCTGAGAAATAGGTTTCTGAAGCAAGAAACTTTATTTTGGGTGTAAATCTTGAAGTCAAACCTGTGGGCATGGATACTGGGAGCTGTGTGTTCCACATCTGCCAGGAGAGATGCTGCCAACACCCATCTTTTGCATAATGGTCCCGTGGTTGCTGCCTTGTCCTGGGAAGCTCAACAACTGGAGCTGCAGGGCAGTTTTAGCCTGAGAAATATTTAAACCAACTCTTCCCATACCCTGCAGTGTGCTTTAACCAGGTACATCTAATACATCCTACATGGATAGCAGCAAACTCTAACCTTTCTGCCATGGACAACTGCTTACAGAGCCACATAGAAAGCAGGCCTGAAGGAATGTGGTTTATTGGGTAGGAGCCTTAGCCAGGATAGGAGTTTCATACTTTCTGGTCTCAGCCTCTCCAAACTGGTTGATATAGACAATGTTTAGCAATTGTTCTCTAGATGGCTAAGTTATTCCAAGCTATTCTTTATTAACCCAAGCCCTACCTGAGGAGAGAATCAGATCAAAAGGAGAAGTGTGTCTTCTAGAAGTTGTATGGTGACATATCACCACTGAGAAAACCAAATATACAGAAAAATAAAGTTATCATGGTATCGTCCCATCTGCTGGAAGACTGCTCTTCTCTTGTGGTAGAATGAAAGTGCCTATGAAAAGCTTTAAGTAGCAAAATGAACCTAAAAATAGTTCACAAACATTGTCAGAAGATATTTCATCTGGATGTAGATTGCACTAGAGAGACTAAAGCTGAACAGAAACAATCACATATCTGTATGTCCACAGACTTGATACAGATGTGTAGATATAAATGACTTACTTTTAGATTTTAAGTACAGGACAGACTTTATACTCCTTTTTGAATAATTTCAGTAAAAAAACCCAAACAGGTTAATCAGCTAAATGAGCAGGATACATTCTTGAAGTGGGGAATCTCTGAAAGAAATAAGAAGGCAACTGGGGAATTAAATCTTGCATGAGAAAATGTGTGACTCAAGTAGGCATCTGTAGATGCACAGGTGGCAGAGCCTGGCATTTCTTAACTTCAGAGTGCTTCACTTCAGTGCCTTTTCTAATGGTATTTCAATGTTTGTGTTCAAGGATGGATGGGCACTTATGCTTGTGCTTGTGGAATGGAACAGAATAAGCATAAGTCAGTTTATTCTCCCTTGCTGATCATAAAAATCTGTGTAAACACACAGTACAGTCTCACAACTTGGTTTCCAGAAATACCAAGGGACATATTCCCAATGATTATTTTCCACGGGTATTCAGAGAGATGATTCTACATTATAACCATGGAAAATGTCATGTGATCATTTCTGAAGTTAGTAACAACTTGTGTGTTTAGAATATAGAAAAAGGTTTGTGGTACGTAAGTATAAAATCACTACTTTCCTTAGTTCCAGACTTCCTGTATTGAGCTTAAATTGCAACAGATGATGATAGAATCGTAGAGTCATAGAATGGTTCAGGGTGGAAAAGACCTTCAAGATCAAGTCCAACCTCAAAGGTCATCAAGCCCAACATCAAAGTCATCAAGTCCAACCTCAAAATAATGATAAAACTCTGGATTTACTTTTTTCACTATAGTTCCCCTTGAAGTTTGATAGAGAGCACAACTGAAGAACAAGAAAGAGAAAACTTCACTCTGAAGTTTTGTTTTTCATTTAGACTAAAAAATCTATCTTGAATACAAAAGAAAAAAGGACATTCTTTTCTCCCCATGTTTTGGCAGAAGTTAAACAAAATCAGAAGGCTGAAAATAAAGAATAGGGAAATAATTTCTTTTGTTATCAAGAGATACGGCAAAGAGACTGTCACAACAGCCTTATTGAAATTAAATACATGCTTTGTAATAAAGGAAATGGCACAACACTTATGAACACTTCTGAAATGAAAAAAAAATATAACAGCATTTCAAAGTCACTTCTGCTGTGATATCAGCTAGGCCCACATTCAATACTGGACCTCTCCGAGGTCTACTATAGAATGGCTTGGGTTGGAAGGGAATTCTTGTAGAAGCATATCATTAAAAATAAAGTACTTACGTTCTATGTGATTAGACTGTTATCAGATAATTTAAATCAGTCATCTGAATGCGTTATTCATTTGAAGCTGACACAACATTATTATAGAGATTTTTACAAGATTCTATTTATAACAAGCAGAAAATTTTAACCTTCTTGGTTCTGTAACAGAAATATAGATTTGGCATTAGTTGTTACTGTTTTTATTAAAATTTTCAGTCTGTTAGTTTTAATGGCCAATAAAAAAATAATTGCATCATAAATTAGTCTGATGGCGAAAAGCTGTATATTTAAACCAACAGAATTTTTCCCTACCTAAAGAAGTAAGTACATAGCTAAAGAGAAGTAGCAGGAAAAAACAACTTGTGGACAAAGTATCAAAATAGATAGGAGAATAAAAGAAATCCTTTGGGGGAAAGGGAGTTATTCAGGTAAAGAAGCTTTTCATCAACATGGGATGTGTCCTTTCTAATAACATTTGTCAGTATGGTTTTATCATTGCAAATGAAATAATGGTAGACAGAGACCCAGCCCCAGTGGGAGAACTGCAAAGAATTTTCAGCACATGAGCAAATCCCTGAAAGATGCTTCTGGAGACAAGACTGGCTCTCTTTAGTCTCCTTGCTTTAGATTGCATAGGACAAAGGCAATTTGATGTAGACACAGCCACCATATGGAACCTGAGTCTCCAAAACACCAAGCTCAGTGCAGGCCATAACCTTCATTATAAGTGTAGTGATCATAGAATCATAGAATCACCAAGGTTGGAAAAGACCTAAAAGATCATCCAGTCCAGCTGTTTACTTATTACCAATAGCTCCCCAAAAAAGTGATGGTCATGACAAAAATTGAGTCATTTTCCTTCATTCTGCACCAGCTTCATAGCAATTCCCACTCCCAAAGAAGCTTTAAAACCACTTTTTAGTTGTTTTGGCATCAGTTCATGTGTCAAGTATTTCTAAGAGAGAGAGAAACCATTCCTGCTCTGGGGACAGACAGGAAAATATTGAAAAAAAAAAAAAATAAATCATAGAATAATTAAGGTTGGAAAAGACCTCTAAGATCACCCCAACCCATCCCACTATGTCCACTGACAGTGCCACATCTCCAGACTTCTTGAACACCTCCAGGGACAGTGACCCCACGACCTCCCTGGGCAGCCCATGCCAGTGCATCACCACTCCTTCCAAGAAGAATTGTTTCCTAATATCCACCCTGAAAGAGATACAATGGGATGAGCGAAGCGACCATGGTGGGAGTTATTTGTGCTTGTGTATGTGTAAGGATGTGCATGCAAAAGTATTGCTGCCCCCTTCTGCAATGTTGGATATCTCAGTGTGTCAGGCAGCCTTGGTGGTGTTGTTGCATCAGCTGGGCTGGGCTGTGAGCACGTGCTGGTCCTACAAACTGAGCAGTAGAGCAACTCTTTGGCAGTACAGTGCAGAAAGGATGGGTTTCCTCTGGTTATGTCATACGCTCATGGGGATTTAGTAGAAACAGAGAAATGGAGCTGCTCTATTCTTAGTGCTAGTAGGACAGGTGACACAACACTGTCATTTGTCACTAGCTGGCACTGCAGGCGACAGATGCAACAGAGGCCAAGAGCCAAATGGTCACGGGAGAGGATCTCGATTTCTGCAAGAGCCCTGCAGTCCTCTTCTTCTTCAAGGCATGGCTGAGAGAAGGGAGCTGCCTCCCTGTGCTGTGGGTTTGTCCTGGGGGGACAAAGTCACACTGTGGGTTGGCAGAGGAGCTGGGCAGGGAGGGGGGCTGGCAGCTTGTCTGGCAGATCCAGACAGACAGGGCGCTTGCCTGCAAGGCAACCCAGCTCCTACCTTTGCCCATTTGCCCTCTGGGGAGGCACTTCCTGTTCATATTCCACCTGGTTTTGGATTTTCCTGTTATTTTGTCCTTCTTGGACACAAAACAGTAAAAGGTATAATTTAAGCATTACAGAATTTGGAAAAATAAATTAATAAACACATAAATAAATAGAAAGCTATTTAAAATGACATAAGCATACCAGTAGTTAGTTTGAGGAGAGATCAGACAGTTGCGCTTTGATCTGTTCTAATTTCACAGCCAGTCTTGCTTCTATGAAGAATTACTTGTTTATTTTTCTTGTGCTGTTAGATTCAATCTTAAATATGTGAGTCTTCACATCTGACTTTAGGTGTTTCCTATGTAGCCGTACCCACCTGTATCATCCGGATCCCCTTTGCAGTCAAGGGAGAGGAACTGATATTTGAGTGTCTGATTTTACCCATCCTAAAGTACAACCTAAATCAGATTGAATCAGCTCTGTCTTAACTGACTGTTTTTACTTTGTTGGCAGCTCAGGATAAATTCAGTTGCCTGCATGTTGTCATGTAGTGCAAGGTACACAAGTTGACCTCAGGCTTTCTCTACAAATGTATGCTGATCATGTGTCTCACCTGACAGCTTTGTGTCTTGGATACAGTAGGACATTTTGACAGCAATAAACATCCAAGTGTCAGAAGAAAGGTGAAACCCTTTGTAGAACCTAGTGAGTTACTTAGCTAGCTAAACACAGGCATCTAAATACCTTTCTAGTTATCTTTTTACTTTGATTGTATTGACTGTTGTTTTAAAGAGTGGTCAAAGCATAAGCAAATGATGACATTTGAAAAGCCCTGTCCTGCCTGACGTCTAGATTTAAGCCCTGTGTCCTGGACTTGTGGCAGTCCAGATGGAGGAGGTGTTCACTGTCTCCACCTGAGTCACCAGGGGTGTATTCTGTGTAGCATCCCAGACTTTCAGATCAGGGTGTGAAGTGCCCTGAGGATAACTGATCTGCCTATTAAAGAGGGCACTGAGGACTTCAGACTTCTCCTTATACTCAGTGGTCACATTCCCCGCAATCTGATAGGATTCATTTTAAATATCCCTTCAGGCATTAGTTAGATTTTTCATTGAATCAGAAATTTCCTGAGGAAGATTTACACACTGTAGAAATGCAAAAGGTTGGATTTGTCCCTGATCTTTCAGCACTGAACAGTCTTTTACTCAGGTGAGCCTTCCAATAATTAACGGAAGGGAAATCAACCTTTACATGGGTAGATAGTGATAGGACTAGGAGGAAAAGATTTGAACTAAAGGAGGGAAGTTTTAGATTAGATACTGGGGGAGGTTTTTCACTGAGAGGTTGGTGAGGTGCTGGAACAGATTACCCAGAGAGGTACAACACCCCATTCCTGGAGGTGTCCAAGGCCAAGTTAGATGGGGCTTTGGGCAATCTGATCTAGTACTCAATCTAGTGGCTGGCAACCCTGCCTGCAGCAGGGGGTTGGAATCTGATAATCCTTGAGGTCCCTTCTAACCCAAGCCATTCAGTGATTCTATGATTCCATGAATTCAGAGTGCCTGAAGTAAATCTGTTGAGGGAGTTTACCTTCAGTAGCCTTCTCTAATTGACAGATACAGCTCAAAAGGAAGATTCAAAACTGAAATGTGGGAGCCTTGAGTCATCAGTGGGAGAACTTCTTTATCTTCACTGATTATATATGGAGCCAGAGAGAACTGCATTTTCATTTTGGCACCTCAAACTAACCTAACTTTAATCCTTTGTCTTTATCTGTCCAGGTGGATTCTGTTTATATTTTCCTCTAGATGCTTGTATTTGGGAAGATGAATATTTCAGTTAGGAAGTATAAAAACCTCACACTGCACTTCAGTGGACCTTCAACTTCAGTTCACTGGGGACCTAGAGAATCACTCCTCTGGTTTTTCAGATTTTCCAGCCTAAATTTAGTGCAATTTTATTTTATTTTATTTTATTTATTTTATTTTATTTTATTTTATTTTATTTTATTTTATTTTATTTTATTTTATTTTATTTTATTTTATTTTATTTTATTTTATTTTATTTTTATTTATTTATTTTCTGAAACCTCATTATTTTGTGGGCAGTTCATTGGAATGCATTCCAAGCTTCTTGGTTGTTCCATGTCTCCGGTTCAGTGATTCAGACGCTCTAGTCAGAACACTGTTATGATATAAACATGGCAATGATTTTCAGCAGTAGAGCTGGATGGGAAGAAATCATCCTCAAATATATGCTACACTTTTCTGGCAAAGAACTTTTACGGTAGAGTTTCATGACAGTGATTACCTGATAATTTTCAAATGGATTGATGATATTCAGGGCTAAAAAACCAACAGATTATCATACCAGAGCAACAAATGTAAGCCTACTAAATTCTTCTTAAAATCAAATAGAGTTATAAGACAGTACCAGCTTTCTGGTACATCAGTATCCTTCAATATCTCCCAACACAATTGCTGAACAAGATATGCATCTATATCACTGGAGAGACACAGTCATGGTAAATCACGGAATAAGACTTTTCATTACATCTAAATCTTTTAATCAAATTGTGTCCCAGCTCAGTTTCAATGTCTATAAATACTGGGCTAATGATCATAAGAATTACTCTTATAGGCGATCAGGAATCTGTAGCCCCAGAAAGTCTCCACAAAGTGACCTATGCCCTGATGAAATCTTTCAGTATTTCTTCATCTTAAGGTAAGAAAAGGTGGGGAATTAGGCAGCAGAAGGAGATGGAAAGGTTGTAAGGATTTTCCATGTTCCAAAATTGAATTGTTTTCTTTAAAAAATAAATAAATCTATATATGTTTTCTCAAACCATTCATAGCCATCTGCAGCCATTGATGATCTTTCTGTATGGCCATCCCCTGTCCAGTTTTTAAGGGGGCACTCAACGCTGTTCAATCAGAGAACAACTCAGTCAGTGAAACTCAGGGGAGTTATCTCCCCTTTATCATTTTTCTGTCACTCTCTCATTTGAGTTTCGAATTCATTTGCTCTATTTTAATACCCTGTTTTTTCATATTGTTGGTTTTTATTCACTAAAGTAATTCCAAAATACAGGGGGATACTGGCAAAACATGACTGGAATTCTCTTGTAGGAGATCCAACTCACTGTGGTTGGTCTGAGTCCTGAGAAATCATCTCAGTGACCATTGGCTTCTTCTACCAAATGACAGTAGAAAATGGTATTAGAACCTGTTGCCTTGAAAATAAACAGAATGGTATATTCTCCTGGAAATTAAGCCACTGATCATTTTTCTGCAACCAAGAAAAAAGGAGATTCCTGGTTCCAAGCAATGCGAAGAACGGCTGGTTTGGCATTGCTTCTGTAACAGTGGCAAGCCTGTTCTACAGGCTGTTTGCACCTACCATCAATAAGACTAAGTGAAACTGCAAGCCATCTGTCTCTGGTGTGACTCTGAACCCCACAGAACATCTCCTCAGTGATGGTAACCATCAGCCAACCCCTGAGTCTTCAGGGAGGTTCTCCATCTGGGTGCAAGGTGTGGGTTTTCTCTACTTATCCTGGTAGATGCCATGGAACAGAAGCTGTAAATGGAAACATTTTATTGTTACACATACTTTAAAACCTTAGAGGGAGATGACTGAAAATTCCTCTTTAGCGAGCATCCTTATGTGCTAAAGCATGTGCCAGTGTGTCTTCTCTTCCCAGTGACACCTGCATTCAATAAATAAGGAAATTCTCAATATAAATTTGCATGTTGCTTTTTTGTCTTCTGGGAAACCACGGAACTTAGAGCAATTGTATGGGCTCCTGCATTAGAAACATAAACAACCTATGCAGCAGTGGGTTTCTGTGTTCATTTAGACAAGCTCTAGTTATCTTTAATGAGCAAAAAAGCTGCAAAAAAAGCTGCTCTATGTGGGCTCTTGCATTTTAACAGCAATGCATTTTCCTGTATTTTTTAAGCTGTGAATATTCTCATCTTTGCACACAGAGATGCCATGCTAAGAATAGGACTTCAGAGGAGCCAGGACACTAACATGTTTTTTAACCGCTATGGATGGCACCAGACTGCAGAGTAGTTGCTGCTTCTGATTTTGTTGTTGTTGCTTCTCCCTTTTTTTATTTTAGTATTTTATTTTATTTTTATTTTATTATTATTATTTTTTAAGGAGATACATATAATCATGTCAACATTTTCTACAGACCAAACATCTGAGAAATTTCTTCTTTGAAGATCTGGCACCAGTTGGTGGTGGAAACTTGCTTCTTTCCCCTTGCTCTGTGCCACAGACCTGCAGATGCCAGATTTGGCATTTGCATCCATGACAAGTAGGCTGCCTTGCCAGCTTGTTTCACTGAAATTGGCTCCTGCTGGGAGGATCTGCTCGCAAACTTGTTATGCTGGCACCTGACCATTTTTGGGTACTATCTTTAACAGGGCACATCTGTTGTAGGCACACATACTCTTTAGCTGTCTCAAAGCACCACGTGACAGACTGCCCTATTTTATGGAATTTATCCAGCCTTGACACACTCTTGGGTACACAGCTCAGCAATTCTACAGTCTTGGTTACACTTGACAACCCAGGCTGACATTAGCAATCTTGTCTCACTTCCCCCCCCGCCCCCCCCTTCCATGAGGAGTAATCACAGTTGCCTTCCTCATCCGTATGGCTAAAACACAAGGCTAAGTCATATGGTTGTCGAGTTTGAGACATATTGGGTCTGTTTGACAACTCCCTTTTTCAAGGCTCTCTAAATAGTGCAGAAAATTCCACTGCAATTAGTTTTGAAAATGTTAAGTGTTTATTAACTGTGAAAGCTCTGAAGGGAAAGCAAAAATAAATGGATGCCAAGATACCCTTTATTTAAGCTACTGTAATTTGCTTCCTTGAAAATGCAAAGATCAATGGATGGAGAAAAAGCCTGGGAGACCCTTTGATTTCATCCTTGTATCTGATTTTTCTTATGGGAGTTTGGGAGCTAGAACCAGGTATATTCATTATTCTTGGCAAAGTACTTCTGATGATAAAATTAATGCTGCTTCAGCAAGAATCAGAGAATTCAGCTCTAGAGAAAAGCAAGAAAATGCTGATTTATTTCATTTAGGTGAGGGCAAGAGAGAAAATGAGGAGTCTGAGTCCACCAGAACCAAAACAATGCTGCAGAAACTTCTGATACTGTGACAGAAGAGCAGTGAGACAGCTAATTAAACCATTGCCCATGTCTGTGCTCCAGCCAGATCGCAGCTCCATACAGATTATGCCAAAAAATGGATACCAAAAATTTCTTTATTTGTTAATTACATGATCTCTGAAAAAATAAAAGAGAAAAAGAATGACCGTCAGAGATCCCGTCATTTAAGTGAAACACAAATTTGACTCCAGAAACACTCCTAAACATCCCAAAACCTTTACAATCAAATATCATTCAGTCTTGCGCTTGTTTCTAGCCCAGGAAGAATTCCATATAGATGGAAGTTAAAAGCTGGGCTATTTTTATATTAAAAATGCCTCCTTTGGTCCATATGTGAGATTTCAGTTTTGCTTCTTCAGTGTTGACCATTCTGTGTAAAAGTAGCCATGATCTATGTGTCTCTAGAGCAGGCACCGCAGAAAGTAAACCTGATTAGTATATACAGAAAAAAAACACCTTTCTGATTCTGCCTTGTTTCTTACTTTTCTTGAAAGTATCCATGTATCATATTCCTAGTATCTAAATATTAGGAGAAAGAGGAAGGAAAGTGAAGCACTGGAGGAATTTGCTTGAGAAATATGTGTTGGAATATCCATCCCTGGAAGTTTTTTGACAGTGGGGTAGGTTAGCAGGTGCTAACCTAGTAGGTGCTAAAAGGTTTTTAGCAGTTAAAAGTTAAAAGGCTTAGTTAAAAGGCTTTTAGTAGGTGCTAAAAGGTCTCAGATATGGTTGACCTTGCTGTGATTAAAGAGTAAAGTAGAGGACCTCATGCAGTCCATCTTAGCTTCAAGTCCTATAGTTTCTATGCAGGTAAGATGGTGATGAAGATATTGACACTGTGTTCAGATTCCTCTGCAGTGTCTTCCTCTATCAGGGTTTTGTCTCTTACACATTATCAAAGATAATCTGAAAAAGAAAACCTTAGAGAAAAAGACTGTGATGATATATTCTCTATATTCTCTTTTTTTTTTGATGATTGGACAAGATGACCTTAGAGTTCTCTTCCAATGCTTCTATAATTCTATGATTTCTCGTATCACACAAAAACCCAAGGATAGTGTTTCACTTCTCCATGTCTTAACAAACAGTGTGCAATAGTTTTTTTTTATACTTACTTCTTTTCTTGTCTTAACAAAAAACCGGATCAGCAACATTGCATTCAAGAACAAATGGAAATACTCTGAAATTATTATTTGAATTAAGTGATTTATGGAAATTGAACTGAAAATAGAAATAGACAGAGTTAATATGGTGAATCCTGAAGTGACTTCTTATTTTGTAAGATGCACTGAAAGAATGCATTGAAATTGCCTCCTAGAGAGCATGTGTATTGCTACAGATACATGAGTGTTTTCATGTCTTACATGCTTGTACATACATGTGCATGTAATGCATACCATAGGCCAACATTTTGGCATGGCTTACTGCAATGATATTTGGTTATTTCTCTTTGAAGACTGGAAACTGAAGCCAATTATTTTCTAAATGATTCTAGGAGTAATTTCTGAAAGGAAAAGCAACAAAAAAAATCTGATGTTTCTCTGCCTACAGATAGGTTTTCATTTCTCACTGCCCTTTTTCTCCATTGCCTTGTGAAATTTTTGTCCACTCTCAGCCAAAACTGAAAGTGGCCTGGAGGTCTAAAATGAATGAAATTCCTACTGGGAAACAAGAATCTGTAAGAGCTGTGAGACTAATCACTCCGTGGCCTTAAAATATTTCACTTGAGCTGAGTAGCTACTCGGCACCACAGAAGCCCCTGGTTTTACCTTGCTTCAAAATCACTGCTGGTTCTTCCTGATGCATCACGTAGAACCATCAGTAGGAGGGGCCTCAAGCGGCACACAGTCCATCTGTGCACACTCCCTTCACAGCTGTTTGGGTTCCAATATTACACAGTCTTTTTCTCATAGTGAAAAAAATAAAAGGAAAGCATTCTCAGACAGAGAATGAAAACAGAGCCTGAAAACAGGCTCAACATGACTTTGTAGGAAAGGGAAGTGTTTACTCTGTATCTTCAAGACAAAGTGAACACTAGAACCAGGAGAAGGAGTTGCTGGACTCTGCTACCCATAAGCTTCCTCTGTGATGTTGACATTGTCATTTTCTTGCTGTAGTTTGGGTCAACAGGCCTGCATTCATCTCTTCCAATTTATATATAGTTATGTAAGTATCTGTGTTGATGTAGGATCCTCCTATAGTCAATACAGAAGAGGAAAACCACAGAAAACGAATCTTTGCTGATTCTACTGAGATACTTCTTTCTTTTTTCATTTACTAGATTATGATCCTACAGCACCTCACATACCTTAAGTCATACAGGATAAATCAAGACCTAGACTGACAGGAAAAACAAGAATCAGACCTACAGCAGGCAGTCTGGGTGACACTGTGAAAAGTGATTCCACCTACACGTCCATCTAAACTTCACATAGGAAAGGTCTTGCAAGACAGACCTTGCAATAAGGACTCCCAAAAACTGTGAGATGGTCTGGTTGTGGTTCATATAAAAGTAAAATGTTTTTTTGTCAGTCCTGTCTGATAAAACAAGGCCTCAGAGTGTGTCTTTCCTTAATAACCTTTATCATGGCACTCCTCACCTTTCGTACTCAGATGGCCGACTCTCCCAAACTTCACATGAAATACTTTCCTGCACAAGCTGTGACACAGTGTGGAAAGATCAAAGGCTGTTGTCTGACTGCTGATTTCTGCTAACATTGAAAAAAGTCATCCAGGTGCAGAAAAGACCTTTAACCCTTTCTTCAGCCCGTTTGTTGAAGAGGAAAAACCTTTCTTGTTCTTAGGTTGTTCTAATCCTTAGATCCAGTAGGCTATATGTGAGAAAGTCTCAGGAAAAAGGGTTTGGTAACTCTGATATTTATTTTGCTTCAAAAGAAAGATGCTGAGAGAAGCAGTATGAAACAAAGTAAATAATGAAGATTGGGTTTACCAATGTCAATCCTGTCAAATCCAAACAAGATTATTAAATCTGTATTTATACCACATCCATCTCAGTGCCCCTATCTTTTGATCTCTCTATTATCCATGCATGTAAGTAGCTTTTGTGCACTGCAGCATCTCTACTCCACTTCAAGGAGAAACATAGAAAACGACCACTCCTAGAAAGCACAGAATCTGTGCTTTGAAAGACTTTGAAAGATCCTCTGCTACATTACCTGATCCAAGATGAGATCAGTTTCAGCTAAATAATTTGTTACAAATGTCTGAGCCATCTTACAAAATTGCGGTGAATATGATTCCACAGTTTTCCTACTGAGAGTGGTGGATGTGGTGACTCCTGTTAATGTCTGTGTTGAGAATCCCAAAGGCTCTAGAGGCCTGAAGTTCTCCTTTAGGATATCTTATAAGCTACTTATTTTTTTGCCATGAATGGGATATCTTAACAGTAAAGCCTTTGTTTTGCAAAATTTGGAACCACTTTATCCCTGAGTCAAATTAAAACCAGAGAGCTATCACTTTGCAATGCAGAAGCATCTTGTTCTGATATTTTAGTCACCATGATAGCTTATTCCAAAATGATCCAATTAAATAATCCAATCCAAGTAATTTGTAACACTAGAGTAGCATAATCTACTCCGAATAGTCTGTAGCACTAGAATTACATTGTGAGCAGCAAAACATCTTGCAGAACTTTAAAGAAATAGCAGCAGGAAATTCTTAGTTTGTTGAGTAGGACTTCACAAGAGGGAAGACTGAAGCTATCTTGGAGATGTTGTGCTTCGGTAACAACATGAGTCTGTGAGGTGCTGGACAGTTTAACACAAGAAAGCTAAAGTTGCTGTCCAGACTCACAGCAATTTATTTTTCCCTTTCTCCCTGTATTTCTTCTCTGACCATTGCCTTTGTATCCGTATGTATGTAAACCCTTTCTGGCAGGACAGGGCTGTGCCTCTTAAGATTTACTCTGCACCTTAAGGCTGGATTTGCTCCACCCAGGCTGGATGTGGCTCTGGGCAGCCTGTTCTGGTGGTTGGCAGCCCTGCACATAGCAGGGGGGTTGAAACTATATGATCGTTGTGGTCCTTTTCAACCCAGGCCATTCTATGATTCTACAGTACTTAATCAAATTTAGCTCTCAGCTCAGGTATATAGACACTGACATCCAAAGGTGGATTTATTAGAAGGAATGAAGAGGACTTTTAGCAGCCTTGTCTTGATATCTTTTCAGCATAATATAGTGTTGGACTACTGTCCTGCATATCAGTCAAGCACATAATGGGAGGAATGTGGTAGAATTGGAGAGGAGCAGTAGCCTTACAAAACATCTGCTGGCCAATTTCAGCCAAAAATTGCCTGATTGGGTATAGATTGCAAGGAGGAAGAAAGTGAATCTCTGAATGGTATCATGCAACCATTCACAAGTTTAAATCAGAGTTTGCCCCTTACTGGGCATGAGGGGATCCAGCTGCAAACACAGAACGATTCCTTACCTGGCTTCAGTTTTCCTATTAAATACAGAATAAATGATTATGCTGTGTTTTTCTCGTACTTCCTTGATTTGTCTTATGTCTTCACATTCTGAGATTTTCTGTGGAATGATTAAATGTTTCTGTCTTAAAGAAATAAATGGGCTAGAGCGCTAATAGTTGAAACAGACCAGAGAAATATTACTTTTAATTTACTCTTGTAAGAATAGAACAGGGGAATATTGATGGGGGTGGGGTGTTGGGGGGAGGGTAAAGAAAGAAAGAAAAAGCTGAAATTATTTGCCCCATGTCACACAGGAAAGTTCAGTAAATGTAGATATTTCTAAGTTCAGAACCAAGGGAAGGAAGGTGAAATCATCCTTTATTAAAAATGTTAGAACAGTAGAAAGCGGTGACACAGGATAATAGGTCAACCATTGAATCTGAGGAACATTAATATTTCCAAACTCCAGAAAGAAATGTCAGAATCATCTCCTTGATAATAAGCAAAACTAAAACAGATCTTGAGTTGATATCTTGAAACAGAAACCTGGTAATCGTGAATCCGAGAGCCCTTCCAATTTAACTGCAGTATATCTGAATTTGGAGGACAACAAGTCTCTCTCTGCTATTTCAATAGACATGGTTCTTCATCCTGTATTTGTGGATCTGGCTTTGCATTCACAAAAGGCTGCATGAGTCAACTGGTGGGAATTTTCCATGTGTGCTAAAACAGCAATTTTATTTAACACTAATAGCTCAGGCCCCGTGTCTCTCAATTTATAACCCAAAGGTATGGAAGCCCTACTTGCATTTTGCTCTGTCAGCTATGTCACAAAAATACTGATTTAAAGCTCAATTTTTCCTCTCTTTGCATGTTTTCTGTAATGTCTGGATAAGAACTATCTACAGATGCCCTCCCATATTTAAATTTTCCCTTCTCAAGAAAAGATGCACTCCTTAAAGAGCAGATAGGCTCAGGAAAAAATAAAATAAAAGAGAGAGAAAAAAACAGCCCTTCAGGCCTACTCTTTTTCACAAGTGATTGTGATAATGAAAAGGAAATGCTGAAGCTCTCAGTTTATGGTTTTCTGTAAGATCATAATTTGGGAAAACCACTGCCTTCTTAAAAAGGAGGTCACTGCTCCATCCCTCACACCTGCAAGAGGGCAGAAAAGAGATTAAGAGGAAGGCTGTCAGGACAAAAGGGCAGTACCAGCAACTGATCTTCATGTCCACAGCTGCTGCGTCCAGCCCTATTCTCGATGTGCTCACTGGGCAGAGCTTTTTATTCAAAGTATCTAGCACTGACAAATACTAGAGAAGACCCCTTTTGGAGGTAGAGTGTAAGCAGTAAGTTGAATTTTATTTGTTTCAGTTTATGGTTTACTACTTGGATATAAACTCAAGAAAAAGAAATAAGATTGATTCACAGCAGGTTGCTTCTCCTCTAGAAGCAGTAGGAGAAAATCTACCTTTCTCATATAACAGCAATGATGTACCTGTCAAAGAGGGTTTCCGTTTGCAGACATAGTTTTCATTTGTTCCCATCAGATGTCATTCTCGTCATCACTCATTCCAAGTACCCCCAAATGCATCAAGACCGTATGAAGCACTCCTTCCCCTTCACAACTCTTTATCCTAGGGTAAAAATCACAGTTATTAACTATTTGAAAATAATATCAGAGAGAGAAAGAAAAAAAAAACATATTTTAATGAAATATATTTTACCAGCTGGAGGGAACATGAAAGAGACTGCACTATGTATGTTGCTAGCTGCTTGCCTGTCTGTGAAAGGTGCTGGTGGTCGATAGCCATAGTTTGAAAGCTACTGTAGAGACAAAATTGGTGCTGACTGGTGCTGAGCCAATAGGGAGCATCTGTGACTCATGGTGAGAACTGGCAATGGATATGGAGAATTTCCTGAGAGAAGAGAGCAGTGCTATTAGAATAACCTATTAATATCTGACTGTTAAATGCATCTGCACCATCACTGAAATTCTTCTAATTACCTTGGTCAAGACTTCAATAGTCTTTAATTGTCTCAGTGTATGACAAGAGATTGTCCACTGATCTAAGGACATGAAAATGTTGTCTTACCCTAGAAGTTTCTTCCATCTCTTCATTCAAAGATCCTGAATTAGAGCAGCTGGTAGCCTAATTATTTCTGTTTTCTTACTGAGATAGTTAATACTGTAAGTAACACTTGCCACGAACAGAAATCTTTTGTGCATTTCACTGACTTTACTCAGATTAACCCCACCTACCACTTGCCCCTGAAGTCAGTATAATATGACATGGACTGAAAATATATAATAATTATGGAGTCTTTGATTTGACACTTTTTGGGGAAAAAAATATAAATAAAAATACTTTCTCTTACTACCGTAGGTGCCTTTGAAACATAAATTAGAATTTCTTGTCCTAATTTGCCGTTGACAAGTCTTAGAGGCAGAGTTAAGACAAAATTCTTGAGCCAGCAAACTTGCTTCTACAAGTACAAAGGAATTTAAAGAGTGGCCTCAGGAAGAAATGGATGTAGCTGTCAGTCACATGAAAGAATTTAGAAACAGAATGCAATGCTTTGTCAAATGGTGGGATTCAAATGTAATGGCATGTCGTTGACCCTGGTGCTCAGCAACACATATTTCAAATCCCTGAAGATTAATAGGGAAGATGCTTACAGCTCACACAACAGCTGCTGGAAAGTGTTCCTATCTCAGGTTTTAATTACACGTATTTATACAGTAAAAAATTCCTCAATGCAGCATAGCCTGTAGTATGCAACAATTTTGAACATTTATGAGATTCAGGCAATTAAGAGTCTAAACTTTCAAATGTTTCCAGATGGCACACTGATTAACAATTGTGCGAATTTAATATTTGTTTAAATGCACTACTCTGTGAAACACTTCTTAATAGTAGATGAACTCACTGGAATGAATCTAGGCACAACTTCTCTTCAAGCACAACTTGCCTCCTTGCCTGAAGAAGTGGAAATCTTATTAGCTGGTTATATAGACCAAAAGCAGCAGCAAAGCAGTGGCAAGAGATGAAAAAGACAAAATAGAAGCCAAGCTATTTTTTTACTAATGAATGTTTCTTCTTTCTCTTTAGACACAGGTCCCCCCACGGTATTCATGCAAGCCACTTACAACATCAGTCTCCCTGCTCTTGCAAGTGAACCTACTCGTAAGGACATTTCCTTGGGGCTAACGGCTTTATGAATGTTGACATCTGTTGCATGCAGTAAATTGAAGGTGAGGATGTATGGTTTATGTTTTAAAAAACATTTAGTGCATTTAATGGGGTTAAAAGACATTCCTAGAATAATGTGTCTACAGATGATCTGGATATTTCCAGGCCTTCAGTGTACACTGTATTTTTTTGCTTCAGACTGAAATCTATGCAATCCCCCACTTTCTACTAAAATGCCTATTTTTGCAGATGAAGTTTGTTGTAACAGAAATAAACCTATTGATGATGATGTCAGTATCTACGTATCAAGAATTTTCAGAGATTTGTGTAGAAATTTACAGTCTGATAAGTTCATATTTTTGAATGCAGTACTAGAGCTTGAAAGAATAGGAATGGCCTGAAAGTTAAATATTAAAGTCTGATAAATCTTCTATTCTATTCTATTCTATTCTATTCTATTCTATTCTATTCTATTCTATTCTATTCTATTCTATTCTATTCTATTCTATTCTATTCTATTCTTTCTGGGTGACACAGTAACTTCCTGATAGTGAGCAGAGAAAAATATATACCTTCAAAGCAATATTATTTTCTTCTCTTTTACACTCAAGGAGGGGATGAACTGCTCTCTGAGAATTCTTCATGCTCCACATGGTCCATAAAGAGAGTCTGGAATGATTACTTTTGTTGTAGGTTAGAGAACTGTTAGAGAACTAAATTAAGTGAGGTAAATCTCAATAACAATAGAGGTAATTCATTTTGAATCTTAAAACATGTATCATGAATTTCAAAATTAATGGTTGTGTATGCATATGTATTTATGTCAGGGACAGCAGAGCTATTTCACTGTAGGTTCTTTCTGAGACACAATTTTAAACCATTAGTTATGCCTTTTTCCTTTCTTTTCCTTCTTATTTTTCCCCCTTGGGTTACTTAAGCAGGTTGCAAAGCTGGAAACATTCAAGTTGGAGCAGTTTTTGAAGCTCTTCATAATGTCCTGGTTTTCAAATTAAGCAAAGGAAGAATATTCATACACAAACCTGTAAGGAATTTAGAAGGAAACCTTAAAAATTAAAATAGCAAACTGAAATAGTGTGAAATGATTTTAGTAGAACCAGGAGAAACAAAGGAATTCTACCCCTAGGCACTGATTCCTGAACATCTGTAAGGGGAATGTATGAAGTAAATTATGTGGTGTGTTGGGTGTGATATTAAGGACTGTGTTTCTAGCTTGGAAGCAAGAACTGATAATCTCACCATTTGCTTCCACATGGGAATAATACACAAAAGGAAAACGTATGAGGACTGGCCAAAAGAGGGTAAAATATGAATGCTGTCAAAAAGAAGAAAGAATTCTGTGTTTAATTTAACAGCTGGTTAATGGACTAGGATGGACATGGTAACATCTATGTTCTAGAACCCAGAGCCTGGAAGTTACTTTGACATCTTTGATAAGCCACTTGGTCACTATGCTATCTTTTCAACTCTTTGCCTAGTTGGCCTGCAATTGATGGAGACAAGCAATTTTCTTCCTATTTCTTTGACCAAAGTCCTGTATAAGGCATTAACTGCTAAAAATGTCTAACACATCTATGAAGGCATTTGGTAAGATCTGTTTGCTGTCAAAATTGAACTCTTAATGACCAATTTAATTTCTCCTTCACTGAGATACTGAGATTTCATTGTGAAAATTCATATATATGCCAACTCTACTTGTCACTGAATTGCTGTATTATGATAATAATATGTAAGGACTTTTACCTGTTCTATTATTTTACAGAAATTTTGCATCAGCTTCGCCCATTTATCTATTTATTTACTTATTTTCAGTGTCAGGGGATACTGGTTGCATTCCTTCCTTTGTTACATCAGAGATGAGTCGATATATGTTTTTTTCAGTAGCAGTCATGAGCACAAGATTTTAATGCCAGTGTTGACTGGTCCAGAATAATTGCTGAAGGAGGAAGGTGAGGATGAAGAGGGTGCCTCACCCTCAGAAGCATAAAAAGGTGTCCTATTTTACCTACCAAAGGACAAACTATTACAGCCTCTTAATTAAGCACTGCAATTTATTAAGTTTCAAGAAAACTCCTTAATTCTGACAAAGTAATTTTGAGGATAGCACCATATTATTTTTGGAGCATAACAGTTATACTTATCCCTAAATAGCTTGAGAGAACAGCTAATGTGAGAGAAAAAAATAAAGTATAATTTCCAAGAAATAAAAAACACTTTTTCAGTGTAGGAAGGTAATTAACATAGGCTTTCCTACCTGAATTCTAACAAATTCATTCCTATTTTTCCTTAGAGTTTTATCACCACTCACTTTTCCAGATACCGCGTGTGATATATTAGTCTATTTGGATTTGATTGGCAATAAAAACAGACCAGTCAGTCTGTTAGTTCTATAACCTCTTGCATTTAAGAAATAATATAAATAGCATGAAGACAGAGGGAGAAATCAATGTGTCAATTATTTACATAGAAAAAAAAATCTACCTAGTAAAATGAAATTGCTTATTTCCTAAAGGGCAGAGATGAACTTTTTTGGCTGTTTATGCAGAAATGTTATAAATATTTAAATGTAAATAATAAAATCTTTACATGCATAAATAAACATGAGATTGATATTACACACACCATAGCATCAAAAAATGGCAACTGCTGCTTCTTCAGTAAAATGAATATTTCCTGCGATTGAATGGAGAATAATCTCAAAGCTAATAAGAAGATACCTCACAGATGCTCCAATTTCTCACTGCTGTTAACCAAAATTCCCCTTTTCTGAAAAAAAAAAACAAAAAAAACAAAAAAAACAAAAAAAAAAAACAACTGAAGACTTCTCTGGAAGCATTCACAGAATCATAGATTGGTTTGGATGGACAGGGCCTTTAAGATCATGTAGTTCCAACACCCTCCCATAGGTAGGGACACCTGCCTCTAGCCCAGGTTGCTCACAGCCCCATCCATCCTGGCCTTGAATGCTTCCAGGGAGGAAGAATTGACAGCCTTGCTGGACAACCTGTTCCAGTGTCTCACCACCCTCACAGCATTGAATTTGTTCCCAATAGCTAGTCTAAATAGAATTTCTTCCAGTTCGTAGCTATTTCCCCTCATTTTGTGGTTTTGTGCCCTGATAAAAAGTCCATTTCCAGCTTTCCTGCAGTCCCTCTTCTGGTACTGGAAGATTGTTTAGGATGGAAGATGTTTAGGATGAGATTAAATAGGTTCCAGTGTCATTAAACACAGGATGCTAGAGTCAGCACGGGGGAAGCTGAAGGAATGTTAAGAGCTAGAAACACACAGATGTCTGTTACTTTGTCCATTACTAAGGTCTGTATGACTTCAAGAACGAAGCACTTGAATGGGATTTTCTTGTGTTCAAGAAACATTTGGATGTTGCGTTGAGGAATATGATTTAGCTGGGAAGTACTGGTAATGGTTGGACTAGATGATCTTCTAGGTCTTTTCCAACCTTGACAATTCTGTGATTCTGTGGATGCAGGTTTGGTCAGTAGCATAAGAAATGGAACTTGTATGAAAAACAAAATGGTGTTCCCCTGGCTTTCTCTTTGTCTTTAGCATTAAAGATAGTGGAGCTTCTCCTGACCTATATCTCATGTTATGGCAGACTGGTGCTCACAGTCCCTCTCCGTGCTGTGTTAACACACTCAGTGCTGCCTTCAGCTCTCCTGAGTCAGTACTCGGCCACCTGGCTGCATGAGGTACACCTCAGAAGGATGAACCAGGTCCAAGCTCATTACCACTATTTTGCCAGGAGGTTTGTTTTTGAACCTTTGGTTACGTATATATGACTATATAAAACAGGTCATGGATCAGCTGGAGGACAGTCTTTCTTGACAGCTAAAGGGAGCAGCCTAGCTTGTAGGCACATGCCTAAATTCTCTTTCCCTACAGACAGGATAACAGTGTCCAAGCTGCCTGTTGGGAGCAATTCATAGCACATCAGTACCCTGGGCTATGCAGAGACATAGTCTAGGAGAGCCAGCATAAGCCAAAACCACGTAGGAAGCATGTGAGTAATTACATATTCTGGATAACAGGGGAATGGAGTTTGACAACATGTTCTGGCTTTGATTTGTTTGTTGGTATAAATGTAACCTTTGTTCTCAGTAGAGAGTTATGAGGTCCTGAAGAACTCCATGTTTATGAAAAGACTCTAGAGACAGGCTCTAAGAGTACAGGAAATTCTATGATTAGTCTCTTTTCCCACAGACACATTTATTTAAGTAATTTCCCTTTGCTAACATGAGCTCATTTTGTGGTGTACAACTGTTCTAGGCTCTTAATCCATATCACCATCTGTATAGTTTTACCAACTGTAAGCATGACTTATGCAGAATATAAAGTCACTCTGGGAATGTTAAATAAGCAAGTTCAGGAATACCATTTAACATTAAAACTAACAGCAGGAAAATCAATCAAACAACAACAACAAAAACACCAAAACAACTCCCACCTAAATAAAGTCCTTGAAGAGGTCTTGAAATCACGTCTGTGTGTTTGGTGTTATTTTAATAGCAGACCTAAGTTCAAACGCAAGACCACCTGCCCAAGTGAGAGATGGAAAATGTTCAGGACTGTTGAGCACTGCACGCCTTTTCACAGTGGCTCGGCTAAGAGCTATTCAGCACAGGTGTTTAATTACGACACATCAGGGAAGCTCATGGCATTCCACGCTCCTTAGTCTCGCGGTCCCACCTGTGCGGTGGACTTATGTCAGCGAGCAAGGCTGAAAAAGCAGGTATACTGCAATGCTCACAGCTTCCAAAAGTGCTTTGGGGCTTTTCTGAGCAACCAAACTCATTGCAAAAAAGCCACAGGTATACACTGCATGTGCACAGTCGTAACTCTAGATTAGGAAATGCACTGAAGTTATGTTGTTTGGAATTTAAGGGTGGCTTGTGTGCAGCTTGGACCATGACACAGCACTGAGGGTTTCTCTCCAGAAGCCTTAGGAATGAAAGAATCATCTTGAAAAATTCAAGAGAAAGCTGTCTGGAAAATATCCAGTGCAAATACTTTTGCCTTCTGAAAATGCTGAGTTGTGGAGCATGAAATGTGCTATGGAAACATTTCAATTCATCCTAATCTGCCCAAAAATACAAGCAAAGAATGGAATGTCCCGGTAAACTCAGAATACTCAATTTCGGACTTGCTGAGTTTCTATTTTTTGAAAGCTTATAATTAAATAATATTCTATGTTTAACGATAGTCCTTCAGAATTACTAAAATGAAAGGGTGAGTAACTTGGGTCTGTTCAGCCTGGGGAAAAGACTGAGATCTGACCAATGTTCATACATATCTAAAGGGAGGTGGGTGGCAAATGGATGAGGCTGGGCTCTTCTTGGTGGTGTGTAGCAATAGGACTACAACTTGAACACAGGAAGTACTGTGGTAACATGAGGAAGAACCTTATGGTAAGGGTGATGGAAGACTGGCACAGGCTGCCCAGGGAGGTGGTGGAGTCTCCTTCTATAGAGATATAACAGACCTGTCTGGATGCCAACCTGTGCAACCCATTAGCAGGGGGTTGGACTTGATGGCCTCTTGAGGTTCCTTCTAAGCCCTGCAAAGCTGCAACTCTGTGAAAACTATTTCTCTATATGCATTCATCTTTCTTCTATAGCCTTATTTTGAAGGACTTTAAAAAAAGTTGTTCTCTGTGGTTCCATTTTGTTTGCTTCTTTTTGTTGCTGTTTTGTTTCTTTTTTAAATCACATTTAAAGAAACTTTAATTTTTTTTTTTTTCCCAAGGTCTGACTTACTGTCTGAAAGGGAGCAAGATTTCTCCTAGCAGGAGAAACAAATGTTTTAGCAGATATATTTTTGTAGCCTAGGTGCCTGGCTATGCGGAGTAGATGCTCTAATTTCAGTTTTAAAATAGAAACTGCTATCTTCAGTCACACACAGAAAATAGATATTCACACTGGACTGGTTCCAAGGTTCCTGACATAGTTATGAATGTTGTAGTCATAACATAGAAACCATTGGGCTGGTTCTTCCAACAGAAATAAATAATAGTAGAAAAAAAAGGAATAGGTATGTTTACTTTTGAAGAGCACATAGAGTAATACAGTATCAATGTAATACTAGTAAACAAAGTAAACTAGTAAATCAAAACTTGGGTTTTGATTTCTGGAGTGGGATTTATAAAATCTAATTTACAAATAGTAGGGATGAGTTGAAATCAGTGATCTAGTCTAGCTGGACAAATAACTGAGAAGTACTGTACCCTTACAAGGCAATTCACATCTGCCAGGTGCCGGGTGTGGAATGAGATAAATAGGATATGAATGGACTTCGTTAGACTGTGTTTTAGGTGACCAGAGTTGGGTTAGGTTAATCCCAGTGATGTATTTGGGATGGTTTCATCTCACTTAGGTTTAAATGCTTAAAAGGTCTGACCATGCAATCATTCACATCAGAGTTAGTGACCTTGGTTTGGGTTTTAGTGAGTGGAGATGAATAGGCATTTTCAAAGTGTAGCTAGTTTGGTTGAGGTGAATACATTTTCAATTTTTATCATGAAGTGAGATTGGAAAATGACCTCCAAGTTTAACGTTTCATCTGAAGATTTCCAAAATTAAAAATGAAACAATTTCTAGTATAAACTAGAGGAACAGCATTTTCTTCTCTGGACAGTTGGATTCTGGAGATCGGATCTTTTCTATGACTGAGGTGCTTGGAATTTAGAGTTCTGTTCTCCACAGGAGAAAAAATGGTAAAGTAATGCAGTGTATCCCCATTACCTCAGCTGTCACTGAGGTTACCAAATAATAGGTGTTGTTTTGTGAGGTTTTTTTTTTGTTTATTTGTTTTTTTGTTTTGTTTTGTTTTGTTTTGTTTTTTGCAGCAGCAGATTCAGGTAGCTTTTATAGGAATGCTAATCTCCAGGCTGGGCTTTGAGGTACCTCCTTAGTCCAATATCTAACTAATGCTCAAGCATTTTCTTTGTCATGAGGGTTGAAAAGTGCTGATGACATTAGCTTAGATAAATAACAGTTATATCCCAGTTTTGGCTGTTGGTCATAATCAGACTATACAGCCTTCCATGGAACAATAGAGAACATTGGAATTCTATCCAAATTATAGAAAGCACGATAGCTGGAGATTAAATAATTACTGAATGTGTAATGTGCACCTTTAATTTAAGAAAGCTGGAGCTTGCTTTGATATACCTTGGGATTTTGCAATATGACTCTCAGTCTACACTAGATTTTAGCAGCATGTCTTTATTTTTGATACCAGAGTGTTGCTTTAACACAACATATGGAATATTTAGAACCTTAATGAAAGTGTGAATCATTAGTCTAATCTCTTATTGGCATAATTAAATCAGAATCTTCAGAAAAAGTTGGAATTTGGCTTTTGGTTTAACTCAGTCTTTCCAAGTTTAAAACTGATGCTTTGAAACTGTTACAGAAATCACAGATAACTATGACTGCAATGTAAATACTGAACATGAAATGATTTGTTTGCATTGCTGCTTTTCCATTAACATCCAAAACTCTGTTCTAGAATTACAAGTTTTGTGTATCAAGATCTATAGACAGGCAAAAAAGGAAGAGGTTTCTATGTGCAAGAGAACATCTTCCTAAGTTTAAAAAATGTATTATCTAGTTATTCTAAATGCAGTCAATGATGTCACTCTTTTGAGACAATTTTTGCTCTCCCTTTTAAGATGTTGTTATCTAGAGCACGTATTCATATGTTGTTTTGCCATAACCTTTGAAACAGTTCTTTGATTTCAGCTCTTTTCTACCCTGGTGTAGCACAGCCACTACAGAAACACTGGAAACTAGGATGACACTCAGCTTTCTTGTCAGTCAATGGAGTAAGATGGGCATCGTCAAAGGATGGGTCATTGCAATACCTCACCACAGAGGGAAACTTGACAAGTGACTTAGATGAGATACTAACAAGCCATTAAAAATAACCACAATTAATTCCATTATTGGTATCTACAGAAAAACAGGTCAAATTTTGTCTATATGGCTACATTTAGAAAAACAATCTGCAGTGTTCACTCTTAGAGAAAGCAATTTGTTTTTTAGTGTTCCAGTATCAACAGCACAATAGCGTAATTGTTTAGTCAGTGGCTTATGAAGACGTATTCAGTATTTAGTCATTAAAAAAAAAGAAAGAAAGCAGTATTTCCTTTTTATTGGAGAAGCCTACTGTTAAACATTTCTCTATCTAATGTTTAGTAAATACCTGGCTCTATCTTGTACCAATCTTGACAATAATTAACCTGAAATAACTGCAGTTGTTTTATATATCGAAACATATTTACTTTGACAGATTTAATTTGCTTGTTAAACAAAGGGTAAATGGTTAAAATGACACTCTTTAGCAAAGAGAATAAATTCTGTTACAATTTCCTTTCCTTGGAGGTACCTGCAGCTGTTCTGACTAGAAGTCAGCATTACTGTGAGAGGTTACAGCATGTTGGGTTTGGTCAAGGTACAAACTCATTTCCCATAGTGGTTTAGAGCAAGCCTGGAGCCCCATATATTACATGGTGGTGTTGTATTTGATTCTTTGCGAATGGCAGCCTCCAAGAAGAGCTAGACTTGGTTTTTGAGAATTATCATGCAAGAATGTTGGTGGACATGAGCAGAGGTACAGACCAGCTCTCCTAAGAAAGCAAGCTTGGGTTGCATGAACACCCAGCACTGTCATGAAGGATAGAAAGATAAAGGAGATAAGCAGCACAGAACTAGAATTGAGACTTAATGTGTGAGAGTGAGGCTTTTTCATATGCTAATTCTCTTAAAAGGAGCTGAAATTTACACTGGCTGGGTTTACCAGCAAGAGCAGCTTACCTCTATAGCCACCATAACTTGGTCAGTGGACGTCATGTAAACTAAGCCTGAGTGCTACATTTCTTTATCTCATATTTTCATTAGAAAGTTTACAGCTTAATAATTTAATTATATGAATAAAATCTTTGTTTATCCTTGATTAATTCTTATTTTTTCCCCGATTTACAGTATGCAACTGTTAGAGCAGTTTTACTTAATGAAGATGTGAATTAGCTGGAAAATAACATATTGTGCTGTATGTAAAATGAGGAAAAGCATGCATAATGCTTCCTCTCATTTGTACGTACTACATTGGTGATTGTCAAAAACAGGATTAACTGCCTCTCTTGGGTTGTGCGTTCCAAAATGCTTAATCTATTCTCCCTTTGATACGATAGAGTAACTCCCACTCACACACAGGCATGCTGGAACAAAAAATATTAATCTACCCATGTTTCTCATCTCATATTAATTTCCTACTAGTCTTCATTAGCACCCCAAATCGCTGCAGTTCTCACCAGTGGAAAAATAAATCACCAATATAAAGTGCTGTATATTGAAAGCCAAATTTTTTGAATACCAAAAATTAGAAGGATTATTATCCTTCAGTTTCGGTGAGGGCTGGAAATTCCTTTCATGAATACAGTGAACATTTTTGAGTCCTTTTGGAAGACATGAATGTAGAACCGGGAAGAGACTGGAGCAGTGATTGTCAGTGGCAGATTTGGGCTGTCTACCCATCTACTGTTAGGCACTTTATTACTAGAGTCAGAAGATTAACATTCTAACTTCCAGTGGAAAGACAGAATAAGATCCAAAGGATCATTCCAGTAGCATCCAGAAGTGCTTCTCTTATTTGTAGAATCATAAAAGGATTTGAGTTGGAAGGGACCCTTCAAGGCCATCTGTCTCACTCCCTGCACTGTACAGGGACACCCACAGCTCCATCAGTGCTCACAGCCCATCAAGCCTGACCTTGGCTGGCTGCAGGGATGGGGCACCACTGCCTCTCTGTGCAACCTGTGACAGTGCCTCACCACCCTTATACAAAACACCTGAGCAATGTGGTCTAGAGGGAGGTGTACCTGCCTATGGCAGGGGGCTGGAACTGGATGATAATAAAGGTCCCTTCCAACCCAAACTTCACGGGTGTAGTTCGACTAATTCGACAGAATTAGGCTGTCTCCAAAAATGTGCATTTGGATAAATATGTTGGCAGGAGTCTTACAGTCCTATGACCCCTCTTCCTTTTAACTCCATGAGACACTAAAATGAAACCTAGTAGGGTTATAAAAGCATAGAATGGCTTGGGTTGGATGGGACCTCAAAGATCATCAAGATCCAACCCCCTCCACTTCAGTCATGGCTACCAACCTCCACATTTAATACCAGCCCAGGCTGCCCAGGGCCCCTTCCAGCCTGGCCTTGAACACCTCCAGGGATGGATGGGGCATCCACAGCCTCTCTGGGCAGCTGTTCCAGCATCTCACCGCTCTCTCTATCAAGAATTTCCCTGTGACATTTAATCGCTCTCTCTATGTAAAATAATTGTAAATATAATAATGATAATAATAGTATAGTATAGGAGTTGAATTTATTATCATTCTCTTGGAAAAGGGATCACAGCACAAAATATTAATGGATTCTGAATAATTTCTTCTTCTTTGCTTTCCAGTATGTTAAGCACTGTAAAAAATAATAATAATAGTAATAAATGTCTAAATAGCCACAAATATTCCAAGTCTGTTCTGAGTATTTCTGTGTTCTGGCAGTGCCGTGGCTTTGTGGTATGAAACACACCGATATTAGCTGCATTCCCGTGTGAAATGCAATATTCACACTTTTGATTTCTCTGATGATAATTCAAATTACCTCCCTTTAACAGGGTCTTGATCTGTTAAAAACCTATGGAAAAACGTGAATCTGATAGCAGAATTTGATTTTATTTATGATATGGGAGATCAGAGTCTGGCTTCGTCTTAGAACCACGTTGGATTTTACGTTATGTCATTGTCCAGAACAACTCAGTCCATGTATAGCCAGAAATATTCAGCTAGGCTTGGGACAATGAATGTTCTTAACTGTATGTACGTGTATATAAACATTCTTTTATGTCATATTAGAATATATATGCGATAATCCGTATTTATAATTTCTACACATCCCAACAATCAGGTTTATTAAGCAAATAAAGTAGTGACTATGGTAGTGAATGTTTTTATAGCTGTGTTTTTTAACACTGCACAATGATTTGCATATCTATATATCAGCATCAAGTTAACAGGACCGGAGACACAGAAACTGAGTGGACAAAAAGCACCTTAAGAAGCTACAAACCAACAACCAGAAAAGCCTTTCAGCTCTAAGTCAGCAGACTTTTATGTCAAGCTTGGCTGACTAATTATTGCTTATAATTTGCATTAGGATTAATTAACTAATTAGAGAGGAATGTCTGAAGGCAAAGTTATGGCTCTGCTTGTCAAGCTGAGGACTTTAATTATTCTGATATTTTTAATTATAATCAGCTGCTGAATGAGTATTACATTGTCAGCTACTATAGCTGAAGCTGCAGCGGGTAGGAGAGCTGCAGGAATTGTGGGTATTGTACTACCACTTCACCTAGAACCACGGAAAGGTAATGCCAACTATGCAAATATAATAGGAAAGCCTTCTGGCTTCAATACTCATTAAAAGCATGTACACAGCACTATGCAAACAGTGACAGTTCAGGGTTACGTATCGTTTTAAGAGTAAGACGGCAACATTTCCTCGGGAACATTCCTGATCCTATATTCTCGCTGTGTTTAAGTCCCTTTTTTGTCTGCCTGAATTGTCTCACAGTCCCTAGGTACACACATCACTATGCATACTGCTTTGGGAAGCTCAGTGTACAAGGGACAGTAAAGAAAGCAATGCCCTGAGCCTGGACTGGGAAAAAAAGGCATCTTCTTGCTACCTGTGTGTCTCTAGCAGAATTCAGAGAAGCCTCAGATATCTGTGCTTCAATTAACAGAAGCTTTTCAGTGCTGCGAGGAGAAGCCCTGCGCATCGCAGAACAGGATCATTTCTGAGGCACAACATATCTGATTTGCTTGCCAAGACTTCTGCAATATCTTGGCTTAAGGGTTTGATCTCACAGCCCTGTCAGGAGTAAGTTTGTTCAGCAATTTAATGAGGCCACTCCTTTTCTAAGTCCTTCGACGATAACCATCACCGTCTGCATTGTAAGGGCTCTTCATTATCCTCAGTAGATGTACTTTCCCAACCCCTGTGTCATTACTCACATTTTAAAAGTGGGAAATGGGGAACAGATTAATGAAGAGCTGGAGTGGACTTCAGCACAAACTCTCTGCTTGTCGCTTTTATGAAACTCATGCCCGTGAATGCCAAAGGGTGGTTTACAGTCACCTGGTTTAGGTCTAAACATTGTCACTATTTTAGACATTTAGCCTGAGGTGGTTCAGCAAGTCTTAAATAACCACTTAAAATCATTGTACCACTTCTGAAAAGAGATATCTGGTCTGCCTGGTGGTGATGCTTCCTTTTTATTGGCAGGGGATATAAATATCCAGGCAAACCAGTCTGACCCATTTCTGCTGAAAGTGTAAGGAATCAGTATGAAATTTTGGGTATTTTGGGATGCAGTTTATCTAAATCCCCTTACAGAATGAAAACATTGTTATTTCCCATTCCTGCAAAGGTAAAGTGAGGCACTGGAGTTTAAGGTCCTAAGCATCATCAGCTGGATTAAGCCCATGTCTGTCAGACTGTGAGTACTTCTATCATCAGGCTAGGCAGAACTTTTTATTTCTGAGCCTGGGAGAAGACAAAGGTACAAAATGGTTTGGGCTAGATATAGCAAAAGAGGTTAGAGGAAGGCAGACTCAGGCTGGTACTGAGGCAGGAAGAGATGACAATTCAGACCAAAGTCCCCCAAACAAACTTCTCTTCTACTTTGAACCTTCAAGAACCATTAAATCAGTACAGTCTTGGAAACAGGAACATAGAAGGCATCACACTTCTCTATGCTCAGTGACTTCTAACCTCTTCTTTAAAAAGGACATAGTATGACTTTCACACCTTATTCCTGCTGATAGATTGCAACCTAGCTATGCTCAGTTTTTCAAGTAACATCCAAACAATCTTGAGTAAGAGACACTGTCCTGCATAAACCTAGATTATAAACTCTACAGTAGACATTTCCAGATATGTATGGGCAACTGGAGTAACCTTAAAGTTTTGGTGTAGCATTTAAACTTGTTTAGGATTAGTCGATTCTGAAAAAGAGCAAACTGTCACCGTCTTCAGCTTAAGGGCATTTGGACTACAGCCTAATTTAGGTAGAGCTGAAGATGACCGAGTTCTACACCAAATTTCTCTTTGCCAAGTCTTCTCAGTGCCTTCTGTTCAGTGTGCACAGAAATGAGTTCCCTGGGGGAAAAGGAGGCCTACCTAAGCTCTAAAAATAATGTGAGGGCATAGACCTGTCTCTGTGGACAACCGCTTCTCAAAACAAGGCAGTTCAATTGGATGGGAGTAAATACAGGTGAAATCAATGAAAAGGCTAATTGCATCTAAAAGGAAAAGAAGTTCTGTCTGTTTACCTTTTCAGTGCTACCAAAAGTGATCGATCTCACATATTCATCAATTTTGGTTTCCCAATATGTGTTATCACTCTGAGACGTTCTTGATCTGAATTTACTCTCAGTTATTACCAGTGGGATTTTTTATATGAGTAGAGTTTCTCCAAGTTTACACTATTCCCAAAGAAATTTTGTCTATTCATTTTTCTGTAACTGTGTGTTAAAATGAGATTAAATGAGATTAGTATGATTTTGGAATCCATGCTTTTCTCTGAACACTGTATAAAAGTATTCTGCATATATGCAAGGCCTAAATTTGTCAGTAAGAAATTAAATGAAAGCACTACACTGGAAAGATATTCACTAAGGATATGTGTTGATTGCTCTGAAAGTAATGCCTCCTATTTATCTCCTTGGAAACTACAACAGATGAAAAGAGGACAACAGTGCTGTCCGACAGAGCAAATTCTCTGCTACAAAACCTTGTTTTTTCATCACAGCCACCACCATTAGCCATGCATTTTCACCTGTGATCAATAAGAGCCTAAATGTCATGCCCATAGAAATCTGCACTGGTAGAAATGTCCCACTGCAATGGTCACCACTGCTGAAACTCTCCCTTTACAGTGCTCACACCCACTGTTTCATCTCCATAAACATTCAGGAAGAGTCAATGAACATCAAGAGGTGATATTTTTTTCAGCATAGAGGAATTCAATTCCACGCTTTTTCTTTAACCATATCTCCGTGTCTGGTGCCATTCTGTCAGACTGCTCCTCTTTACTGATGTCTGTCACACAGCAACAAAATGTAATAGGGTATTGGAGTGAAGGTTTGATCCTTACTGCCATTCCACCAACATCCACCTCTGACACTGTGGGCGAACATCATAAAACAGGAGGCATTACTTTCATGTAATGTATTCTATTCTAAATGTATGCACTTATTTAGAAAGTTAATGTTTTAAGCTTTCTGTATTCTAGACAAATATATCTGACCTAATTAGTGCTTTCCAGGCAAACATGGCTGTAAGCAGGCCCTGAATATGCTGATGTCTCAAAAGACATGTCTCACCTCAGGCCTTTTCAGGCCCTCTTTCTGTCCTAGGATTTTAAATGTACCTTGGAAAATACTACTTAGCTTGATAAGCATGAAGAAAAATATAGTGAGATATAAAAACAAAAGATAAAGTGTATGCATTCATATTCTGGAAAGGAAAGAGACAGAAAAAAATTTGGAATTCATTTATTCTATCTTCAGAGATCTTTAAGAAGTTCTCCCTTTAAGTGATCTATTTATGATATTACAAGTCACAAGCTAACAGATCCAGAGGACTATATAGATTGACTCAAATGCAGATATCTATCTGTAAATATACAGTTAATTGCGATAAGTATTGTTATGACTTATTACTTATCCTTCAAATGCACACACTGAAGATAAATGGTTTATTTCTTCTGTGGGCAAACATTCTTCTCAAGTGTTTAAACACTGTTACAGAGAAAGTAAAGGCATCGTAGCTCTTGAGCTACAAAGAAAGAATTTCTTTGCTAGTTTGAAGTTTGTTGTATTGACATTTTCCATAGCTCTGGGAAAGGAAAGAAAACTGTTTTGTAAGCTGAAATAAGCTAGTTTGTAGACTTCATTCTTCTTCCTATTCCAAAAGGATTTCATGGAAAACCAAGAAACAAAAGCTATGAGCATTCCACTATTTACACTTTTAGGGGTCCATCTTGAACTACAAAGGAATACAACAAATATAGACTTTGCAGTGTTTTTCAGTGTTTTCTTGTGTGGGCCAAGCATAAGGAAGTCATGGAATCATAGAATGATTTGGGTTGCAAGGAACTTTTAGGATCATTCCGATCCAACCCCCTGCTGTAGACAGGGACACCTCCCTCGAGCCCAGGCTGCTCAGAGCCCCATCCAGCCTGGCCTTGACTGCTTCCAGGGAGGGGGCATCCACAGCCTCGCTTGGCAACCTGTTCCAGTGTCTCACCACCCTCACAGCAGAGAATTTCTTCCTAACACCTAGTCTAAAGTGCAGAAGCGATTTGCTTGCAGTTTTACTTTTTCATCTGCTAGGAAAACTCCTTGTAAAAGCTAAAAATGTGCCTACAAATTTACTAGAACAAGGATAACTATATCATCTCTGGGATCATCAGGGACTTGCTGCTGTAAGTCTACATTCTGGGGGACTCTCGGTCAATGCTGAGATCCATGTGTTGTGGATTAAGATTTTTTAGAAGTATTTAAGGTTTAAAATACAAATGTTTGAACTATTAGCACAAACTGATTTGCCAACAGGCAACCTATATATTCAGAAACATCCAATGGTAGGGCATATCAGTATTATTCTCTGTGAACTTGGTATGAGTAGGGAAAGAAGAAGACAAAAAATAAAGAAAAATCAGAAGAAAATGATAGGTACAGATGGAACTTTAAGAAAACATGCCAAATATTTGACATCAGGGAATATATAAAAATATAAAAGTTTTCCTTAACATTCACCAATCTTAGTTAAATCGGGCAATTGTATAAATCACAGCTTCAAATGTAGTATTTTTCTTTAGCTGCTGGTACAATATCCAAGGCTTTTGTTCTGTGTTAGAATGTCAAATCGAAAGCAAAAGACAAATCGTTTGTAAATATTATTCATTTTCCTTCCCATTTGATAAGTAGAAATCTAAAATAAGAAAGAAACTAATTTTTATGATTACTGTGCCAGTACCTACAGCTTCCAGGCAGGGATGAGGTTTTGTTTTTCTTCATATTTTAATGTACTCTATTTAATTTTCTTCAGTTTCTTCTTTGTGATTTCAGTAAGCACTAAGAAATATATAATTATCAGGGCTCTGTGTAACTACATTATTTTTTAATGGATGTAAATCTGTCCCTTATTATTCTCCCATTTTTTAGTTTGTTATTCTGGTTACCCTTCCGATATGGTTTTATCTCAGCTGACTCTGTTCTATCGTTCCTTCTTAGAGGCTCTGCTGTCTGAACTCCCAGCTAAGGATGTGGCTATAAGGTATCTTTCAATTTCTGAGAAAGTTCAATAAACTGCAAAACATACTTTAGTAAACTGAAAAACTGCACGGATCTATTGGAATTGAATAAACAGGGGAAAATGGGAAAAAACTGATAGGCAAGACACAGTAGTTTGATTCATCACAAGGAAGCTTATATTCCACTGTTTATGGGAGAACACTGCTTGGAGTATTCTCCTGTCTCGGGTATGGTGCTGTCAAAAAGAAGGAGGACTTAGAAAGCCAAGGGAAGATTACAGACAATGCCATGCTTACGATGATGCTTTCCTATCAGCTAGCACTGTGACATTCGTACATCCCAAAAAATTAAAACCTACGGAATCAATCATTTCCCTTAAATAGCTAGACAAATCCTTGTCTCCAAGATCCTTAATGCCATATAAATATTTAGCCACAGGCTTGCCTGGGTAATTATGCCTAAACTCTGCCCTGAAGGCAACCATCCCTGGCACTTAAGACTGACTGAAAGGCAGGAGCAAATTCATTGTTTGGATTAAATATATGGAGACATTGTCCCTCATGTCTGGGATGATCTGCTCCAAGAGGTACAACGTGGGCATATTTCAATGTATTCAAAGTAAAAATATGATGTCCGTTATTTGCCATAGATGCTGGCTGTGCCAAATGGATATTTGGTATAAAACAAAAAATAAGTAAGATTTGAGTTCGAGCATTGGTAATTATAAACCTTTTTTTTTGCAAAGAATGTGAGCCTATTCACACACCTTAGAGTGAGTAATGAATTCTATTTTGTGGTGTGCTGGGAAGGACCCTGGGATATTTTTCACCTTCTGTTGAGCGGAGAAAACATCAGGCAGACACAAAAGGTTTCCTGGGCAGGAGTACTAGGGGACCATCAGTCCCTCTTATCTTCAAAGTTACATTCAATGTTTTTTGTTTTTCTTTTAGGAAAGTGCAACTACATTCCAACTAAACAAGAGAGAATAAATTCTATGTGACTTTTGCCCTGTACTCTTAGAGAAAGCATTCTCTCCTGTAGGATGCCTATATGGGATGCAGACGAACATTAAAGACCTAAACTTACGTTTTCCCTTCTTCGTGCATCTGATACAAAGGAAACCCTTTAAAATTCTCATTTCTTATATTCTTTGCCCAGATGAAAATTCCCCACACTTTTGTCCATGTAAACACAGAATTAGTCTCCTGCAAGTTTCGGTGGTGGCAGTTCCTGAACACAGTCATATTTTGCAGATAACAGGATTAGCTTGGATGTGGGTAATAAGTTGGTGAATCTCCCCCTGGCCATTTCTCAACACTGTGAGAGCACTAATCCTTTATGCTTTGATGTCTTCTAGTTTTCCATCAGGTGCAGCTCGGCACTTTTGTCCTGGGGCAGTCAGCGCTCTTATAAGATCTCATAGTGTCCTCATTAGCTGCGCCTATTTACCCAGCCAGCCTGTTGAACCCAATTTATAGTTTATGTGATTAATTCCCAAAGTACAGTAAACCCTAGCTTTAAGGCTCTCTATTATATGGCTGCATCTCATATAAGGGCAAACACTAGCTACCGCTCTTTTGTTATATGGCTTCGCTATACATAAAACTGTAATAATTTTTCTCTCAACTACACATTAAACATCATTATATATACCTCCTCTCAGACATACAGCCTATAAAAATGTTGCACGTTGGATCATAAAGGAACACGCACGCACAAGACTCATTTTTGGGTTCTTCCCTAGTTTCATTTTAAAAATCTATCTCTTTCCCACTTTATATCACAATTATTGATATTGTTGAGTAAGTCTAACAAGGCACATAATTTGGAACTGTTTATCCATGGAATTGCAGGTTACAAAGGCTCAGCAGTCAAAGTAGCAGCCTATAACCACTGGCACAATTTTTTTTTTCCATTTTTTTTTTAAACATGCAGGGTTTGGAGATAAAAGACTTACGTTGTGAATTTTTATGCACTTATTAAAGTCAACTGATGACATCTGTCAGCTCTGCTGTATTTCTTCCTATTGGGATATGAACTATGGGAGTTGGATCTTTGGTAATTTGCATGCGAAAGAACATTGTATCTTTTTTTAAATGGATGATCATTTCCAGCTATCTCTCCTCAAGGGTTCTTTGGGAGAGGCATCCTGCAGGTCTCTCTCTCTCTCTCTCTTTTCTTTTTCCACCCTCGTTTTCCATCCATTTAGTTTCAGAAACTGCTTCTCGCTGCTTCTTGGAAGTTTCAATTACGCTGGATGATCTCCATCACCAAAGCAAAAGCAGAAAATCAGCAAGTCTCAGAGTGTTTTGAGTAAGATGCAGAAAATATTGAGCAGAGGGGATAGCAGAAAAGCTCTTTTGAAAGGGGATCCCTCAGCGTGAGCTCAGCTGACCGAAGCTGTTTGTTTAAACAATAAAACCCAACTTGCTATACAAAGGCCTTATGAGAATCAGTTACACCACCTGAAAAAAAACCATAACTACAGATCACGGAAGGCCAAATTGTTACCTTAGTGTGCATTAGAAATAATGCAAACATACAGCTGTGACCAAGGAGAACCTTATTTTGACTTAAAATGAGGTTTTAGCTGCTTTATTCAATAGCCTTAGTGCCATCTGACAAAAAGTATGAGGTATAAACTTGCCCCAAAATATCCAAAATTACTGAAAGCGTTAGGATGAGCTTCCCTTAAGCTACATAATCAATAAGTCTGGAACTTGACCTAGAATGATGAACCCTCTGAAAGAGCAGGAGAATTATTTAAACTTTATGCTCTTTTGTCCCCCGATATTTCCAGTGAGGCCTCTCAACACCGGTGTATACGAAGGTCTGGTATGGAATAATCAATATGAACATGCTCACAGATATTTTTATGTGTATAAAAATGATATCTAAAATGCAAGTATATATGTATATTATTTGTATACAAGTGCATATATATATTTACATAAAATGAAACACAAGAAAACAAGTGAGAGACACTTTAGCAAACCATACAAAGCAGAAGTTTTTATGCACTGTTGATTCCCAAGGGGAATTCCTCTTGACAATCATAGTCGTTTGGGAATAAGAAGTTTCTATAAAGGAACGGTAGATCAATACTAGTGAGGAAAATTCTTTTGACCTCTCCACTGAGCAACTGTACATTTATGATTTTCTCATCAAATATGCCCGTGTTTTTTCCCATTTGAGTTTTCATTTAGTGGGATTTGACTATATGGTTGACATTCATTGAACTCTCCTCCCAAAAATGAACATATTGGATGTCCCAGCAGCCCTGTCAGAGACTGTAAAACAAAATAAACAGGAAATCAACAAGTCTTTGGCAATTGTATTGAACATGTCCATGTACAGTAGCACACTGCTATGTGCTAAATATTTCAATTATTCTTGCTCACTGAGTTTAATGTTTGAAAAACATCCGACCCTGATATTTTTTTTCTGTGCATTTATTTCCTGGAGACAATCATAGAATCACAGAATACCTAGCTTGGAAGTGACCATAAGGATCATCTAATTTGCCACCCACAAGATCAGGGTGGTGGGTTTTATTACTATATAAGATAAAATCAAATGCATTTCTACAGAATAAACTCCTCAGTTAACATTTGAACAAGTAGGAAAAAAAACACACCTGAATCAGGTACTGATGTAAAATGATATGAGGTCATACAAATTGTAGAGTCATTGGAGATGGAAGGAAAGGCCATCTGGTCCAACCCCCTGCCACAAACAGTTGCACCCACAGCTCCATCAGAGCTCAGAGCCCATCCAGCCTGACCTTGGCTGTCTGAAGAGATGGGGCACCACCGCCTCACTGGGCAACCTGTGTCAGTGCCTCACTACCATTAGTGTAGAAAACTTCTTCCTTATATCCAGTCTAAACCTCTACTCTTTTAATTTTGAAATCCTTTTCCCTCATTCTGTCATAACAGTTTGTTTCTATTGTCCTAATACATTAAGCTGAATTTTTTAATTTTCCTCCATGTTAAAGTATTTTATTGGACGTCCATAAGAAACTATGATTCTTGAGCAGTTTCAATGCACATGAAGCTATCTTTTGGAGATAATGAATAATTGCTATAAGAAACTGTGAACACCAGCAGTTCTCCAGTTCAAATGCTGACCTATCACAGCATTGCACAATAAGCATGTTTTTTTTTTACTCCTCTAATGTTGAGTTTTGCATTGTCTACTCCAAAGGGTACACCATGGCTCTGAATATATTCAGCAAAATTAATAACTCAAATAAAAGAAAGAGATAACCTTATCAGTATTTCCTTGTGTTGGATCGTAGACTGACAAAATGAGCATTTGTATAAGCTTTAATAAAACTCTCTTTCTTCAAGAAAAGTGCTGAGTATATAATGGGAAACGAAAAAAGAGGATTGCATATGTAATGGAAATTTCCTAATTCGTATTCAAAATGCATGTCCACAAATACTTTGTAATATTTACCAGTTCTAGCTGTGAATAGCACCTTGTCTCTCAATTCTTGGTAAACAAATGGCCCACAAGGCAACTTGCAATAACTTACTGATCTAGAAATAAGTAAGATGATGCAAATTTTGCAGAAGTTTTGTCTGAGGTTTTCAAAAATACATGGCAAGTTTAAGAGCATAAGATACTATTTTTATTTTAGGTATTGAGCTAGGCAATTGTGCTGTTTGTCCCAGTGATATTCTGTGGAAACACTGTCAGAATCTCAGTAATACGAAGATGTGTATTGTTGCCATAGACTTTTAATATTTCACATGCAGGTGGACTGAGTAGAAATGAGCAGTAAAGAGGACTGGCATGATAATAACGAAAGAGAAAGACTGTTCTTCGTATTTAGAATGGTTTTCATTCAGTGATCACTTATGGCTTTGTAAAACAATATGGATGCTGATGCCATGTCATGAGAAAAATAGTATCAGCATTATTATATACAATTTCAGATAAGATCGTGGAAATAGTAAGTGTTGAGAGTTAAGGAAAAAACAATGCCACTGAAATCATCAATTTAAAAAATAAATGAGTTTTTTTTTTTTTATATTATCAGTAATGTCTGTCTCTTTAATAGATATATATAAATATATATCTCCATATGTATATATGTGTGTGTGTATATATATATATATATATATGTATTTTCATCCCTCAGTAGATATGACCTAACAAAAGTACCCATAACTATAGCATCTGTGTTCCAAAGCATAGATTTAGACTACAATCCGCAGACTGTTCCTCATCTTCCTAATAAGCTTCTCCTTTTCATGAACATTTCAGTCTCTTTGAAGAAGATTTAAGGCACAATGCAAAAGCACACTGAAATAAATTATTTTTTATATATATATATTTGCAAGTACACAGGTATACAAGCATCAGTATGCAAGCAGTTCTTGGAGTAAATATAAATGTAGATATATGTATGTTCCTTTCTTAATGAAAAGAACAATTGTTGTAAACTACTATCTAAAACCTTGTCTTCTAACCTAATTCCTGTGATACCATAAAACATCATAGACAAGGTCTGTGCCTATAGGAGAATTTCTCTTCAGCCCAACTTTCCATGTCTTCCAAGGGCATGTCTTCTTCCACCTCAGAAACTTTCCTTGACTCTTCCAGTTTCTCCTTCTCATTTGTGCTTAATTCATTTCTCGTCTGCGCTACACCCCTATGGCACTTATGTTGCCTCCATCTCAGAGGTTCGTAAGTCATAGTCTTTAAGTAACTGCTTTTCTAAGCCATGTCCATACAACTGACATGTCCTGCTTGGGGGGAGTATTTCCTCTTAGCATGTTTTATAATAACCCATGGTTTCAGTGATTTTGCCATTTTACAGACTTTTGCCAAGCACTCTGTCTTTTTCAGTTCTGTTACTCGCTCTATTTGTCAGACTGGTTCAAAATAAAAAGAGGATTTTTGGGGCCATCCCAGATTCTAATTACTGGTGCCAGGAAAGGCCACTTCCTTGCTCTTCTCAGTGTGAGTTTAATCTCATCATTCATGATTGGATCTGAAACGAAGGTGTACCTCTTGACATTTGTGTTTATTGAATTGTCCTATTGATTACAGTTTAAGGGCACCGTGAACTATTTTCTATGTAAGGTACCAAAATGCCCTTGATATGCTGATGTAAGCCAACGATGAAATAAACTGTACAATACAGGTAACATTCATATGTGAAAATTGAGAGGTAACTGCTGAAATTTATGCTAATTTTCTGTATTTGGGGGTTATTCATAGAGTTGTGCCCTAAATTTAAAATTAGGTTGACTAAAGATACAAGAGAGAAAGCTGAACAATATGTCCTTTATTTCAGCGTTTACCAACTAGTGGGATGGCAGCAGAGCCTCAGAGGATGACATTTCTTATCCTCTGTGATCCCAGCCTAAGTGACCACACCATGTTCCTCAGATCCAGATCTGAGCTGATCATGGTTACAACCTCTGAGGACCATCTAACAGATTCAATTGGATTCATTCACCCTTCCAGTGCCGCACCTACTTCAGCAGATCATCTAGTCTCAGCAAATATATGCAACAACATAATTTCATTATTTTTAAAATACTGATTTTTCATTATTATTGTTTTGTCTGCACGTGTATCTATCTAATTAAAAAATATCTTTTGTCCTTCAAACACTTCTATGGAAACCATGTTCTATGGCTCTCATGGTCTCTGATATCTATGTGCTAATGATTTAAGCGAGTCTTGTTTCTCATTGTCCTCAAATAGATAAATTCTGATGAAAAAACATTTTAATTGATACTTTACTTTGAAATACTTAATCACATAATCTGAGTTGATTGCTGTGTCTAGAGATACTTTAGTAAACTGAGCTCAGGTTGCAAAATTTGGCATTGTTTTATGACTGACCGTACTGTAGAGCTGCTAATACAGACTTCGAAATGACTACCAAGACTAACTATAACTAACAAGCTTCCCAGGTAACACACATGCAAAAGTCAATGAGATAGCATGTTTCTAAGGATCACTGTTGATGTTAGGATCCAGCTGGTTTGAAGGACAAGGTACAGAGAAGTTTCTCAGTGTCAATTGTCTCACAAAAATAGTTTCGCATGAGGTCTTTTTTGTATCTGGAGACTTGTATCTGGGGATGCTGGTCTCTTCACAGAACCACTGAATGACAGAATCACCAAGGCTGGAAAATACTTACAAGATCATCCAGTCCAACTCTTCACCTACCACCAATATTTCCTCACTAAACTATGGCCCTTAATAGAACATCTAAACACCTCCAGGGATGCTGACTTCCCTGTGCAGACTGTTCCAGTGCTTACCCACTCTTTTGGAGGATAAATTTTTCCTAACATCCAACCCAAATCTCCATTGATGCAAGTTGAGGCCATTCTATCTAGTCTTATCACTGAGTAAACAGAAGAGGCCAATCCCCACCTCCCCACAACCTCTTTTCAGGTAGCTGTAGAGAGCTGCAAGGCCTCCTCTGAAGTCTTCTACTACATGTCAAAACATAGAATTTAACAAAAGGTCAAATGGCCACTAAAGCTTTTCCAGCCAATCCACTAGCTAATGTGGGCAAAGTTTGTTTGGAATGAACTTACATTTACCTTGACCGATATTGGATCCACAAATTATATATCACCAGCTATTTACATCTGGATCAAAAAAGAATGAATTTAAACTTAATACTTTAAGAAAATGTGAACTTTTGCATCTTGAAATTTAAATGTATGGTGTTGTTTAAATTCATCAATTTTTTTTTAGACCAGAGTCCATGAGGAACATAACACTGCAGCAGTTTTTCCAGCACCCTCAGGAGGAAGGGAAAGTGAAGAGCTCAGCTCATGATAAAGCTATCTGTGACACTGCCCCCTAGACACTACAACTTCCATCATCAAATATGAGCACTGGATGGTGGAGTATTCAGCAGCCAATGTTTGTGCAGTCCTTTGAAGTTGAGAAATGCCTCTCCATGCCTCTTCATTTTCCCCCAACTTCTGGCAAGCATGTCAATGGGACATTTTTACTCAAAGCACTATGTCAGCCTTTATTTTACAGAGATAAACTAGATGTTTTCTTCCATTCTCTAACAAATAACAATTAAAAGAATGAAAACGTCTGATTGGATTCCCAATGTGCAGTGAAAGCTTAAGTTGGCAAATAATTGCTACTTAAAGCTTCCTCTGACTCACAGCTAAATACAGAAGGCAAGTCAAAACAGCCTTGAATAAATACTTAAAGCATTTAAAGATATTAGGCTTATATTTTGATCTTAATCTGTAGCTGGTATAAATCTACCTAGCTCAACAGAATGAATGGTGCAGCAGAAAGCAAAGTCTGGATCTTATTTTCAAGACTTCTCTAGATAGTAAATGAGTAGAATTTATGTTAAATATTTCTACATCTCATTACTAATGTCTCACTGACTGATAATTTCTCAGACATGTTTTAAATGGGAATAGACATAGATATTGCACTCTTATTTATGTATCCGCAGAACAGGTGTGTTCAGGTACTGCTGGAATAGATGCACTATAAAATGTGGTTTCATCTCTGTTAACTTTGTCCTCTAGACTGATAACCACATCTGAGTTAATCAACCTGTGCTCCTCATAGGATTAGTCGTGACAAACAGGTACTTCGAAAATTGAATTCATCTTCTGGTAAAAATCCTAAATATTTCAGGCCTGAGATCTAGAAGTGTCTAATTTTGCCTATTAACTGTAAAGAAAGAATGCAGTTAACTCACGTATCTACGCAGTTGTCTCTAAAATAAGGTGACGTTAATCTTTTTCGCAATCAATGTTTCTTTTAAATGATGTTGCACAACTAGAGATTGACTGCTGTTGCTATCCTGGGTGAGAGACATACTAGATAAAAAAAGGGTGGTTGCAAGAGTGACCTCAGGAATCACCACAGTTTGAGCAGAAGCAGAACCAGAGACTCAGATCTCTGTGGCTCTTCATCCTATCATCATCGCTCCTGCTATGCCAGAGAAACCCTCATTTTCACAGTGACAACATTCAGTTCTTCCTTCAGTCCTCTGAGTGTTTGAGATACTTGTGCTCTGATAGCCTTAAGGAGAATGTACCAGCTGCCAAATGGAGCTGTTTTTGCTTTAGGGCTCCACATACTCCTGTTGCTTAAATTGTGATCTAGAAGAAGAATTCAAGGTAAAAATAAAATGAGATAGTGCTGATACATTGCTGGAATGTTGAGAGCCTTAAGATAGTGAATTCTGGAGCCAGATAACATTTGTTAGGCAATAAGAAATCTAGACTCAATATATTTAGTAGGAAAGAAACACAAAAATAAATGAACCAAGGGAGGAAGCTAACTGGATTTGGTCAATAGACCTTCAGATTTAATCAAAATGCAGCCAGCTTTTTTAACCGTCACGGTTACAGAAATCACAGTTCTTACATATAAAAACACTCAAATCTGTTTTTTGTTGCAAATTCCCATGCACTTCAGTTCCATTGTTTGTGAAAGTATATAGAAACATGCATAAAGAAATTGTTCTATTTATTAAGAGGTCCAGAAAAGCATATCTTATTTGAATCCAGACGCATATCTTAGTCTAGTAGACAATCAAAGTTATATGAAAAGGATCCAGCTTAGAAAATGTAGTTGTACTTACTGTGAATTCACCTCTACAGCAGATTTAGAAATGAAAGAGTATAGTGGAAATATTATGGCCATATTCAACAAGTCCCTTGGGGAGGATCACATGCTCCCTCCCACCACTGGTAAATGTCCTCAATGAAAATTCAAAGATACAATGTTATAGGCACTTACATATATCAGCTCTATAGACACTTTAGATGCGGCCTCTCTCCAGATATAACAGAAAAGGAACGGGATTTAAAGAGAACTCCAAACCTTCCAGACTGGCTGCTGGAGCACAGGTAGAACATTCCTATGTCATCTCAAACAGCAATGAACATCCATTTGAACATCTAAAGCATTGATCTCTACTTAGAGGTTCATCAGTCAGCTAATGAATTCAGTTCCTATTATTTTTACTTAAACCACCCAGAGCAGAATAAGCCCAAAGAAATTTTCCTGTAAAGAAAAGAAAGAAAGAAGAGCAAAAGGAGACTGATGAGACATAATAATAGTTTTAAAATATTTAAAAGTCACATAGGAAGTACAAAAAGAAAACAGTTTTCCATATTCATGTGTATGGGAGAAATAATTAGGAACAGAAGCAGCAGTAGGGATATCTTTCTAATGAAATGGATCATTACAAAATGGAGTAAATCTCCTGGAAAGGATGTAGTGTGTCCATGCCCGAACACTTAGGTGAACAGGTAGATGTCATGGGGCATCCTTCTGAGTGTCTTCCAGCCTGACTTCTAATGATTTTGTGACTGTATTTTTCTATGCCAGGGAATAGGGAAATTATCCCTGTGGGTGGAAATGGACTTACTCTTATCACACAGGCCTCCTGACACCACCAACAGAATTTTAAATGAGGAGCTAGACGGTCTGTAGTTCTTTAATAGGGCTTTGCTGCCAAGGGGCCCAACATGTTTCCCATAATGAGGGAAGGGTAGGAGGAGAGAAGAGGGAAATTCCTCCATTCTTTATATTTCCATATTATTTTGTAATTAATTTGATGCTTTTACAGAAAATTAATTGGTTTTTGATAATGAAATAGAGAGGACTCGTCAGACACTGTCAAATTAAAATATATATATATCAATGTCTAATAGGGCCCCACGTCAGCCTGATAATGCTGTCTCCCTCAGGTGCTGAAGAAAAAAATAACCCAAGAGGAGACATTGTGGAAGTACTTGTGAATGTAAGGGTTAATCTGCCTTCTGTACCCACTCTCCAACTCCCTCACAATGAAAGCTAAGCAGATTAATTAAAACTTAAAAGGATTCTGATTTAGTTATGACTAAGAAAGTGAAGAGCTGCAGCTTCATGCCTATAATTCACCACCGCAGATTGACATTCGGACAGGCCTGAGCTATAATTATCTCATGATGTAGTATGTTCCCTGCAATTCTTCACAAAGGCACGGCCTCCTTTTGGGCTTTTTTCCCTCCCTTTTTTCCCCCATCCTTCCCAAGACGAAGGTATTTAAAAGGGGTAAACATTAATTTGTAGGAGGATGACAGCTGTGGGTCACACAGGAGGCTGATGGATCTCTGTAAGCTCAACAGGTATCTGCTCCACTTCATCTGTCATTCCCTGGTGAAACAGAAAGCCATTCTACACCATTTCTGCTTAATATTTCATTTTTTACCCAATATATAATCGGTGGAAAAAGAGGCAGAGGAAAAAAAGAAATCCACAGTCAAGAGTATCTCCCTGTTCTGCTCAGGGTACCATGAATATTCATAGGGCAAGTTATTTATTTTCCACACATAAAGACTAAGTTCCCACATTATTTACTGTAGCAAATCATTTACAAATTTCTGTGGTCTTAAGTTCCAGCCACCAAACCCACAAGCCATAAATACATTTAATCCAGTACGGAGAGCTGGTATAAAACCTATTGAAATAGTTGAATGTCCTTAAAAATACAGGGATAAAAGCACGCATGTACAATGTTATGTGTTTGCTTTCTGCATAATGATGATTTGCAATCTGTTAAGCTAATCTTCCCCCTTGAATTTCCCTTGCTAACAGGAGGCATACTTGGATATACCTATGTGATGTCCATAATGCTAACTGGGCAGATTTGTGCTTTCTATGGAATTAGACATACTACATTTTGATTTTGAGGAGATAGATAGAAGTTCAGTAGGCAGATGGCGTTGAAAATAACCATGTAGAGACTTTATAAAATGGACATGATATTTGATGTTGTACCTTAGTGGTGAAATCATTCACTGAGGCTTTGGAAAATGCAGGTTTTTCTTTTCTCTGTTGGAGGGATGTGAACTCAGACCTCCCATCTTTCTTCAGTCTGACTTAAGTATCAGCTTGCACAAACTTGAGGAGAAGTAAAGGTGGTATCTCTATTTCAAAGCTGGTCTTTGTATAGAAAATAAATCTTCTCACAGTAAATCAGTGATAGGACAACAGCTGACCATAAGTGTAAAGCGTGAAGCAGAATAGTATAACACAGACATGAAGCCAAACTCCAGATCTTGTTCCAAGGATTTACTGATTTTACCTGTTGTACTTACACAGGCTGAGGATGACACACTGGAATAAAGACTCTTTTGAGTTGTTTCTGATGATTGTGTAGAGGTTCTTACTCCCTCCCAATGTACACTGTTCTTATTTGTATACCCAAACAGTTGTTCTAATTTCTATTCAAATGGAGATTTGGAATATGTATTACAGAACCTATTTGGTAACCACTGGGAGAACAAAAAACTCCCTTTCTTTGAGGTGTTATTCCGCCCCTTTGGCAAAGGGAGGAAAGTTCAGTTTCCCACATCTTGAGCAATCAAACCACTGTACGCAGCAGCAGAGGAACTCATAATTGATGTTGAATTTCAGCACTTGCATGCTGCATAAGTTCTGTTTTAGCTATGGGGGTAAGATACGGAACTAGACCCACTAGCAGTGGAACCACCTTTAAAATTAAGTGACCCTTATACCTTTCTTTAAGAACCCAGCTTCAAAAAGGTTGCAGTAGGCTTGCAATAGGTGATAGAAGCAACAGGGGGGAGTTTTAGTGGAATTCTAATGGAGTATATTCCTGTTTTTCTAAAATTGTACCTAGTCCTAAATGTTGATATACCCAATGAGATCTGCAATAGCTACAGTGTGCCTCAACAGGTAGATTGGTGTAGGAATCAGCTTGGTTACCTTAATGTTGATACCTGAAGCCTTCAGAACAAAGACAACTACATGGGAGTAACAGATATGATGATGTGATGATTTGTTCAATTCCAGAGTTGGCAGTGGAAACCAGGTACCCTTGGGTGACTGTAATGTGTCAAACACATATATGTAGGCAACTGTATTATACTCGCAAAAGTATAGCCGATAAAGAAATAAACCAGGCCAGCTGAGCATCAAGAAGAATCTGCCTATAAATCTCTCTAAGTGCTCAGTACAGTTAACAGCACCATTTGATGCACTAACTTCCAACAGCTGCACCTGAGATGTTTCTCAAAAGCCCTGAGATACACCTGGCTGCTTTCTGGAGATGTTTGGGATACCTTTAGCATCTCAAATTGCACTTGATGACCACATGAAGCACCTGAACTCAGTCTGGAGTGTCTTCATAAATCAACCCGGGTTACACAATTCACATGAGAAGTGATGGGTTGAGCCAGTGAATTCCCGCACTGTCATTTCAAGGTGGATTCAGAGCCTTCAGATCATGTCATGACGTTGATAGTTAATGGCAAAATGAGAAAAGCTTTCCAAGTGGAAGAGTTTCTTCAGGATGAATCAAAAGACAATAAAAATAGACAGCATAAGACTCCTTGAAAAATTATAGTATATTTGTGAGGAGTGATGATCTCCCTTATCCTCCCTGTATCCTAACAATAAAACAGCTGAGATTTCTTAATTGAAAATCCCTTTACAGGGACAAAATCATGGCCTCTTGTACAGCATTTCTTATTAAGAGATCCATCCTGGATGGTGCAGGAATTGCATAGTGCTAACAGAGATGTTAAGGCAGCTGGGTGCTCAGTCCCTGCAATCTGTGTAGGTGTTATATTTTTGCTTTCATATCATGGGTCTGAACCCAGTTCCAGGATTCCCATTTATCCCCATGATCTGAGTGTAAACATGCCTTGAGAGTAAGTGCAGATATCTCTAAGTTTGTGTCTGGGATCATGTGAAGATTGGCTGTATCATTTCAAATACTTCAGTGTCGATCTGTACGCCTATAATCTGCTTCATAAGTTTTTCTGTCTCTTTCCCATACACTGTTTCCTATGTCAACTGGTGATGGCATCTTCACAGATTCACTTCTGGCATCTGCAACTCCAATATTTACTGTTTATCAACCACTACTGCTTTTCCCTTTTAGATAGCTTTAGAAAGCTACTTGGGAGTTTTGGAAGGTTGTTGAGTCTCACTTTTTTCTCCTCAAGCATTTTTTCCTCATCATTAAGAAAATTATGTTCCAGTTTTCTTATTGGTACTTACATTTACATCAATGTCATATATCTATTGGAAAAGTCTCGGCAATAAAGAAAAGGTCACAAAATCCTGCGCGCATCTTCAGTTTTTGTGGTACAATTTCTGTCAATACCAAGAAAAAAATTCCCACATCTAATGTTAACTCTATACATGATATTTGGTGAAATGCATCAGTTTTTGTTCTATTAGAAAAAAGAAGGAAAATGTGATCACTTTTTGGGATACTTTGGTGTTCATTTTTATCCAGGGCTGTGAATTTTGTGAGGGAATGGCCCATTGTCAAGGCAGAGCCTTTTGGTTATATTGTGTATGTCAGTCTGATCTGATTGATTTATAACCTTCTGGAAGTGTTTATTTACCCACTGTAGTTTGTGTTTCTCTATGCCAGAATAAAAGGTGCTCATGGAAGTTCATTCTTCATCTTTGTGTTTATCTAGTTGGAAAGCATTTTAAGCTATTTAGACTATTGTTATTTCACTCTGGGCACCTGTGGACGCCTAGGGGAAAGTAATTCAAATCAGACTGTGAAATCAGAAGTACTCTCATGGGCCATGAGTGTTTTCCCATGTAAACCCATCACTTACCAGGAACAACATCAGGATATAACTGCGAGCACAATTTATACAATTCAAAACAGGGATTATTTTGTGGGCTTTTAATTATTTTATTTTAAATGAAGATTTTCATCCAGGTCCTTGACCTTTCCCAAAGAAAACAACTGGTTTTGTTTTGATTTGTCTTGTTTTGTTATGAAAACATTGGGTAGAAGAAGAGAAAGGTGACAGTTTGCATAACAAAAAGGCTATGCAACCCTAATGGCTTTCTAGATGATGGAACTAAAACTGTTTTCCAACAACACCACTTCTGGTGTATCTGTTTTAAGTTCTTCTGGCAGGAAAGATCTTCCTGACTGGTCACACAGCATCTGACATCTTTCCTATCATGTGCCCCGTGTTACGTGGCCCACTGCAGAAAAGATGAAACCACAGGGATTAGTCCTGGACATACAATGCCATGGGGAAATGAAGGATGTTTATAATTTAAAAAATATTTCCTCTTACTCCCAGGCTACATTTTTTAGACCAATCCTGATCTGTTTAGTAAAGGAAGATGCTTTCAGTAAGACCACAGACCGTTCACAGAGCTTTTTGGTCTCCAGTAATCTCCAGTAATGACTGCCTGTTGGGAAAAGGCATAAAAAGGAAAATGTACACTGATGTTCCCACATTTTAGCTTTCCAGCTTCCTGCAATCTGTGGCTATGCAGTTTCCTGACCTGGGGGTTATTTCTTTGTCTATCACACTCTGTGGTGGATTTTCCTTCCATGTTTTTATCTAATTGCTTTTTGAACCCGTGAAAACTTATGATGCTCACAACATCCCATGGCAATGAGTATCATAGTTTAATTACGTGCTGCATGAAAAACTGTTTTCCTTTAATCATTTTGAACCCACCTTCATTTGATATCTCCAAGATTCTGTATTACAAGAAATTGCTCTTTCTTCACTCTTTCCGTGTTTGTCATGATTTCATTGACATCTGTCACATCCTGGAAAAATTACTTTCCTTGCTGAAGAGACTCATTTTAGTTTATCTCTCTTAACATGGAACCTCTTTCATATCTTGAAGTATCTTGGCTATTTCTTTGTTTTATATTTTCTTTACTCTGTTTATATAAAAAGACACCTCATACAGTAATTTGTACCTCCCTAAGCATCATTTTATCACTCAAGTACAGGAAAACTTCTTTATACCCAGTTCTGACTGCAGAAATGTGAATCTGCAGAGACTTCGGTTCTCCACATTCAATAAATATTAAGCAGTTTCTATTTATCATCGAAAAAATTCTATTCTGACTTTGATGTGGGTTCCATATTAAAAGAACAACAACAACAAAAAAAAACCCAACACAAAATAAAACCAAAAAAGAAACAAACAAAAAAGTATTTATTTAATATTTGTTTTGATTATTCCATCTGATGTTCTCCAATCTGGTGGAGAGAAAACAATATGTTCTGTTAATGACTATGTTTTTAATGTCTGATGAATTTTCTTCTGTGAGAGAAGGACACGGCTCTTTCAAACTCAGCAGCTGAATAGATCTATACACCCCGAGGCAGAATGTTGCCAGGATAATGACACAGCTAATGTAATTAATTAACCCTTTTGAAGTCTTAATGTTTCAAAATTTCAGGTAATGGTGTTTAGGTAGTGATTTTATTTTATTTTATTTTATGTGGATTTACGTAAAATTGCAATTTGATACCTAAGTAAGTGGAAATAACCCTCAAAACAACAAAAACAAACAGATAAATGGGCCTAAGCACTCTAAATGAAAAAAAATGGGAGAAATTAAATAAAGAGAGTCATGATATATATAAACTAAGACTCAATTTACAACATCATAGGCAAAATTAAAAATATCTTTTGCACTGTAGAGAGCAAGAGAAAAAGGAAAAGAAAGAGAAATAAAAGTGAAAGGAAAGGAAAAAGAAAGGGAAAAGGAAGAAGAAAAAGAAAAAGAAAAAGAAAAAAAAGAAAAAAAAAAAGGAAAAGCAAAAGGGAAAGCAAAGACAAAACGAAAAGAAAAAGCTTTGATTACAAAGCTTGAAGAATGGGCTCAAAAAATAGATATGTTATGGATTGCAGACCACAATGTGACCTTGACTGCGATGTGCTTAATTGCCGTGTGCCTCATTCCATGGTCTTTGAAAAAAGGGACAATCTCATTTCTTTATCCCAGATTTATTTATTTATTTGCCTTACTTATTCACACTGCAAATAGGTCAGGATTCGGCCCTTTCTGTAGTAAGAACAGCGCTTGGTACAGTGACATTCTGAACTCAGCAGAACCCTTTAGATACTACGTCGTATTGATGAGATGACAGTTGATAAAGATGCATAGGAAAGTGAAGTCATTTCAAGTTACACTTTGATTTTATTTAAGACAAATAGCTACACCCTGCTTTGATTTACACTGGTGAAAATCTTCAGTAATATTCTTCAGTTCTCTGGAATATGCATTTACATTAAGAGAACAAAGTACTTATTAATTGCTTTTAGTTTTTTGTTTGTTTCTTTTGAGAGGAACTGAAATTAGATCATGCCTGTTGCTATAAGATTATAATTGCTGCCTTTTTTAATCTACGGAAAAACAGCTTAAATGTTGCTACTGAAGCTGATGTTCTCTGTTAAGCAATCGCGTGACTTCAGAGTCTTTGTAAATGAGGACATCCTTGGTTTGCTATTAGATGCTCTTTGGATAATGCTGAAGTCTATAATTTTAGCTTTGCTTTTTGCTCTAAAATTAACATAAATCTAAACATTTTACTCACCTTAATGGTGGCATCTAGTGACGTTTTATATCCACTGGATATCCTGCTTGGCCTATTGTTGCTGACCCAGAGAGCTTCCCCAAAGGTCTTTCAGGAAGTTCCAGCTACCCTTGCTTGTCCAAATGGCACCCACATCAAGACAACTAAACGGTGCCTGTGGTGTAATTCCCTTAGCAAATGGCCATTATCATTTTATGTGGATTAGGACCAGGACCACGCTGAAGGGATGTGAGCTGATGCTTTTATTATCCTACATCACCACTGCAGTTCAGTGATTAACTGCAGGTATGTAAATGTAAGGAGGGTCTCTTTATTTGCTATCAGAAACTATTTATATCCCCGAGGCGCTGGGTGAGCTCAAGAAATATCCAAGATAGAGACAACACGCCACAAGATTTGGAAGGTTTAGGAGCTATCTGAACAGCGGGACTGTTCTCTAGAGAAGATGTTGAGACACAGAACAAAATGACATGGGGCTCCTGTGACATCAGCAAGAGCTGCCCCCAAAGCCCCTAACCTGCCAGGTCTTCACTCCGAACCCACATTTCCTCCCAGATGCTGGCTGACAAATGTGACACAGCCTGGTTCTCCCTGTTATTCCCTTGCACTACAAGCTCCATTAAATGATTTCTGAGCTGACAGAAATGAGGCTCTTGCTCTGAGGGAATTTGCACACTATGGCTTTTTCTTGCATTTTTTCATCCTGTGTAATTTTTAAAACCATTTCTACCTCCTCCAGAGGAAGATTTTATCCAATTTTGAGAATATTCACAATAGTCTGAGAATATTTTATTTTGTACTTTTTTTTTTTTTTTTTTTTTTTTTTTTTTTTTTTGCTGTAGATATCTATTCTCCATCATAGCTGGGTATTATACCCTAGTAACGTGTATCTCTGCAAGAGCAATCTGTACTGCCCTTGCAAAGAGTAACTCAGAGTAGTGTAGAAAGTGTTGTATTTTATGAGGCTGCCTGTGGTTCCAGGAGTCATGCCCCAGATGAGCAGCAGTGTAGCTGATTTTCAAGCCAGACTAAGGGAAAACTAACACAAGAGTCAGGTACAGCAATTTTGTACAGGCTGAGAGGTTCCCTCAGCCAAGGCAGCACAAAGATCTGCTCCTTTGGCTGATGCTTTGAGCATGTTAGAAAGAATCCTATTTCCACATCCTATGTTTTTTTTTTCTCTGGGAATAAGCATTCCAGTCTGTGTGTGTATGAGTATGCTTTAGTAGCCTGGAACACTGGCACTAATCCCTTTTTGATCCTGATGGCAATATCAGCATATTAACAGAGGCTTTTTAATTGTGAGCTCTTGAACAGCCGTATTAAAAAATAAAAATAATAATAATAAAAAAAGGCAATATAATACTGCCCCAATGTTATTTCAATGCTAATAAAAAACGATGAATAGACTGAAGACCTTAGTAAATAAAACCATGTTATTTTACTTCAGGGATCGCAATTGTTGGCCAGACTCATGATTTTCACTGAAAATGAGATTGGTGCTTTTATTTTAGCCTGAGTAGATAATTCACATGGAGAAATAGTTCAATAATTATTCTCATTAGTCAACTAGGACAGGGGAAGCCGTAATGGATTTAAGTTGAGGCAGGGAAATTTAGGTTAGATTTTTGTAGTTAAAAAGAGAGAAGAAAGGATGGTAAAGAAATCAACAACAACAAGAAAAATGAAATAAAGCAATTCAGGGAAGAAAACAAGGAGCAGTGAGAAGATGTGATGCGAAATAATGAAGAGTGACAAAAGGCGGATGTTGAGAGACGATGACTGACTAAAGCAATCCTCAAGCCCAGTGAGGACACGAGCATATGTCTTTTATTTACACTTCATTATTATTTCTGCAAAGTTATTTTCTCAAGAATCAAACCTTATTTTGATACTCAGTTATTATTTCCATACATAATTTTAATCAAGTTGCATCTGCAAATCTAATGAAAAGAAGGGTTTTGGAAGGAGAAAGCTATGCAAGGTGAGGGTGGTGCATCATTATCCATTTGCCAGGAGCTCTTGGCACATCTTTACTGTATTGAGGTTTACTATTTAGTCCAATGGATTTTATTATCATAGAAACATAAAATGATTTAGGTTGGAAGGGATCCTTCAGACCACCAAGTTCCAACCCTCCTGCTTGTGGCAGGAACACTTCCCACTAGACCAGATTGCTCAAAGTCCCATCCAGCCTGGCCTCGAATGCCAAATTTCTTTGAATTATATAATTTGTGATTCTTTCTTTGAATTTCAAGAGAAGAAACCCTGAAAAGAACTGACCAGTAACATTTTATAGGTGGGCAAAAGGTTTCCTAGTTTAAAGAGTACCATTCTGATATGACTGTGCTTTTCTCCTAGGGGACCTTCATGTAGCACCATAGCACACTTTCTCTATTGGAATAAACCATGGAGAATTCTGAGCAGAGTTACACTGAGACTTCACCTGGAGTTCAGGTGTTCTTTATCCCAATGGCCTTGTAATCTCAGGATAATGCATGAGAAATACCTAGGCATTTTACGAACATGAAGGAATGCTCAGAGAAACTGGAAAATATTCACTACATTTTGGAGATTTAGGGCTTGAGGCTTTGACAAACTGTGAGCACTTGCTAAACAAATCACTGAAACCTTTAACACTGCTTTATTTTTCTGCAACCCTAATAAATTCAGTGGCACTTTACATGATACACAGGCGTAATCAACAGCCTGCTGCAGTTTAGCCATTAAAAAATTAGGAGCTTTGCATTTGTTAGACATCTAGCCTCCTGCAGTCAGACAGATACATTCAGTAAAGCATTTCATCTCCACTGTCTTGACTGCTCATTATAGGCGGGATCAACCACTCTCCAAGGGATCACGATTCTCCTTCCTCTTCCCAATGAAGGAAACTACTACCAGGTCAGATGGTACACCTATCTTGTTAGCTAAGGTAGATCTGTCCAAAACGAATTAAAAAGAATGGTATTAGGTGAGAATCTGCAGAAAATAAAACTTTTCTAAGATTCCCATTGTTTTCATGCAAAACAAGAAGAAAATGAGTTTGGGAACCAGTCCATGGCATTATAACTGTAAAATAATTATTGTAATACAATAAAATTATGACAGTGGCAAGAATGCTTTCAAGACTGTTTTCTGGGCCATGTAATCAAGAAATCAAACTCTTGATTCACCTTTCTGAACTATAGTTTTTTAAAAGTATCATGTGTTGACTAAGTTACCCGTGAAGGTGTATCCCTGCAGCCAGCAAAGAGAATAAACCCTAGGGAAAACAATTTATTCCAGCAGAAATTTAATGTCTCTTTAGTTGGGACTGATTTCTATCTTAGCATACCTACCTAACAGCCTTTCTGACTTGGTGTGTCTATCTCCTTCCAACAGAGTAGCAGGAGCAGACAAAACTAGCTTAGATTAAATGCCTAATTTTAGGATTGGAAAAGTTAGGACAAATTACCTTCATCCAGAGTGAAAATTCAAAATGAATTTTGATAAGGATCTACAGTACCTGCTACTGTACTGAATCAACTAGCAGTGATTGATGACTGCTCTTGGACTCAAATGAACATGTCATGGAAACAACATTTTATTTACACCTGAGAAAGTGACCTTTCTGAATTGCAACTATAATTCAGAGGGAAATGGAATGAGAAGAAAATTCCACATAGCGTAAGTGAATATAGACCTATAGACCTATGCCAAAAATCTGGAAATTGTAGCACGAAAACTGAAAGCTGAAAGAATGAGCTTGCTGAGTGTGGTGACAACAAGAAATCATTAAAGTAGTGCAGAAAGGTTAACATTAGAATTTAGACTTCTTCTAGTAACCAAATTAAGAATTAGCACTCCGTTTTCTGGTTTAATAAACACATTTTCATCTTATGTAATCTGATAAATTTTCCCAAAGCAACAGAAGGTTCAGGAAGTTCATCAAAGGTTGTATCCCACAGAATTTAAGTGCTAAAAGGCTGAAAGTCTTTCAGATATACCCCAAAACTACTGGGAATAAGCAGAAAAATTCACTGCTGGATTGTATTGGTCAATTCCAAAATCCAGCTGGTCCACAGAATATATTTTCTATTAAACTGAAACAATATAGACAGTTTACACAGATCACACCCTTATTTTAATTCAGCTTTACTGAACAGCTCCTCATAGGTAGCTGCGTCTCTTTAGACTAGAAATAAATTATAGAACTCTGAAAGTTAGATTTTTTTCTGTCAGGTCCCCAAAAAATTCCTAATCCATTTTGAGAGGAAAAAAATGGTGTGGTCAGAATTTTGGAAGTCCTTTGGAACAGGGCAGCAGCAGGTGAAGTTTGGATGCAGTCCACTGCCTTCGATTAACCCACAAATATGTATAACTGACAAAAAGGAAAACAAGAGTTTGATGCAATCTCATCCATTCTATTAAAAGCTTGCATGCATAGCTTCATTAACAGTTCATTTTCATTTATAGTACTAGTATTGATTATGTACAGATAAAAGGAGTGCAAATTTTTGGAGTGGAATTGGTTGAAAGTTCATCTGTGTAAGTAAAGGAAGTACTGGGAATGTTGCTGTTCACACTGATTCGTACCTAGAGTACTTTGTGGCATGGCTTTTGTTCCAGACCAACTAATGTTGTCCCAGAGGATGGACAACTCCTTTCAGGTAGTTTGGATGCATTCACACAGTTTTGGAGAGTAAGGTTGTTTAGTAATAGGCATGTAACCAACCCATGGCCTATTTCTCTTGGGAATAGGTCCTTATACTATTTTTTTCCACCAATAACTGGTTACCTGAAATATTTAATCCTCTAAACATTGATCTAAACACTTCAAATTAATGTTTAATATCCTGACTGTGGATATCTTTCCTGTCTTGAACCTCTGCTGATAGAAAAGTAGCCTTCCAAGATGTGTATTCCTCCTCTCTCTGTTAGGTTTTGACAAGAATATTGCTTAGACTTCAGGATTTCCCTTCCGACTGCACAATAATTATGCCCTGGTATTGGTGCTGAGATATAAGTTGGGCTAGTTTGTGATTAAACTTAGGAGCAGTCTCGAATACCTTCCTACATCCACCGAGAGCAGAATATCAAACAGGCAACTAGCATCATTAAGATCTACTTTGAATAGAAGAACAAATTTGATAATGTCTGTGCTAATTTGGCATCTCTCTTTACTCCGCACACTCTTTTTAACACAAGGCAATCATTCCTGTAGCTTGTTTGTTCCTAGCAATTACATAACACATTTAAATCAATGTAGTGCAGTGCATCTTAAGGGAGCACATTATCTTCATACAACAGTTTGCAGTTTATTTTGACAATACAGTTTCAAAGTGTGGTGAAAATTATTTTGAGTACATATAAGAAAAGTGCAAGTAAACCTGCAACATGTGGTTTATTTCCTCCAAATCCAAATAGTTCACTCAATATTAACTGCAATGGAAAAAAATATACATTTATTAGTACATAATTCCATTGCTTGCCCAGGAACATGATAACGTAGCATTTTCTTAAGCAATCTTTGAGAATGTGTGGAAAGGGAACAGATTTTTTCACGTGTCCTGTAATGCCTCTCTTTCCCAACATTTCAGCATTTTCAGTACAGAGGTTGAGTTACCCATTTTGACTGCAGATTTTCCCCACATTTTTTCCTCCCTTCTGATTTTTCCCCTTTTTTAAAAATATATATATATATAAAACATTTGGAAACCTCCTACATCTCTGAAAATGTTAATAGGCTAATTATCACTGGGTTAATTTGCAAGTCATATTCCCTCCTGCCCCCAACAGTAAAAAAAAAAAAGAAAGAAAAAGAGAAAAAAAAAAAAGAGAATTCTCCTCCCCCATTTTATTTTTCGGCAAGTCAAAATACATAAATAAATAAATAAAAAATAGGCGAGTGAACTTAGCCACAAAATAAGTCAAGGGAAAAATGAAGTACTAATTAAGAAAGCTGGGGTTTTATGCAAATGACTTCTTCACCGAAGACAGTCTAATGAATGTGCCCTGAGTCGATCCGTTTGCGTTTTCGCCAAGCTGACAGCTGGCTCGGAGGAAGGTCAGACAGAATCAAGCGTGCACAGAGCATAATCCTTCAGATTGGCAGCTCTGCCCCCTGGTCACTGTTTGATTATCTCCCAAATTGCTGTATTTCACAGAGATAATGATTTTTTATGGTCACAGATTTGAAGACAACTGCTGTATCCTGAGGGTTGTCGTTCTGCAAGGAGACACTGCTGCTTCCTTCAGAGAAGAAGAAGAGGGGGAAAAGTTGTGCATGTTTTTTTGGGGGGGGCTTTTGTTGTTGTCATTTTCCCTCTCTCCCCCACTCTCCTCATCTCTTATTTATTTATTTATTTATTTATTTGCTATTTCTCTCCCAGCCAAAAAGAGCCCCTGCTCGTACCAATTAACACACTTGTCCCATGCCTGTGCCTCCGCATGCCACCGCAGACATTCCTGCACAGAGCTGCTCACATCTCAAGGAGATAACACAATTCTCCAATGAAGTATGAAAGAGCAAGCACACAGGAGGGGAGGGGAACGGGCAGAAATCTGGGGGGCTCTGAAGGAATTCTCTGCATGTGGTTACTGCTCATTGCTGCTTGTTGGCTTGCTGTCTTGATTGTCAGATAAGGTGGGCCTTGGGGACTTGCACAAAAATGTGGGCCAGGAAAGGGGACATGTGTCAGAGAGGGGGTCAGATTTTCTAAACAAGGCAGGAGCAGATGTACAAACATCGCATACTCTCCTGCTATTCAGTTCTTCCCATTGGCACCTGTGGATGGATCTCCCACTGAAGTTCAACAGTGAATATTTCCAAAAATGTGAAAAATAAGGACACTTAGTGGTTCAGGAAGGTCTGAGTTTGTGTCCACAAAAGCTGGTTGTACATCACACAATGAAATCCTTTTTCCTTTTTGTTACTGAGTTTTACAAAAGACGATGTTTGTCTGAATGTAGACCAGGACAAAATATGACTCCAGCCATCTCAAAGAAGCCAGGAACTGGATGGGCTGATCATCCAAGGCGTGGACTGGGGCACCCAAATGAAAGTATGGATTTATTAATTTAATTTAAAGTATTTAGTTTAGCTGTTCACTTATAGACTTAACCACTTGAATTTTATCATGTATCAGGAGAAAGAGGACATTTCACAAGTGCTCCAGGGTGGTCACTTCCAGAGTGATACCCATGTGACATGAGGTTCTTTGATGCCTGTATTTGGAAAGGAATGATTTTCAGGGGTGGGCAAGAAATGGAGCTTTTTGGAGGCGGCAAATTGTGATAGGAATTCTGAGCTCACATTGAATCCATACAGAGGACTGTTGTTTTGTGACAGCATCTGATCAGACACCTACATGAGCATCCAAAGTGTCCTAAGCCATGTGTGCTGGTGGGCTGCAGTAGGAATTCAGCATGCTGCTCTGGGAGTTCAGCTAAATTGCTGTGGCACTGACAATGATGGGTCTTAATTCACCGTGAAGACTATGAAAGCAAAAACGAGAAAAAATCTAGCAAGGAAATCTGCAGTAGAGACTAAGCATGACCAAGGATACTTTATCTTTTACCTTAGTCCCTATATCCAGGTCTCTAACACACGGTGCCCTGTTACTGGAGAAACATGGCATCTAGCTAAAATCACAGAAGGGGAAATAACTTCTGCTTCTTCAAGTAGAGGAAAGAAAATGCACGGCGAACTGCTCACAATTCAGAGTTTCTTCCCTGTGTATACTGACAGAAACTAGAGCACAGATTGACTTGATCTTTTTAGCCTCTGTCTATATTTGCCTGAATAGGTTTCTTCCTTTATTATCCTCAGTATGTTTAAAGGCTTGCAGGGAAATAATGCAAGAGCCCTCCTGTGGCTGATTTTAACACCTACCATTCACGCTACATCTGTAAGAGACTAATAGACAAGTGGCCAGAAGTATCTGCTTTTAATAATGCACAATATCCTCACAGTTATGGATGGAAAAAGCTGATTATGCTAAACTATCTCCAAGTCTAGATAAAGTTACTTCCTACAGTCGGTTCACACTTATTTTTCTAGGCACCGTGCTAACATTTTTTACATTCCCACCCACTATTGTTCCTAATACTATTAGAAGCTAATAGATATCTCTCTTAAGAAGTTTATCTGGAAATTCACCCATCATTTCACATGGGAAACGGGGATCGAACTAAACCTTCTCCTTGTACCTCACATGTTTGTTTTCATTCTTTAACGTCTGCAATCTTCTAGCATTTGTAGACTGTTGCTTCCCCTCAGGGCTCTATTCAGTTCTTTTAATCCCTTTTAAACCGATCCCTCAAAAGTCTCCACTCTTCTCCAAATGCATTTTGTTCTGTTTCTTTCTTTCTTTCTTTCTTTTGGGCCATAAAAGGTATCCAGATGGTTGAGGTACTCCCACTAAGCTGCATCAGACCATACTATTGAACAATTGGTCCTCTGCTTAGATGTGTAAGATCATCATTTTGGCAGTCTCAGATCACACAGACCACATATATTCTTGACCTAGTATCCTTAACTAGCCTTTAAATTTTACATTCAAGACTATTCCTCCTCTCCAAGAAAAAGTTCATCATTATTAACTTTTAGTTGTAGGGGACCTTCTGTGATTGGTACATTGTGGGCATTAAGAGAAGCATGACTTCCCAAGTGAGGTGAGCTCACTGATGTTCACAAAAGGCTGAGCTGCCTTAAAGAAGTAGCAGTGAAGCCATGCAGTAGATAAAGCTGTCTCAGACCTTGGGCTTCCATTGCCAATGAGTAGCTCATTCAGTTGGCCACGCTTTCAGCATCAGAGGTCAACATGAGAACCTGCAGTATAATTACTAAACTCCACTGAAAAACAAAAAAGATGAAAAACAATCTTTGGATTCAGAAGGCAAAAGATAGGGGTAGGACAAGAGGACATGGTTTTAAACTAAAGGAGAGAAGATTTAGATTAGTTGTCAGGGGGAAGTTTTTTACTGAGAGAGTGGTGAGGTGCTGGAACATCTGCCCAGAGAGGATGTGGATGCCCCATCCTCTATGCCTCATCCTATTCAAGGCCCTAGGCAGTCTGGTCTAGTACTTGATCTAGTGGCTCGCAGCCTTGCCTGTGGCAGGAGGGTTGGAATCTCAAGATCCTCGGAGTCCCTTCCAACCCAAACCATTCTATGATCCTATGAAAAGGTAGTTAAAAACTCTAAAATCTAAAAGAGGCTATATTTATTGTTTTTATCTGGATGAATTGTAATAATTCTGGCTGCTTACCTGCCAAAACTTGAGAAGAAATTTCCCTCTGATGGGAACCAAGAAGAATATAAGTAAAATCCCTCAGGTTATTGGAATAGTTGCCACTAGCCCTGAAGAAAAAAATCGTTATTTACTAGCTAATAAAGTTTGTGAACAATGAGAGCCCTGGATAGTCATGACGGAAGTGGTTAAGATTCAGTTTAGCATGTCTTTCAGGCAGGGTAGGTAATTTTGCTGAGATTTCTCACATCACAAAGGAATGCCCTAAGCACCAAGCCAAAAGAAGTTTTAAAATGAGTGATCAGCAATTCCTCTCCAAGAAGCAAGAAATAGCTACTGATGCTTCTATAAGAACAGGTGCATACGTTACCTGCCAAAACCAATTCTGACAAAATAAAATGTGTCTGTATATAATGATTTAATGAACAAACTCTCGAGTTCCTCTAGTGATCTGTCATTTTGTATCATTGGCTTGATGGAAAATCTGTTGTCTATAGCAAAAGTGAACTGTGTTGCCTATCATATTCACATATAAATATACCATACTGTACTACTTCACGTATAAACCAGAACTTTGCAAAAAACATCAGAAGATATTGCAAGTATTTTCAGAGAAAATAATTCCAGACACTGAGTTGTACTGGGGAAAATATGCAAGAAATGCAATTATTTTCATCATCTAAATGAATCTGGAAGCATCAGCAGACAAGATTCAAAACAATTATTTGACAGCAGCACCACTAGATCGAGTGGACTCCTCAAAGAAGGAGGGAATAATGCTGCAGGACATGATGAACAGACTTTAATTCCAACAAGAGTGGTATTAAACTGGTTTTAAACTTGTACAGAGTCAAAGTGATAGTGGAAACGCAGCTTCTTCAGAATGCTTTTAGGGCTTTTCAAGAATGCAAAACTCAGAGACCACATCTGAGCAGATCTCACTGAAAAGCTATGATTTCTCCTAAAGACAACATAAATTGGAAACAAACTATAATTGGTTAAGATTAAGATTAAGTTAATTGTTGGTCTCACTGGTAGACTGCATTCATTGATACATTTGTTAATCTTACAGTGTAGATATTTATTGTGCTCAGTAATGTCTGGTAGCTCAGCTGCAATATTTTACTGATGGTTCCAGAGGAAAATAATACTGTAAACAGAACAGTGAGAGAGACAAACCTTTCCTCTGCCTTTGCTAAGGAAAGCTGATTTTACCCTAAGGCACAGGCTAAAAGGAGGGTGGTACAGAAGCATGGTTTGGGAATCACACAGAGGTACTTGTGTCATTACAGAACTGTAAGATGTAAGTCGTTTCTGGTATAAAAACAACATATAGATCTTAAGAAGTAAAAGGAAAAGGAGCCTTTTTTCCACTACTACTGCTAGAAATCAAATTGATACTAGGGAAAGTGAAAGAAATATACTTGGAAGGAAATATTTTTCTATGGTGGGTATAGCCAGGGAATTGCGCCCTTCAAAATATGGTGGTCTGGGATTCAGATTGTGAAGTTCAATTTGATCTGAACTTGACTGTCACTGAACTCAAGGTTTCTGGTAGGACATCTTTCAGAAATGAGGTCCAGAGCCATGTTATTTCTGATGTTTCACATCCAAGCCATTCACATAAGAACATCTAAAAATATTTTCAATTGGGAGAACACTTACTTAGGGTTGGAGCTCTTTCCAAGGAAGGAGGAAATCTGTTCCCTAGGCTCACTTGGCTTTAAATGTACAGATTAACTTTCCCAGATATCACTTTAGATAGCAGAATACGTAGCACAGTTGCCTACCTCTTCTTCTGAAGGTGGGACATTAAATAAACAGAAGCAAAAATGTCAAGGTGAAAGAGTTAACAGACAAGCAGCTGACTTAGCATGCCAGGAAAGATATTACCTTAGAAGTGGAGGATCCTGTATAATGGTTTCAACTCCTTAATTTCTTATTCAGTTAATTCTGAATGGAAACCAAACAAGCCTTTGCTGAAATAAGAATTAAGCCTCATTAAACCAGAGTAGTCTCTGGTAGGTCAGAACATATTCAGACTCTTACAAATCTTTCATTCTTATGCATAGTGATTCAACTTGAATAAGTGGATCGAGCTTTCCCAGTACTTGCTTCATTTTTCACCTATTATATTGCCAAAGTATGAGGTAGCCACCAGCAAAGAAGACATCAATTTTGACAGTCAATATATGCAACTGTGAAAAGTAGCCAGTCATATTCAGTCTTTGCAGAACCCCAGACACACTATCCTTTCAACTAGGATAACACAGGACTGCCAGAGGTAGGCGACAGGAGCAGAGAAACACTTGAGGCAGGTTTCTCTTCCTCACATATGGGTATTTTTATTGTTTGAGATGCTTTGGTGTTTGCTAGAGATACTCAGTTCAGCTTTTGTCTGCTATTCCAGAGCAACAGACATCTTCCACAAGTCCATAAAAAACAGGGCTGCAGGGCTGCACGGGGGAGTGTATAAAGAGATATGGTATGAAGTAGTGCATTATTAGAATATCTTCCCAACTGCTTGTGGCCGATGCTCCCAGTTCATTTGCAAACTGGATTCCTGCTGTAGCCTCTGATGTAGCCTACCAATGAGGTCTAAGAGGCTCCCAGTTCAGCCAGTGGGAGCACTGAGGAATTCTCCATCCCAGTACAGTTAATACAGAAAACCCTGTGTATTTAATTTAGAGGTTCTGGATTGTTCTTCAGATATAGCACACCTTTCCTTTCACTGAGTCTGAATTTATATGCTACTTAAGCTGTAGATGTAAATAAAGAGTCTGACTACAAAATAAAATTACTTCTGAATGAAGCTGCCATGGCCATAATTACCATTAACCTTCTCCTGGAAAGACTTTGGAAGCCTAAGCTGCATTTTGCAAATGATATATTGCAAAAACTGTACGTCATTATGATGTATAGATTTTTTTAGATCCCTGCATTCTTGTAGTAAAATGGTGTTCATAATCGTGACTGTGTCCAGAAGATTTTCTTGTTGGTATCCATTACTTCTCTGCTGACTGTGGGAAGAAAGCATAAAGTTGTTTGGAAAAGCTGTAGAGGATCAAACTGCACTCGATTGGTGGAAGGGAGAGAAGGGAAGGCAGGGTGATCTATCCCATCCAATTAAGAATACCTTGTGAATTAGGCAGACATCAGTTGCCCAGCTTCACCCATTCTCTCCAGACATGCCCCTGGATAAAAGAGGGAAACACAATGGTAGTTAAAACAATTATCATCCAGTGGTGCTTGATTCTAAACTACTCTGCTAGGAAGTGGCAAAGAGCATTCAGATCCTAACAGCAGCAAGCAATTGCTTTTTCCTCCCCTTAGGTAGAGAAGCTCTTGGCTTTTTAAGCAATTTTTTACCTCTGAACTAGTCCTTGTAGGGCTTTGGGGTAGCATGCCAGTGGCACTGCATCCCATTATCATCACTGCGTGTCACTGGAGGCAACAACAGGAAAGAGATGCAGAAAGGACTGGGAATAAGAGGAGACATTAATAACTGTATATTGCTCTGTGCTGACAAAAGTAGGAGAAGGTAGAGAGAGGGCAAGAGAAGAAGGAGGGATGGAAACAAAAGACTGAAAAATTACCTGATTCAAGATAAGTCTGTTTTTGCAATAATCTTGGTTAGAAAATTAGTAGTGGTTAAATGGGTACAGTTGCATATAAAACACTGTATGCCATTTTATTATGTTTGTCATATCAATCAGTTACAGATTTGCAAAAGATATCCGTATGTCTCAAAGATGGGGAAACAGCAAGTTGAATTTAGGGAGGTTCCCAAGAAAACCAGGAGCATGGCACACTTCTAACACTAACTAAAAACATTCACTATATAAAGGCACAAATGCTGTTTTATGGTCACACTGAATTCTACCTTGGCCTCAGGGTCAACTGGCACAGCCTGATTGCACTGATCTTCATAAGCTCTCTTAACAAAAGTTCGGACTTTCTTTTTATGCCTCATGGCCCCATCTGCAAGATATTCTAGCATGAAGAGGGTGTGTAAGAGTAAAAATGATTATACTATAGAAGGGGACATACTGGGGTACATTAAACACATGTATAGCCAACCAATCAGAAGAGGTGATTCTCCCCCTTTGTTTAAGGTTGCTGCAGCTTCACCATGAGTACTGTGTGCAATTCTGATCTCCACAGTATAAAAAAAGTGTTATGGCCCTCAAAAGCATCCAGGGAAGGGAAAAAAAAAATGTTGAAAGCAGAGTTTAATGAGGAGAGACTGAGCACACTTGTGTCCAGTCTGGAGAAAAGAAGACTCAGAAGTGATCTCATTGTTCCCTGCAAATTCTTGAGGAAGGAAAACAAAGAGAGATGCTCTTATCTGTTCCCATGGGAGGTGATGTCAGGATGTGTGGGAATGGCACAAAGATGCACCAGAGGTCAGGGCTGGGCTGTACATGAGAAAAAATGTCATTATTATGAAGGTGGTCAAACACTGGAAGAAGCTTTCTAGGAAGATAGATGATGTCCCATGCCTGCCAGTGTTCAAGAGACATTTACGTAGTACACTCAGTAATATAGCATTATTTTTTGTTAGTCCTGAAGAAGTTAAGCAGTTGAACTAGATGATCGTTGAAGACTTGCTCCAACTAAACTACTTCTGTTCTGTTCTGTTCTGTTCTGTTCTATTCTATTCTATTCTATTCTATTCTGTTCTGTTCCGTTCCGTTCTGCCCTGCCCTGCCCTGCCCTGCCCTGCCCTATCCTATCCTATCCTATCCTATCCTATCCTATCCTATCCTATCCTATCCTATCCTATCCTATCCTATCCTATCCTATCCTATCCTATCCTATCCTGTCCTGTCCTGTCCTGTCCTGTCCTGTCCTGTCCTGTCCTGTCCTGTCCTGTCCTATCCAGTGTCCCACTGAAGTGAATGAACAGAAAAACACTTCACATTCACTTCAAGCAGCAGGTTTGTTCATAGGGAAGAAGAAATGTGAGACTTTAGCCACATAAAATTAGACTTTCATTAAACATGAAGATTCATTTATTTGCAAGTCTTTGTTACTATCACTGGTCACTACATACAAAATCAATTTATTTCCATCAGCCAGTTTCAATTACATCCCAATCAGACACAACTTCGAGATACCTAAAATAAAAGGAGACCGTAATGTTGAACAGTCTAATTTCCATCATAACGCAGACAGTAGAAGTCATCAGTTGGTCTGTTTTTGAGTTCCACAAACAAATGGCTCAGCTTGGGCAGCATCAGTTTAGTAATTACTGCCGCCCTCTATGAACATCAGGGAGTATACATACCCATTTGGCTTTCTGATGGCCCTATCTAAATGCTCCATTATCCACCCTCCAACTGCTTTGCATTTCCAGAGTTGAAAGGAATGTAAAATATTGCAGAATGGGTAGTTTCTGGTTGAAAGATGGGATTTCTGAATATCTTTATGATGCTTCCCTAAGAAAGGAGGTTGTGTTGATGCAAGTGCACATCACTGACATTACCATGAGTCTTGAATTTGTTTCTAGGTGTGATATTCATCATTACAATCTACTGCATAAGTAGCATCTGCTTCTTTTAAGGTGAAATGACAAAAGCAATGGATTTTCTTTCTTCTCCGTTGTAATTTACATTATTGTTATGAAGGGTAGGGCTTTGGTGGGGTCTAAGTTCTCAGAAACAAATTAAGAGCTTTTGTTTTCAGATCTGGACTTTAATTGAACTAGGGAAATTTTTAAGAATGACTGTATATCAGCTGCTTTTCCCTGTCAGATTCTGGCCCGTACAGACCAAGTGTCTTTCATCAACTTAGAATTCCATTCAGAAGCACTGAAAGAACTTCATGTTGGACAGCAGAAGCAGTCAGCTCTGGACACAGCAAGCAAACTAAGAAGCTTAGGTAAAAAACGAAGGAAAAAAAACATTTTTTTTTCTTTCTCACTTTTTGCAATTTATAGGACAGACCAGACCAAAATACATAAAAAGTGCTGTGCCAGCAACCCAGATATCGCCATGGACCTGAGGATCAGATAAAGACTCCACCAGCTTCGTCACGTGTCCATCAGACTGTGTGTTGATAATAGCGGGCTCAGATAAATACAGGGATACCTGATCTCTCATACACACTATTCACACTTATGCCTAAGCAAACACAGACAGAAGGGCCTGATTTATTTATTTATTTCTATCATTCACATCAACAGTTTTTACTTTTGAATATTTGCAGTACATAAATGCTTGATACAGGTACACATAGCACAGCAGGGAACAGGGAAGGGTGGGGGAAGGGTTATGTCCTCATTTCTTGGCAGGAATAAAAAACCTATTCAGATTTAGCTCTGTTTGGAATAAATAATAATAATAAAAAAAAAACAAACAACATCTCAATGCACCCAAAGGCTTTGTATAGCTGGAAGCTTTATTGATTCATATACCACCCACATAATCTGCCAAAATGCAGTACAATATTTAGCTTTTTTTTAAGTCTTCTTCACGGGAAATTCTAGCCCTCCAAGCTCATTTATTTGAGGGAAAAGAATTAAATAAATCTTGTAAACACTACCAAGTCTGCTCTCAAAAAGGCTTTTGGGTGCAGCTGAAAAGAACTGCATTCTCTAGTCCTGCAGGAGAATGGAGTGTACAGGAACACCAAATCCAGCCCACAGAGATTATATGACTTTTGTCTGCTCTAGCAAAAAACCAAATAGGGGATGTTTGATGGGATTTTTTGGAAGGGAAAAGTTCACATCAGGTCAATGAATTTTAACATGTTCCCTGGAAAATACAATACTAAAAGAACTGCTATGACTGATGTTTTGGGTGGAAACAGGAATAGGAAACATCCCTGCTGATTTACTATTTGTAACAGTGTGTAGCCTTGGGAGGGGCTCTTTCACAGTATCTACACTGAGAGGGAAAGAATGGTAAAAGCAGAATTAAGTATGTGAAGCTGCATGACGGATGTACCTTCTGCCCAAATTACCTGTGGTTGACTGATGGTAGCTTAATTCAAAGTGCTCACCCCAGTCTTGGGAAGAACAGGGACATTTCCCTGCTCCTGTGGAAAACTGCCACAAAAGAATTTGCAACAATACCACTGATACTATTTTTTCCCCAGAAAAGTGCATGGTTGCACCCACACCAATTGTAAATACAATGGTCCATGCAAGTCCATGTTAACTCATGATCATTGTCTGGGGGATGATTCATAGATTACTTTGTTGCATAGGAAAGAATAACATGCGATTAAAATAAAGAAGATAAATAAATGAGTATGTAAAATGGCATTCAGTAGAATTTGTATAGAGTAGTATAGACATCCTCAGGTGTCTATACTACTACTTGTGTCTATACAACTACAGGTGTCTATACAACTTGTTTCAGGTAGCCAGAAAATTCACCTTAGCAAATTATTGATGATGCTTTTTGTAGTTCACTGAGTAAAAAGAGACTTTTATAGAATGCAATTTATGACAAAACTTCCCAGATATATCAGATGAATCAGCTCAGTCCCAAGGGTCTTCCTTTCTTTCCATTGTCTATTAGAAGCGCAGTGCAATTAGTTCACATAAAGACGTCCACAGTGTAGCCATACACCATTGAATAAACCAGGCTGGCCCTCCACTGCAGGCGTCCTTTTCCTGTTTGGCACTCCTTTCTTGCCATCTCTAGATCCCTCCACTTCAAAAGAGGGAATGTGACAAATGTGCAGCTCAAAAATGGCTCTGCTGAATGTTGAAACCTTTCCCTCTTCCATCCAGTGGAACAGAGGCCTACCTGGTGACATGCACCTTGAGGGCTTTGTTTCCTTTTCCTGTGGTGGAGAAGTTAAGGCCGAAGCAGAAAAGAAGCTGAGATCACCCAAATTCCAGCTATGTGTACTATGCTGAAGATTATCCTTCAGACTGGCTAAATTAGTTCATCAATAAGATGCTCGAAGGGCAAGATTTCATACTTGCAGACCGTTGCCAGCAGAATATAAAAGCAAACGAGGCATTTATGGAATTGTGTATTTCTTGGATGGCAGCTTAAAAATTAGACTTAATTGAAGGGCTAAAGAGAAAGCAGTTTCATTGTTAGGAATGAAGGGTTTAAAAAAGAATTAAAGAAAAATTCAACTTGGGTGTAGGGCATAATTACAAAAACATTAAAGCAAATAATTGGTAGCACTGTAATTTTTTCCTCCCCAGGTAACTATCATATGTATTACACAGTGAATCATTGACTCTGTCCCTCCTATCATTAATTACTGTGATGCATAAATAATTGGAAAATTATATGTTCCAAAAATGATTTAGTAATACATTTTATGCATCTAATAAGCACAGGCTTTTAATCATCACTAGACGTGTTATGATAAATTTTATTCTCTGTCTCAACTATTCTGTTATCTCTAGCTTATATGGCTGACATCTCCTTGCATACAAATACCACTAAGCCCCTTCACATCACATACTTCCTAATGGATGCTTATTATGGAGCTTTATTCTACTAGATGTATTTAGTGTTGATGTTCTGGCTTGAAAACTATTTCGGGGTGTTCTCAGCCTCACAGAATCACATTACACTATTTTTCCTAAAACTGGAAAATATTGTTTAATTTAAATGGAAATCTGTATTTTCAATGCATTAATCTGTATTTTCAATGCATTTTAAACTGCCTGTACCTTTCATGTTGCACAGTGGGGACATCTCAAAGCTGTTGCTATGTATGAAATGGAGTATCTGAAAATCTACTGGCTTTAGTTAGAAAAAGTAAAACATATTTTCACATGTGATGATGATTGTGGTGTCTATTTTCTTTCTTCAGGTTTAACACATTATGCTTGACACTCTGGCATCAAGTAAGATGACTCAACATCTTAAGGAAAGATTCAACCTGGAAAAGCACAAGAGCAAGTGATGTCAAGATATTATTTCAAGCTCAACTTTAGGAATGCAACCTGTCAAAACTGTTCAAATTAAATTTGCCACTCTGCAACTAATCATCCGTGCTTAGATTTACTACTGTTTATTGTTACATTGCTCACAGAACTTGTGGCTTCTGCACGCAGGATGGTAATCTAGGTTGCTGACTAGCTACATAAAGGTGATAGTGAAGTGGTTATTAGGTTAGGTTCAGTAAATTGTCTTCAAGTAAGCATAGAGGCTGCAGAAATGTTTCCATTTGTATTTCAGAGAAGTTTGCATTCCAGTTCACTACACAAAATAATTTTTAAAGGCTAGTTATTTCTAAGTCAAAGCCAAACATAGTAGGTTCTGTTCTTACTGAGTCTATAACTATTGTTTGGAATCTTTTGACCCTCCTTTTTCATGCCAATGACTGTAACAAAAGTATTGCCCATTTATCTATAGCCACACAACTTCAGTATGTCTCAAATTCCAAAGATCTGTAGATGCAATGCCATTTATATTGCCATAGACTTAGATTTGAGTTGGTATACAGGTTTGAGTTGGAAGGGATCCTTAAAGGACATATAGTCCAACACCCTTCGCTGAACAGAAGCACCCATAGCTCCATCGGTGTTCAGATCCCATCCATCCTGACCTTGGCTGTATGCAGGGATGGGGCACCCATCATCTCTCCTTACTGAGGATTCCACATCTGGGCACAGTACTCCAGATAAGGTCTCACAGTGCAGATCAGAGGGTCAGGATCCCCTCCCTAACCCTGCTGGCCACGCTGCTTTGGGTGCAGACAAGAATATGGTTGACTTTCTGGGCTGTGAGAGTCCAGAATTAATTACTGAATTGCTGATAAATTAATAATAGAGAGTTATTAAACTCTCAGTCTCCAAAATAGTTCGGCTGCATATAAATTGTTTATTTTGAATGGTTGTGTTAACCCTCAAAACACACTCAAGAGCTGTTCTGGAACTCAAAAGCATTGCAAGGAGCCTTTTAACGATTCAGCAGCATGGATGATGTGGTTCAAGATCCTTTTCTCATGCCCTACTCCTGCTTAATTTACTTGTGAATGTTGTACTGGATTGGAAGCTCAGTATGAATACCATCAGGCAACACCACATCTGTGATATTTCTGTTGGAGTTCCAGATCTGGAAAGGCTGATATACCCACTGGATACACTCTACTACTTTGGGGAGGTAAGGAAGAGGGAAAAGAGACTCCAATATAATTGTTCTGCTGTCTTCATCAATAGAAAAATGCACTGGGAAAAAGACTCCTAAACAAAAGGAGAAAATATTTTACCATTGGTGACCTGAAGATCCCTGAAAACGAAGACACAGCAGCACTATATTTTCAAGGAGAAACTATCTTGAAATAACAGGATGTTTAATCAAGCAAATTTAAGCACAGCAAAAACTTATGGCTGAAAGGTGGAAGGAGAGACATTCAAATGAAGAATCAGTCATGCATTTTTAATGTGGGCAAACGTAACCATAGCAGATTGCTAGGGCAAGGGATGGAGTTTCTTATATTCTGTCTCCACATCAACTTCATGAAGGAGCGTTGATCAAGACATCTGTCACAAAACCAAAACCAGAATGTAATGTTAATGCTCTCTGAAAACATTAACATAATGATAGAAAACCTAACACATCTTCATGCCATGAGGATCTACGAAGTCTTCTCTCTTATTCCAGTGGCATAAAGTATGAACATGGTCCCTCAGCAACTTTGGTGAGATAGAAGGGATAAAGTAAAGGAGAGAAGGCTTTATTTGAAAGATCAGAATCTCCCTTTCTTTCTCCAGGTTGCTTCCTTGTACTCTCATTGGTGAAACACTTGATAATCACTAATGCTTGTGATCTCTTTTAGTAAACCAAATGGCTCCAGGAAATATTCACAAGCACTGAAATCTGATAATCTATAACATAAAACTGTGCAAATAAGAGGAATTTAGCTTTGTGTAGCTAGCCATCACCCAAAACCATTAGCAGATTTGGAAAATTCAAGGACTCATGCATCGTAGTTGTTGTGGAGCTAAGGGAATTCAATGTGAGCTAGTCTCAGTGCCAGAGAATTAGTTTAGACATTTTTAATTTACTAGTACAGACAAAATTCTCATTTCCTGAAGCTGTGATAATTACCCAAGGAGATATAAACCAGTTTGAGTTAACTTACTGTATACTTCATAGTCCTTTAGAAAAGATGTAGGATTGAAGATAAAAGTTCTGGGACTTGGCTCATGCTTGACATTTTCCTCATAACTCTGACAATATGTCTGGACTACAATTTTTATTTGTAAGTCTTCTTTACTACTTTGCAAGGTTTCACCATCTCCTTGTGTCTGACTATCGGAATACATCTACTGAAGTAGGAATCTCCCATATTTTTTACCTGGAAAAAATTCTGCACAACCATTACAAGGCCTTTCTCCCAGGGTGGCACAATCATGAGCCCAGGAAAGGAAAGCAAGATTCATTTCCTCCAAGTCAGGAGCTCTCTGACTTCGAGCTATCCTTATGTGTGCTCATCCATGTGAGAAGAAGAGGTGATCCACAGGGACTATTCAGGTGAGGTAGGGCCATATTACTGAACACTGCCTCTGAGAGACTTTTGGTTTCCTTCCCTCCCTTCCCCAAATCAAATCCATTTACTACTTTCAGACAGAGATAGGGTCTCCAGTGTCACATTAGTGTTTTCATTGACCAGCAGCCAATATATAAAGCCAGTATATATTGCTTCAATGAGTTTGTCTGAATGACCTCAAGGAACGGATTTCAGGTCATATCATGGACTGGCACTATCTGAACAAGACAGATCAAGACTAGGTTTTTGGTGTGTCAGATGTGGTTTTAATTTAGATTGAGACATGACAAGTTGTCAAAGAAATGCCATCACACATTAGCGTTTCTTTTCTTTAAAATACAGGACTGTGTATTACTTTTGCAAGGCTCATACAAAACAAGAAATAATCTGCCAAAACTTTACCTTGGGCCTTTGTTGAATAGAGAACGCTCCTAAGACTACACAAAATAAGACCAGTTTCCTAGCAATTAAGCACAAAAATGAATATACTATTGTTCTATTTTCTTTTTGAGGAACTCCAGATATTTGAACCAAGACCTTCCTAATTATTGTCTAACAGATAGATCATGAAATTACACATCATAAGATAATGCCCATTTTTGTTTGTGTAAGAGAAAATAATAGCCAGTCTCCATTTGTGACTTCCAGAGAAAGAATTCCACATTGGCTTAACTTGTTATTTCTCCAAAGAAGTAGGAGTTGATATAAACTCCCTGTTCTCAGATGGGTAGTTGATCAACCATCCCCCTCAGCTGTGATGTTGGGAACTGTTTTGCAGGACTATCTCTCTGCAACGACCTTATAAAACGAAGCTTCTTCTCTATTACACTGTACAGTCGAGATAGTTTAAATCATTACAAGGTGACTTATTCAGCTGATGACAAGAGAAGAAATACTTCTCTCTCAGAGTCCACACTCTATGATACTTGAGTGAGCATATTATTTCTGCCAGCTCAGGATGCTGGTTCTATACTTTCTATTCTGAAGAACATTGCTTTTTCCTCTGGAGTTCACCAAATTATTCTTCAAAGGCTGGCACAGTCACACATGAATTCAAGAAAATAAAAGAAGGAAGGATGGGGTCTGGAATAATGTTACAGTCATCAAAAGTCTTGATGACAATGCTGGCAAGAATCACCTCCATGCAGCAAGGATTCTGACTTCGAATGCAGTCTCATGAATCCCATCACAAAGCCTTTGCCAACAGGTCTCTTTCATGATCCAGTGTCAAGAGCAGTTGTTCTCTTCATATGATCTTCTGTTTACTCTCACTCTCACAACCTCACACTTCCTCACATCCCAACAAGTTCTACATAGTAGAATTTCTGCTCTAATTAGCAAATTTACATGTATTTTTTCCCCCAACACTTTTAATCTGAGATAAAATGATTGAATTTTTTTCTTTTGAAAACCAAGACTGAATCCTCAGGTTACACAGCAAGTTGTTCCTACACTAACTAATCTTTTAAACATAAAACAAAAGTCAAAATGAACTAAAATTCTTGTGAAACTAACATCTTGTCCAAAACAAAATCTTGAGTGGGGAAATTCTGGTCACAAAAACTGTGGAGGATAAAGGAGTGAGGTGTGGACTGAAAGAAGAGTGCAATGACTGACCGTTGATGGTTATTGTAGGATTAAGGAGATGTTTGCCACTTGCTTCTAGCTGTGGTGTTACATTCATTTTCATCGTGCTTATTGAGAATCTTCCCAACTTGTTAGTTATGGACAGACATCAGGCTAGGATCAGAATCTTCAACATGTAATTAGGTGGGTGTATCTGGTTTCACTCCAGAGATACAGAGCCCCTCACCTCTCTGATCTCTTCTCTTCCCCCCATACCCATTGCTTATGTACTTTCGGGCATCAGTAAGAAGACAAGTCTGCCATGTTATCAGCTCAGCTGTGACGGGGTAAAATTTGGAGGCTTCCCTTAATCAATCTAGGTGCAGGTTTACTGAAAAATTTATCTCTGACTACAGGCCAGGGCTGCAGACTCCCAAGTGGGAAAAATCTGCTTATTTGAATTTGTTAGAGTGGAGCTGTCTGTTTTCTTTTATAGCTGGGGAGGACAAAGTAATGAATTTTTATTTTTATTTTACTGTAAGCAGGCAAATATATTAAACAAAAACATCAACAAAAAGACCCAGGTTCCTCAAACAGTGCCTGAGAATAAGGTTTTCTTTGTTGTTATAGTAGTTGGGATTGTCGAGCATTAATTCAGAGCTAATATTTTGAATCATGAGGTTTTGCAAGCTGAGCCATATTTCTTGCAGGTCAGATTTAACCCCTTCAAATATTTTCTCTTCCTTTTTCCCCTTCCCTTCCCTTCCCTTCCCTTCCCTTCCCTTCCCTTCCCTTCCCTTCCCTTCCCTTCCCTTCCCTTCCCTTCCCTTCCCTTCCCTTCCCTTCCCTTCCCTTCCCTTCCCTTCCCTTCCCTTCCCTTCCCTTCCCTTCCCTTCCCTTCCCTTCCCTTCCCTTCCCTTCCCTTCCCTTCCCTTCCCTTCCCTTCCCTTCCCTCCCTGTGTTGTAACGCAACAGAAAAAATAAGAACTTAATGTTATGATATTTCATGGTGTAGAATTAAGAGGGAACTCACAGAGGCTGCTGTGAAAAAAAAGAGTACTGCAGTTTCTGCTCTGGAGTGGCTGGAATGGAGAGCACATGTGTCATGCATGTGTACACATGCAAGCGAGTGCATATGCGTGTATAGGCACAAGCATGTGGAGTAGTTGCTAAATTTCAAGTTTCATGTGGGATGGGAAAACAATTATTTTAGATTTTTTTAGACTTTTTTTCTGAGCTATACTGAACACCTTTTGTCTGAACTGCCATTAACCAACCAGAAGCTTCAGAAGCCATTGTTTAGAAGGTCACACACAGCCTTCTATATCATAGAATCATAGAATGGTTTGGGTTGGAAGGGACCCCAAGGGTCATCATGTTCCAATGAAGTAGATTCTTGATCACGAGCTTTTTCCAGCAGCTTTCATGAATTCTGTGTAAACATTGTCTTTATAAGACATTGTCTTTAACAGATTGCCCACAATTCATGATGAAGGAAATCCTGGAATATATTCACCAAATGTCTCTACATCCATAAAAGACAGCATGGATGGAAACATCATGAGATAATTCAAACAAGGAAACAAACAAACAAAAACAGGAAAAGAAAAAAAGATGTAAAATGTTTTTTTTTTCTTTTAAACTTTTGTTGTTGTTGTAGTTTAATCTGATAAGAAAATGAATGAATTTTAATGTTTGTTTTTTTGTTTTTTTCCTTTTTATTTCTGGATATTGATCTCTATATTACAGTTTTGTGTAATAATGCACTTAAGGACATCCTTAACCTTAATAACAGGTGAACTTTCATTGATTTCAGTGTGTCACATGCAAACTGAGCATGAGATAGAGGAGAGCTTGCAGATTCCTACTGAACAGAGAATACCTCTAGCAAAGACAGATCTAAAAGAAAGAGGTAATTTTGTAATAGCAGAAGAAAAATTGAGCTGAAGATCTTCAAACTGAGCATTTGTCTAAAATGTGAAATTAGGTATCCAGTCTTGTAAGAAAGATTTTGTTCAAATAGTTTAGAAAATGAAAAGAAAAAGAAACAAACAAACAAACAAAAATTAAATGAAGACATTTGTTCCTAAATAGAAAAAAAGCTGTTTCATTTTCAGGCAATGTCTGATTAAAATATTTGTCTTGAAACTTGATGCATTTTTTCTTTGATATGGCATCATTTTGCTCTTGCTGCTCAAACTCTCATAGCACAGGAGTGTCTGAGGGATTTATTACTTAACATTTGTAAAGAGCTCTGCAAATGAAAAGCTCTGCTTAAGCACAGTAATCAAACTTCCAATTGAGAAAATATGCTTTTCTTTCTCCATTGTTCTGCATTTTTGTTCCCTCCTTCAGTATCTTCTTTTTTCCAAAATCTTATAATTGTCATAATTATTAGTACATACATTTATTTTTTTTACGTGTTTATCAAATTATTTATCTTTATGCATTTCTGTGACAGTGGAGAGATCTGAGAGAGATCTGCTAGGTTGCACTCCAGTCCTTTTCTTTTTTATCCATATAATCACCAAAATATATTCAGCTCTGTGATCAGATTGTGTATGAACACACCACTGACGTATGTTTTGTCACATCGCAGTGCTAATTGCATTCTAAATGGCTAGAGACATAAAAACACACATGCACGCTGAATACCTTTCTTGCCTGGAAGATTACCAAAAGAACACAGATCGTATTAAGAAATGTGGCATGCAGGGTATTTTACCTGCAGTGTTTGTGATTAGAGTTCTAATGCTGTACTGCTTTTAAGCGTGACAATTTCATTTCTACATTGCAACGACTTCAGTCAATGATGAGGAAAGAAAGAAAGTAGGAAAATACCCAACAAAATGATTATTTAACAAGAGAGAAGACGAAACATTCAGCCCTATCTTAAGAAAGGAAAAAACAGGCACACAAGCAGATGCTATACTGTGCTAGAAGTGCAAGCTTTTTTGTTATGATTATTTTTAAATAACAAACAAAATAGCAAAACACTTTTTTCTCCATCATAAAAACTGACTTTGATCCCCAGTACAGCCATTGAGTGGAAAATTGAACCACACTATAATTGCTTTCCTTGTGACCGATAAAGTGGTGTAACAAATTTTGTGTTTGAATGATAAAATCAGCAATTGGCCCCTAGCAATTCCTCTGCCATTCCTCCAAGGACACCGGCGTCCCATCAGGCTCCAGGGCGAGAGCAAAGGCTGAAGAACTGTAAATCTACTCCAAGTTGTTTTTGTTGAATACTCGCTTTCTCTGAAGCTTTTGTTTTCTCTCTCTCTCTTTTTTTTAATATATATAAATAGAAAACTACATGAAAAGGGTTTTGTATTTATTTGCTTGATTCTTAAATGACCGGGGCAAGTCATTCTAGATAACTATATATATATATATATATATATATATATGTATATATATATCAGGTAAACAAATCAACAACAGAAAAAAAAAAACAAACAAAAAATCAAAACAAATGCTACGTAAACCAACAAATAAAATGAAAAGAATAGGCTGAAGTTTACTGTAGCTATACAAACTAAAACTATCCCAAATAAAATAGATTTTACTCCAGAGTAAAATCTTGTTAGAAGGAGAAAATTGCTTTCCTCATAAGCACAGATAAGTCTCAGAGCTTGTAGATGCAGAAAACACCTAAAAAGCATTTTCTCCCTGGAAGGGAGGAGGGCTGTGTTTTGAGCAAATCTTTATCTCACAAACGCTGAAGTAGCAATTAAAGGAGTGTGAAACAAATGGAAATTTTACATGCAAAGAAACAATCTTATTTATCTCTATTTATTTGTAAGTCTAATTAAAGAAAAGAGTGTGAAGTGAGTGTTATTTGAATTTACACCTCAAAGCTGATTAAAGATTTTGCAACCTCATGTTAGTTTCCTATTTAAATAGCTATTTCTTTTTGTTTCTATTTCTTACACAGTGGATACAATCTTTAGTCCAAATCTCCAAAGGTGCAGAAATCATCCCCATGAGCTCTACCTTCAGTACTGTTGAGTAGTACCCAACATTCTTTGCGGATCTGGGTTTCCTTTGCGGAGGACAACAGTCCCTCTGTAGTCATCAACTCTACTACGTGAATAGATGTGAAATAATAAAATATTTCTTATTTTCTCCCTGCTTTATTTTTTCTTTTTTATGCTCTTATCTCTATGGCCACTTTACACTTTCCTCTTTGCTTGGCTCTAATGGAAGAGCCATGTATCACCTCTAGGTGAACTAAAGGCACAAAGGTGAGTGTTCAACTTGTGAGAGCTGTCATTGCTTTTCGTTCCTCTGGTGACAATGTAGATGCAGTCTCCCTTTCCACATTCATCTCATTTTGGGTTATCCTGTAGATCATTTAGAATTCCTTACTGTTAGCTTAAAATAATTATCAGGAAACCACTATGTTTTAATGCAGTTTGGATGCAACTACCCAGTATTGGAGGCTCAGGGAGTCTAACAGTATGGTCATCAGCTGTTCCATACTACCTTGCTCCAGCGCTAAATGGGATGGATGCTAATTTATGAGGGCTGTTCCAAATGTAATGCCACCTATTTTACTGTGTTGGCCCATGATGACAAGGGTGGATGTTGGTGGGATGGTTGTAGGGGTTGAACCTTCCCAACAGTATTCCTTTAAATAGTGCAAAGAAATTGGACTAGATTACCTTCAAAGGTTCTTCCAACTCAGACAACACTATGATTCTATGATTCTCACATAGAAGTATGATCCATGGAGAATGTGAATTCCATACAAGGCTATCACATAAAATTTGGAAATCATCAGTTAAATATCATAGCCCACACTGGTCTATGTTGAACCATGAAGACTCCTGCTTCATTACCAGGTGGACTGAGAGAATCCATCTTTACAGGTAACAGTGACATTGGTCTACTTTCTTTCAGACAAGATGGAGGCAATCTATGATTACTAATCTCAGTTCTGTTCAATTCCAGGCTGGTTTGGACAGCCCTGATCTAAACTATTGCAAGCGCTATTAGATGAAATCAGAAAACACTGCAGGTGTTAACTTTGCAGAGCAGGCTTGTACAAAAAACACATTGGAGGATTTTATGTATTGATTAAGTGGAGTAATATTAATATATCTTTCGCCTCCAGTCAGTTTCCCTTTCTTCAGAACATCCCCAGTTGGGAACCAAGATATTTTCCCTTATTCCAGCTGAATACTAATGCCATAAACTTTGGTGTGACTGTTTGACCCGTGCTTCTTCCTTCTCCTATATCTTATTTTATACTATTTATTTTATTTTATCTTGATCTCCAGAGGTAATCATTTCACTTCTTTTTTTCCACTCTCCCTCTCACGTGTCCTCCCATCCCACCACTGACGCAGCTCTGCCTCCCTTGACCTCGTCAACATCAGAAAGCATTTTCAAATCTCAGTCATCTCTGACAGTCTTTGAGCAGAGAAATGAGACAGTCTCCCTGACACAAAGGCTTCTGGCCTGGGGTAAAAAAACTCCTTTTGAAACAACAACAACAAAAAAAGCCCCTCCGAACACTCCATAGCCCACACGGCTTTGCATTCATCTTGCTATGCAGCCCCTGTATACCATATTAGTTTTCAGAGACTACTGTCTTTTTTGTTTACTGTAGGCCAACCACCAATACCTAAGGTACTTTGCTATTCTGCTTGGCACTTTTGCAAGAAAGAAAGGCAGTGGTTTACATACAGCGATTGTAATGCCTGAGTCTGTATAGCTAATTGGCCCTAATCTTATTTTCAAAGGTTGCTTATGCATACAAAGCTTGACAAAAGCATATCCTGAAGAAATGTGAAAGGCCCTTCTGGAGTATGGCATGCAGAATTTGATTCAGTGGAGAAACTGAGGCACTGGGAGGTTTGTTCAGGCTGATCTGTTTTTGCAAGATCAAAGAGAGTAAAATCTCTCCTGCTTCTTAGGACAACACCCACAATTAGGTTAATGTCCTACTTCTCCACTTCCCAACTACTGTAAAGGAGAGCTGCTTGCCCTAATGTAAAATTCATCACTTAGCATTCCAAAATATACCCCTATGACTTTCGTTGTTATTGATGATTGGCTTCATAGAGATGGAAATGATGGGCATACCAGGGAAGGGAATGTGAAACCCTTCACCAGTGGCTGAGATGTGGGGGCTCAGTTGTTTTTTTTCCCACAGCCCCTAAACTCCTGCAATAAAGCATAACTATTTTTCCATGCCTCTTATCAAAGCAGGCACGTTTGCTGGGGCTCTGCATCTTGCCACATTGCAGGCTTTTGCTCTTAATGTACAAGAATTCCCTTCTGTTCTTCCTGACAGTGTTTCAGTGAAGTTTCGTGCTGGTAAGGATAGTTTCTCAGTCCTTTTGCCTCCACTACACAAATTCACCCTCTGCATTTGAAGAGCTCCAGTCATCATCAGCTCCCAAAAGCAGCCTAAATGGAAGGGGGGTGTCTGAATATCTCACAGTAAAAGCACAGCTCCTTGATGTTCTTTCAGTGGTAGCAATTGTTTCTGACAAGAGGGAAAAACATCAAGGGAAAATACCATGATCCCGATTTCTTATGTTTGCATCCATTTGGACTCAGATCTGTTCTCATAGGATGAACAATAGCATTTGACTCCCTTCTTAATCCAGTCAGATTGCTGAGGAGGGAACCCAGGGGGTTCAAGAACAGCAAGTGCATGATACGGTGTGCCTCATAGCTGAGCTGCTAGAGCACATGCATGCTAGCTGCAAGGCCTGACTGTAATCTCCAGTTGTGACTTGGTATTTCTTTCCCATTATAGGCTTCTGGGTTATCAAAGTTGGGTGAATGGTTACAGATAAACGTCCATAAAGACCTTCCCTCTCGAAGAATGGACACATCTTTATTGAAAAGGAAGGAGGAATCCTTGCTGAGAGAGGAAATGGAAAGTCTCATTCCAAATGAACTGGGAATTTCATACCACAGATGGGACCAATCAGACCTCCCTTGTCAAGGTTTCCTCTTTGCACCATAGAATAATAAATAATAATCATTACGAAGTCCCTCATGGTTTTTTCTTTCTTCTTCCCCCTCCCCTGCTTCTAATTTATCATACAGCAAGACTATCAGTATTTATGGATCTCGTATCGCTAACAGTAAGTTGGGAGTTTGTTTTGTAGATCTGGATCAGTCTGAAGTTCTAGCAGTTCTTTCACGGAATGTTAAGTGCTAAGATTGCTAGATAAGTGCTTGTAAAATGGAAACGAAATAAATAAATGTAACTGTAGTTGCAATAGCCCGATTTACATCTTTTCAAGATTCAGATAAACAAATGAAAACTCAGTTTAAACTCAGATAATGGGAGATTATTTCTTGTCTAAAAAGAAAATTAGTAAAAAAGGAAAGAGGCAGAAATCAAAAAGGTTCTTGCATCCTGAAATAATGATGTTGGGTTGTTGTTTTTTTTTGTTTTTTTTTTTTGCTACGCTTGGATTTTGTTACCCATCAAAATTATATTTTTATATAAAATCTTATTTCTCTTACCAAGCAGTGTTTCAAGGGAAAGACAATATCTTTTAAAAGGAAAGATAGTATCTTTAAACAGTTCCAAAGATATGAGCACAAAAGTCTGCCTTTACATATTTTTCCTTGATAATTTTCCTCTGCTATCAGGAGCAAAGTGAATTCCAGTGGCCAAACAGCCAGAAGTTACTTGTCAAGTATTTACAGCTTCACATTTTCATCATTCCTTGATGAGAAGATTGTTTGCTGGCTTATTTTTTTAGTTTTTCACCTTTTTCACTACATCAAAGAGAGGTGTTAAGTGTGTTTTGGGACAACTTTCAGCAAGAATTTGGTGTCTTTACTTCCATATTTACTCTGTCTTTTTCAAAGATCATTCCTAAAGCAACAAAATGTTATATTTGCCTGTAGATCCAAGTGAAGATGGCACATACGCTTGTTCTTTAACTTGAATATGTGCATAATTTCACTGGACTTAACGATGTTAATGAAGTCTCGGAGTCCCCACAATAGCTAATTAAAACAATTTTCATCTACTTGAAGGTGTATAAAAAATATTGTTTCCTACATGGCTTTGCCATAGGCCAGTTAAACATTCTTGATCTGAAGATGTCTAGGGAAATTGCCTCCCTTTTCTATTCCTCTGGCTTAGATGGTTCTTGATCAACTGGTGTGATTGCCATTGTTTGTTTGTTTATTGGCTACTTTAGCAGGAGCCTCCTACATGCAAGGTTGTTTACCTACACAATAGATGACAGCAAATACGCTTTAGCTAGGGCTGCTTTCCTCTATCCCTCATGTTTCTACTTACTGAAGAATTTTTACTCTGGGGGAAAGAAAAAAGGCAAACACATGGTCCTTTTTTTAACAGTCCAGGCAAAGAGACCAATGCACAGCAACAACTAGGGTATGATTTATTGATCAAACTTCATTCTCTGAGCAGTATTTAGCATCTATGCACTAATAAAAAGAAACAGACAGCTCTGCTTGCCTCCTCAAATCCTGCAGCTTGCTGTAAATTCTTCTGAATACATTACCTGAATCAAACGCACAAAGCAGCTCTTGGCTTTGTCCCCTTTTGAGCCCCAAGGTATGATTTCCATGGACCAGCTCTGAAAAATACCTAAATATTTCTCCCTGCTGCCATCTCTCCAGCCACTCCCAGCAGTTGAAGCACAGTGTCTTGACTGTATTAGGCTCCAGGGGGTAAGCATGTTCAGTAATAGCCCTGACCTTTTCCTAGTGTTGTCATTCCAAATGACATTTATGGCATAAACAAGCGGTGACACAAAACTGACAGGCCAAGTTGCCATCTGAGGGAAGAATCACAAAACAGAAAGAAAAAGACTTCTAAAACCATTCCCCAATTTCTTATTAACTTTTTTTTTTTTTTTAAATTTATTTTAAATAAACCTCCCTCCTGCTTCCAAACACCCATCTTTAAGTGGTAACACTATTTTGCTATTTGATAACCCATTTATAGCCAATATTTTTAAGAAAATGACATCACCTAATTCTACAATCAAGCTTTAATTACTATGTCTTTAAAAAAACCAAAAGATCAAGAGGCAATTGCTCAGGATTCCTGCTGATATTACTACACACTCCTCCCCCTCCCAAATTTGGCTCACAGACATGAAGGAAAAGATTAATTCACCACATTTTAGCTATTTAAGTGCGCTTCATCTCTGCATGTCTGCTGTGGTTAGAAGAGAAAGATAAGTCATCACCTGGTCTGAGTCATCCCACCTTTGCATGAGAAGAATCTCTTTGGAGTGCCTACATCTATAAATCAACTATGCAAGAAATTCAGATGGCTAGTTTAGACAAGGTATCTGAATTGTAAGTTAGATTAATCCTAACCAATATCACAATACAAGCTACATTCAATATTTTAAAAGAATCACAAGGTGATTTATCAAAATCATTGTCTTCATTCCTTTGTTAACATCTCAGTTGTGAGTAGGTTTGGGCTGATGTTGTAATAGAGATATACGTTGAGTTCAGGCAAGCAGAAATACCATGAATTGTTTCTGTAGGACTACTATTCCCAACAAGCAGGGAACAGCAGAAATTCAGTAGCTTTTCTGCTGATGACCCCATCTTGCATAGCAGAAAAGCCTTTTAGATATGCTGAAGTATGGAGATAATGATATTTCCCCACAAATGCAGAAACATAAAATGCATGTCAGTCAGCTGTTAATTTTCCAATCAGATGACAGCGTTTTATGTCTGTCATCATATACCTTAGCCAATGATGTGAACAAGAGCAGTGAAGTGGGAGCAGGGTGAAGAAGGCAGTCCAGAGGCAACCGTACACATACACTATTCATAGGCACAATGCAACATGTGATACAAGCACATTAGGCATAATGCTAAAAGATTACCCACGTCTGTGTTATTTGGTATTCTACTGCTTCAGATTCTTAAGCAGTTTGCATGCATTTAAAATCTATCTTCTGATGAGAACACATTGCACTTGGTTGCCTTCCAAACTGATGGGGTACAGCACTAGTCCATGTGTGCAGGAATGCCATCCATATCAGATGTCCAGACACATCATATCATGTGTCCTCCCCCTCATTTGTCTGAGCAGCCTCTCTGCAAAGAAATGGTAGGTTGGCTTCCTGAACATGAAATGCCTTCATGAGAAACATACCCATTTATCTCCCTATGCATGTAATATTGATGGACTATTATTTAACAAGCTGAAACAATCCTTTTTTGGGGGGATAGGGAGGAAGGTAATAAGTCACTGATTGAAAACCACCAGAGAGACAGTAAAACAAATACTACCTGCCTTGGAGGGCAATATCATTAAGCTCTGGGCACTATGCTACAGATTCAAGAGCTACTGTTACCCTTGGGCCATAGTTTACTACTAATGATGGATGAGAACAATCAACAGGCTAGAATCTGTCCTGAGCATTCAGAGGTAACTTCACTTGGAAGCAGCACATGCCTCTGAGCTCAAATAATACAAATCTGTATCAAACAAACAAACAAACAAACAAATAAATAAATAAAAAAACAGAACAAACAAACAAACAAAAAAACACCTAGAAATTGACTGCAGTGATTATTATGGTATGGAACAGAAAAAAATAAAAAGATTAAAACAAAAGGAGGCTTTCCATACAAATATTTGTTGTGTCATGTTACCCTATGGGCATTTTTGGCTTTTAGTTGCAGTTTTAGCCCATATTTAGTCAGTGCACTGCACATACACCAAGATGCCCCGTCCTTTGAGTCTCCTGTGGCTGCGTAAAATGCTACTGACTAAAAACAGGGATAAATCCTGGGGGAAAACAATGAGCAAATGGGACCTGAAAAGAAAGTCTCCACTTGGTGGTCATATGGTTAAGGTCAATCTGCCTCCAGTGGAGCAGTTTTCTAGAGGTACTGCTGCTATCCCTGTTTTCTAACTCATAATAGCCCTCTTGAAAGCAAAGAGAGTTGTGCTTGGGTTTCTTGGCTAGAATGAATACTGCGGGTGTGAGTTCCAAAAAGATGGGTCATTCATTGATTTATGAGGTTCAGGTTCCTTTCATGATCAGTTTTCCAATAGACATGTAATAAAGAATTCAGTGATAACAGTATTTCTATTTTTCTCAACTCATTGTGGGTCTGAAAATACTGTTTTTAAAAATCAGAGCAAAAATAGAATGAACACATAAGAGGGATGCATCGATCACCCTATAATTCCCTCAACAGACTTTCTTCTAACGTTTGACTCTTTCACTTGCATTTCACTTGGGTTAGAAAGCATTTAGGAGAGGCAATTTAAGCCTGTTTGCTTGATCTTCATGAGAGTCCACTGAAATTTGAGAGATAATAAATATTTGCATTTTAATGTTCTCACAAGTGCAGTTAGGAACATATTTTCAAGGTACTTCATAAACATGGTGATATGAATCACTTAAAAATATTATCTAGGTAGAGCAGTAATTTATCTCATTTTAGGCTTAAAATCATCGCATCTACAGCACATCCAAGCCTCTTCTAAGCTGGTGCACTTTGCTCTCTGAAACCACCAAATGTACACGTGTGGATATTTGTGCACACACATCAGTGATCACAATCATAAGCTGTTTTATTTTATGTGTATAAAAAGCAAAGATGCATGTCATGATACTTAGATTTATATATAGCACTTTAATTCATCTCTGTGGAATTTACTATTGCTCCACCATATAAAAAATGAGGATGAAGTTTTGACGTAAGAAATGCCTATTTATTTAGTAGTTAAAAAACTGATTTATGGAGAAATAAAAACAGTGGAAATTAAACTTATTTGTTGATTGCAGCCCAGCTGAAGAAAGGAAAGGCTGTTGGTTTAAACTAGATTTCATTTCCCTCTGCATGTGCGACCGTATCTGTGTGTGTATTCCTAAAATGAAGAGTAAAAACAGGAAAAAGATAAAAAAAAAAAAAGAGGAAAAAAAAAGGCAAATACTAAACTGCAACCTTGTTTAGCGTTTCAAGAAGGAGGGAGAAAAGAAAAAAAAAAGGAAAAAAACTTCAGGAAAAAAAAAAAAAAAAAACATCAGCAGGCAATTAGACTAATCTTCAGCAAGCCAGGCTTGTGGGATCATTGTTTGGTATTTGCTAGGGCCCAAGCTGTGTGCCCCGAAGGCCCGACCTTCTAATCATTATCTGTCTGTTTTATTACCCAGCCAAACTGGGCCCAGTTTTAAATAAAATATGCAAAGGTTTCTTAAATTATCACCTGGGGCAAGGCGGATCGCCTTTCTTGCTGTACATGTTGTTAATCTGTGAAATGCAAATTCCCTTCATCTTATAGTTGGGCTTTATTAACTTTTTTGAATTTAAAATTTCTCGAACAATGAGTTCTGTCAGCTTCTGAAATTATATTTTCTCTCTCCCTCTCTTTCTGTCTCTCTCTCTTTTTTTCCTCCCTTTTCCCCCCTCAAACACGGAAGCGAGTTTAAAGCATAAAATCACCAGGGGAAATAAGAAGGGTTTCATCTCGCTTTCAGAATTTAATTGGCTCCTTAGCAATTATTAGTTTTTGCTGTTAAAGTCTTTTTTTATTACTATAAGTATTTTCTTAAAGAAACCGCATTACCTTTCTCGGGTGAGGACCTAAATGTCACAGGGAAAAAGATGAAGAGAAGGTGGCAAGCTAAAAAGGAGAGGAATGGACTTCAGAAAGGATCCGAGTAACTTAATGCTATTGATCTTGCTGCAGTCAGAAGTTGGGAGTTTTAACCCTTGCTGGCTTCAGCAACCACTGCTGGCATTAAAGTCCTCTCCTTTGAATGTATGAGAAAATACATGCTAAAAATGTCAGAAATAGAATCATAGAATCACAAAATGGCCTGGGTTGAAAAGGACCACAACGATCATCCAGTTCCAACACCCTGCTGTGTGCAGGGTTGCCAACCAGCAGCCCAGGCTGCCCAGAGCCACATCCAGCCTGGCCTTGAATGCCTGCAGGGATGGGGCATCCACAGCCTCCTTGGGCAACCTGTTCCAGTATGACTCCACCACAATCATGATAATGATTGTTCTTGTTCTGTTTCATGCAGCAGTAAAATATCTCTGTTATCTAGAACAATTAAGAAGTCCTTGGGCGAAACAGACCAAGGATTCAGTCCTACCCCCTCCCAGTGTTCTGCACTTCAGTAAAGAAATAATCATTAGAACCTTCTGCACACTGAAATCTCTGCTGTCTGCAATGATGTACCTCTGTAACACCTCTGCTGCGTGACCTGAGGAAGCCACAGTAATTTTACCTCTTATTCCTGGATCCCTGCCACTACTTACTGTGCCAGCTCCATTGCTTCAGAAGGTACTGAGGTTAAGTTTAACTGACTAAATGAAATGAGGCAAGGAGCCACCTCTGGCTCCAAAATCTCATCCATGTGGCCAATTCTTTTCTCCCTCTGACTGGGATGGATGTCTTTAACCTGCCTCCTAGAAAAGCCTTTCCTGAATGTTATCTGAAATAATGCTGGCTGGTGCAGTCCAAAGTTGTGCCATCCAAAGAATTAAGAGAGAGGAAGTTTCAGCATTCCCTGTTTTAGCTTGTTTTATTCCCTATCACAACCTTAGTGAGTATGATGATGAGCTTGATGTTCCTTGATGTCCCTTCCAACCCAAACCATTCTGTGATTCTATGATTCTATGAATGGTTTCTATGCAAGAAGCAGTGAAACAGGAATAGTATTTTGAAGTTTCACAGGCCCTTTTGCTATTCAGTAGCTGTTAGGTGACTAGAAGAACAAATAAATGTATTAGGAATCCAAGAAAATGCATCAACCACACCTGATAAGACCACTGATAATGAGCATAATGAGCAGAAGTCTGTTATTCAGTTGGCAAAGCTTCTCCACCTGATCTAAAAGAGTCAGAAATTACAGCTATTTTCTATACACAAAGAGACACAGGAGGAGCGCTCAGCACCAAACACTGGAAAGGATAACAGTGGTAAAATTAATTGAATTAAAGTATCACAGTAATGGAGCTGGTGTCTGTGAGCCGTGTTGAACTGCTGTCTTGGACTAGATCTGATCCAGTGTAATTCCATAAGGTCATAATCTTCTTTTTCTTGCCAAGAAGGCAAATATTGTACATTTTCAGCTCATATAAATCTTGACAAACACCGTGGAAATCAATGGAGATAATCCTGATTTAGGCCAATTGCTGAAAGCAGAAGGTGGCCCCATCTGTAGATACTAAAAGTAGCTTTGATTTTTTCCTCATGGCCAATGATGTCCAGCATCCCCTAGGGATTCTTAATCACAATGGCAGTGTGTTACCTTACAACTAATCAGTTCCCCATGAATCCTGGAAACATATTAATTTGACTCATCTTTCAAGCACCACAAGGCCAGAATAATGTCTTATGGTCATATGAAGGATGTGAACACGTTCCACAGTAATGAATGAACTCTCCCTTCGTGAAGAGAAGAAACTGAAACGCGCAAATGCAAACTGACAAAAAGAATAACGGCACCTTTGTATGGGTTATTGATTACACCTGGAGCTGTACGGAAATTGCAAAATCAGCTTAAGCATTCCTTCAAATTTCTAACAATTAATGGGTCTAAAAATGTTTTGTAAACAGATTCATTAAGAGAAATTCTGTGATAGGTTTCATTTTACAGATCCTCAGACAGGCAAGTATGCTCCCAGCCGAGCGGGTTTTTTCATTCTTTGCTATTCTCTTGTTTTTTACTTCACCACAAATCAGATTGAACGTTTAACACCAAGCTTAAAACCCAAAAACAAAGAAAATAGTAAAACAATTTTGCTGTCCCGAGTTCTTCCTTAATCTTTAAGAGAACTCTATAAGTCTGTGAATATTTTTGATGTCCGAATGAACATGGGCACTTATGGACTGCTTCCAAGTGGATGTTACTGCTTTTGTCTAACAGTGTGCCACTATTTCACCCTATTTTCCCTCTTAAATTGCCACTATTTCACCCTATTCTCCCTCTTAAATATTTGTAGATGACATTTTCTGAGATAATGAGGTGATTATAGGACTCTTCTCACCTAATGCTGGCCTTCCAAAGGCCGGGCTATAGAAACAGAGAATTGTACAATGGCTTGGGTTAAAAGGGACATTAAAGGTCATTGAGCCCCAACTCTCCTGGTGTAAGCAGAGTTGCCAGTCACCAGATCAGGCGGCCCAGGATCCTATCCAACCCAGCCTTGAATGCATACAGGGATCCACATCATTTCTGAGCATCATGGATCAGTGCTTCACCACTCTCTCAGTATACAACTCATCTAAGGTGTTTTCAGAGTACCACTTCCTGCAAAAGCACTTTTACAGTGACTTAACCCTCCTTAAGAGGGATGAGAACTTATCTAGCAGTGTCCAGCTGGTGAAGATAAGATGGACTAGATAATAAAGTTATAGAATTTAATAAGTAGGTGAGATCACTTCAATTTATATATTTTGAACTGTGGAGTAGAGATCTCACTAGCGACTGTAGGCGCTACTTCAGTGTATTAAGAAGTTTAAAAAGTATGTCAGAAATAATGTTAATTTAATCTCCAACATAAATATTTTTGTCCTATCCATTTATTTGCAATAAGAGGAATTTATTCTAAATAATGAAATAGTTTCTGATATGAAAAGAATATCTGAATTCCTTGTGTAAAATAAACCAGATAGTTATATATCCTGTTGAACAGCAGATTCTTTAATAGGTAGTGTTGATGTCAAAATTTTCCCTGAAGTAAAACTGATTCAAAATGTAATAATGATATGCAAGGCCAAACCATCAGCTGAGGCAAACTGGCATGACTGCTTAAACTGAAGTAGCTAAGTTGATTTGCACCACGTAAGGTTTAGGCTCTTGTGTTATAATGTCATTTGATTCTTCCATTCTATGGTTCGCAGGAAAAATCAAGCAATGTCAAAATGATTAACCGTAAATGGTCTTGTGTTTGATCATCTTTGTGCTTCAATTATAATTACAGATTCAAGCCTAACAATAGTCTCTCTATAATTTCTTTATTGGCATGCAAAGTTTGCACAGTAAATATTTCTTCTCATCACATATTTTCCCTTTTCCTACAAGCTCTCAAAGCAACCATACCAAACTAAATAGCAATTGAACTGGACTGTTATTATTCTGCACATACTAATTTTGCTCCTAGCTATTTTTTTTAAAGCATGAAATTCACAGATTACAAAGCCTACTGAATCATGTGAACTCATCTTTGAAATAAGTCCGAACCATAGATTTCAAAGCCCAAACTGACTTGAAACTGCACTTCCTCATCAAAGATAAATGTTTAGGGCTAGTGTTCTTGTTTGATCCAAGTGATAAGTCTTAGGCCTTAGTCTTCCAGACTGCAGTCTTGATTTCATTCAAGCCAACAGCAAAATTCCTATTGTTTGTTAACAAGGTCAGGACTCCAGCACCAGATTTCAACTCCCTGAAGTTTGGGTGCAGTGGGAGTTTTGAATCCACCACTCTAATTCTGATGCTACGTTTGTCGGGAGGAAAGAATAAAGTGAGTTTGTAAAAAGCAGGCTTCAAAGCAGGGTTACACAATCTTTCATTCCAAGTTTATGTGCCTGAAACTTGTAGCTACTGGAAGGAGTCCTATTGCATGTAAGAAGCTTTGGATTAGATCCTGTGATCACAGATCTACAGACTGCACTGGAAAATTAACTGTACATAAAACATCCCATTGCAAAACTTAAGCATCCTTATACAGCTTTCACTTTGTAATTTTGCCAGCTACTTCCCATACATGCCTGTGACACCTTATTCCAGTTAGATGTGGAAATGTTTAGGTTTCTGTTTATAGTGGTTGCTGGCTTTGAAATTATTGTCGCTGTTATTCTTGTGAATATTTATTTTATCCATGCATTCCTGTAATTTTACAAATCTGTTAGGCGTCCAATCAGATAAGGAGAATGAAGACGTTTCATGTGCTTTGTGTAGACACAAGAGAAGTTCATTAGCTACTCTTTTCTTAAGAATGTTTTGTGATGTACTGTTGTCATGGGGATGTATGTTCTCATATATGAACATCAACAGTTCTCATACAATTTCTCACTAACAGTGTAGAACAAGACACGTGTTCAGGAAAAATAAATAAATACAACAGCAGTAATGGTGAACTTCCAGTAAGTTTCAATATTTTGGATGTCTTTTCCTTCACTTAGTAGAATTTTTTTTTTTTTTTTTTTTTTTTTTCCTTTACAAATCCAACTATAGTATTACATAACATTTCTTGGGGATGGCAACAAGAGTTTGCTTGCATTTCTGAAGTAAGTAAAAGGAAAAGGTAATGGAAAATGTCATTAGATTTCCAATCTAATGTTACAGAACTTCAATTGTTGGATAATACTTTGAGGGAATGTAAGATTTTTAATTTTTTTTCTACATTTTAATGTTATACATAGTATTTCTAAATTATTTAATACAAAAGGGAAAAATGTAAAAGATAAATATTGGACTAACCACAGAAAATTCTGTGTGACTGATGTGGAACTATCTATATATTCTGTATCTTCACCTTAATGCTACAAAACGGTTTGTGATAATTCCACACTAAATCGTGGAAGACTTATCGTTTCAGTCTTACTAACTCTACTGTTTTTTTCCTCGAGTATTTCTTTAAATATCAATTCTTTCATCACTCAGATCAAGGCAGATCCATTTGAAAAAATAAACAGATTAAGGTGTTAGTGCATCTTCTGAAACATGAAGAAATCGCATTGGTCGACAAAACTCTTCTCAAGCATTAAAGAGATCTTCCATGAAATGGGAAAACTCGTCTGACACTCCAAGAAAAACCACATTGGCAGCTTCAGCTGTGAATGATTATGTTTATTCTCCAATTAAATCAGAATAAAAGTCATACACAAAGAGAAACGCTGTACTGGGAGATGTGTGTTGTTCCCTTATATTTTCAGCTACTTGATGTGGATAATATAAAAAAGGTGTCAGTTTCATGGTAGCTCAACATCACCACCTAAAATATTATGTATTTTCTGCAGGCCAGCTGACTAAACCACTTCTGTAGTCAATGAAAAGAAATAGGTATATCAGTAGGTCTAGCTATCCCATTCTCTTATCCATTTCTCACAGGCCAGTGTAGTGGAAAATGGATGGCTTTGACAGCTATTTTCACTAAAATTTCTTTTATTTTGTCTTAGGTACACGGTGTTCTGCACACACTGATACAACAGTTAAGGTCAAAAAAAGATATTAAACTACTCTAGACTATATTGGATCATAGGTTATCCTCTGGTAAGTTGGCTATAAAACATCACCCTCTATATCAAAGAAATCAAAGATATCTCCATTGCACAAAACAAAGCTGCATGATATGAAGACCTATGAGTCCCAAATGAAGTTGCTTGTCCAGTTACTCAGCTAAGTGGTGGACTTAAATTAAGAAGAGCTTAACTGATGCAAGAATTAGCTGTAATTGAAGCTATTGTATGATTTTCAAGGTAGTTTTGGTAAGAAAGTGAAAATCACGTGCTTCAACTTCAGTACCTTGATGAAAAGGCCCAGTTTCATCAACAAAAAACTAGGAACAGAAGAGCTTCCTGAGTCTAAAGCATAAAATCTCACTTAAGCACAGGAAATGCTTCAGCACTTAGTGTCTGAGTAAAACAGTCCTCTGTGGGAGTTTAAATACCATATTACTTCATTGTGCTTGCTTGTTTAGATCTTTTACTGTGATTTTCTTATATACTAAAATAATAAATACTGTTGTTCTAAGAATACTGTTTTTGGTCTACTGCAGTCTTCCAGAAGATAAATTTAAACTTGACAATTTGGGTCAATAAAATTAAGTAAGGTTATTATTCATTTATCCTGAGACAGATGGGAACTCCTGGTCCTTGGGTCCTCCTTCTGTAGACTGTTCTATGATGGTTATGTGGCTTTCAGAAAACTAAAACAAGACAAGATAAATCCTGCTCCAAAAGACCAGGCAGATGAGTCAGAGATACTGCTCACTTTCTAGTCCCACCCCTAACAGTTGAGGTGAATTTAGGCCTTACTATAGGCAATCAGATACATACACGTGAAGAAACAAATTCCACCTCTCTCATAAGCAAAGCATTTCTAATTTTCTAAAGCTAGCACCTTTGGAAACATCTCTTCCTAGGAATAGCTGGGGTTAGCCTCCTAACTGGATTTAACAAGGGTACTGAAAACTCTGTGAATAATATCAGATTAAACAGATTTTATCCAGTAGAAGGCATATAATCTCAATGGTCTTTCACAAACATATACATAAATCATCAACAGCAAGGCTGTACAAGAATAACTTAACTGAGGAATTGTTTCATATATTTATTTTCCCTTTCTGCTTCTTTTGAATGGTTTTAGTGTAGTGAGAATTGGACCAGCTCTACTTAGAACGTGCTAATAATGGTTTGCACCATTGCTTTACACATTAGTTTGAAATGAGAATGCTATTCACAGTTATGCATGAGGCTCTTCATGAAACTGTGCTGAAAGTTGTGAGAATTTTTCTTAGCTTGTATCCTTGTGTGGAAAGTGGAGGCCAAGCTCTGAGCAAAACTAAAGCTTTTCAGTGGAGTTCCATTAAAAACAAAGTTACATCAGGTTTCAAATCAAGACCATGAGAATTCAGTTGTTTTGTTGACAGGTTGCAGGTTTTTTGTAATGATTTGTTTCAAAGATTGGTTCAAAACCAAGACATTTCTCATTATTTTTTTCTCTGACTTAGGCATAGTAATAGTTCTTAAATACTTGAGGAAGGACAAGTGAATACACTAAGAGCAAGAGGAATGATTACAATCAAAACTTGAAGATATGATTGTATATTTTGGGGAATGGAGAACCATATTGATCATGGATGAAGTAACGCAAAAACTCTTTTCCTTCTCTGTGTAGAATGCAGATACATGGACAGTTTGTTACTGAAATGGTTAAGACTAGCACTCACTCAAGAGTGAATACGAATAAACAAAAAAGACCAACAACACCAAAACTAAATGAAACCAAACTAAACCAAACCAAAACCAAAACCAAAAAAACCTCACAGAAGATAGAGGAAATCTGATTTTTGAAAGGCTGAAATCTTCCTCCTACCCCTGCTTCTTCCTGGTCTTCTCTGACCTTCTCTGGGTCTAGTCATATTCCTGTTATTTTTTTGCTGCTACTAATGATGATTATAACAATAAAGGCAAAATAAAACCCTCAATTGCATATAATACTGACAGTGTAGTTTGGGATCGCCAAAATATGGAGAGGTTATGCAATAGGTTATTTGTAAACTGCCTTTATGGTGAGAACTTCTACTACATACATTAAGTCAAATCATAAGTATGTAAATGGACCAAAGGTTATGTTAAACCTTAGCTCTACTTGTGCCATCCGTGCTAGGTTTGTAGAAATGCAGTGGGGCCTAAACTGATATTCCTCAAAGGCAGATAAATGACAAAAGGACAGCTGCACAGCAACTAGGTCTGCAAACTGCTGGAGCAGGTCTTCACATCCTCCTACTCTTGAATCTACGTGAAAGCAAGGCCTGACAAATTAAATTATCTTTTGTTCTGCACTAAATCATGGACATCTGGTGGAGTAAAACAGAATCTATCTGAGTTTCTTGTTCTTTATCCAAGAACAGGGATGGAACTGTTCAGGAAGAAACTTGGATCCATGCAGAATTAAAATATAAATATAGGTTATTACTGCTCTCTACCAACATAGCTGGAGAAACTACATTGCAACAACACAGAAGTAACTGTGTGCTATGCTAACAATGCCCACACACAGATACAGTTTTTATGAGTAGGAGCTGAAAATGAAACCAAATAATTATGTGTTATTATGACAATATCTGTTTCTATATTTATACTATGCCAGATATTCCTTAGTAGATGCACACATAGATCTGCAAGGAGACATGTGGGTGTGTACACGTGTTTGTGAGCACTTCAAATATGTTGAACGTAATTTTTTTTTTTTAATAGTAAAAGAAAAAAGAATCGCTGGCATTCCTAGTTCCAGCCCCAAGCACATTTTTACAGCTGAAAATAAGGTCTTATAATGAAAATGCTGACACAACCTTAACTATAGAGGTGCTAGCAGGCAATGCAATAATAAATAATGTGGGAAATATTTTACACTTCAAGGCAATTACATGTTCAGCCATCTTTAAGATATCTGGGCCATGAAGGGTAGGGATTAGGTGTACTTGACAAGTGTAAAAGACCCATGACTCATGACTGCTAGAAGGCACAAATGAATTACAAAAGCTGAGAGAAAGCTTTGTAATCAAACTGCATAGGTAAAATATTTTTTATTTGTGGGTAGATAAGAATCAGGTAAATGTAAAGATACACACTCTAGATTCCATTGACCTTGCTTTTTGAAGAAATGGTGAACGCTGAGTTAAATCTATTGTCCTAACTTGCCTACCATCCATTTGTGCATTTATCTATGCCATATAAATATGACTTCAGTATTCTTTGAAATGAGTTACTAAGAGAATAGGACTGCATAGAACCAATGAGGTCATTGAGTTCACTCTCAGTGCTGCAAGGAACTGTGTGGGATGTCATTTTAGGTTTGCAAAGTCCCCTGAAAACTACTTTCTCAGTCTTCACCCAACAGACATATTCCAATGCCAAAACCAGACTGAAGTACTGGAACAGGTTGTCCAAGGAAGCTGTGGATGCCCCATCCCTGCAGGCATTCAAGGCCAGGCTGGATGTGGCTCTGGGCAGCCTGGTCTGCTGGTTGGCGACTCTGAACATAGCAGGGGGTTGGAACTAAATGATCATTGTGTTCCTTTTCAGCCCAGGCTGAAAATCTATGATTCTATGACTTTTCATTTGTTAAATGACGGCTAAAATTCTAAGTCTTGGATTGGAAAGCATCTATGTCCCCTTTCTCCTCTTGGTTTCTCAATGAATTGCCTTGGATTTGCATGTTTGTTATCGGGTTTGTGTGTTTTATTTTCTTCTGCACGATGAGTAGTAGAAATGATTTACAGTTGCATCTCATGTGACCAGATGCGGTCATAGAAAGTCTTCTAAAGTGGCATTGTTGTTACCACATGGAAAATAAGTGAAAAGGGAAAGGCTGAATAAATAGTCTCCAGTGCTGAACTCAAGGTCAGCCCCTAATGCTCCTTTTCTGCCACTCCTCCGTGGTGACTCTGCTCTTGCTCTGTGTGGGTCCCTCCCATAGATGTGCCCTTTCCAAACTAACTCCTCAAGAGCTCCCCATGGGCTGCAGTTCCCCAGGCACTACCCCATCATGGCTCTATATCGTGGAATTACTCACCCCTGCCCCTCCTCACTAGCAAAACCTTGCCATGTTAACCTATGTGAAAATATACACCATAAGGAAAAAAATATCTTTGACCTTATTATTTTTTCCAGGTGAAACAAAACACATTACAGAGATGCCTGCTCCTCTGCTAATTAGAAAAGGTAGAATTCTTGCTTTGAAACTATAGATGCCTAAGCTGCAATTGGTGAGCCACTCACTCAGTCTCTTGGTTCATCTTTACTATACTTTAGTCAACAGTAAATGAGTTTTACAGTCATTTTCTTGGCATCTGTCAAACAAGCTCAGGCTTTCCAGTCTAAATCACACAGCAAACAAGTACTTACCTGTGCAATTATGAGTTAGTAATCTCTGTAGGAAGGCCAGGGACCATCTAGCTCTGTCGTTTACAGCAGGCCCCTCCAGAACATAATTCTAAAGAGAGGGCTGAGGGAGATAACTTGACCATTTCTCATGCTTGCTGCTGTCTAATCTGTCTTAAGTGTTTTAAAATACATATTGTTATGATTTCCAAGAATCTGTGCTCGTGTATGGGGTCAGTATTTCCATTCAGAACTGTTTATCTGAAACTTAACTTTCAGAAACAGAGACAATAATCACTCAGTGTATTTCCATAATAATCACTCAGCATATAATAATATAATAATCACTTCCAATATAATCACTCAGCAAAGTAACCAACCAACCAAACGAACAAACAAAAACCAAAACGCATCCTTCCAAACTCTTTTGTCTTAAACCAATAACAAGCCTTTAAAACACTTAAAAATCTTAGGTCAGGTGTTCCTGAGACTGTACACAACTTCATCTAGAGCTTTATTTCAAATGTATGTAACACTAATTTCTTTCTTTCTTTCTTATTATTATGTGTTTATTTTATTTCTTCCTTTCATCAGTCTTGGCTAATAGGGATACAGCAAGAAAAAAGACTTCTAATAATTTGTTTTGTTGCCTTCTCTTAAGGTTCAAAGCTTGCTGTTTGAGGAACTCTCACAAGAAAGGAGGAAACAAAGGAGGAATGGAAGGTTTGTTACAGTAAAACAAATATTCTCCTTCTCTGAAGTTTATTCAAAACCCATCTGGATGCCTATCTATGCAACCTATTGCTTTAACAAGGGGGTTGGACTTGATGATCTCTTGAGGTGCTTTCCAACCCCTGCAATTCTGTGAAATATATATATATATATATACATATATATATATATTTGGTTGACAAAAATATTGTCATTGAATATATTAAACATGCTTAAAATGCTACTCAAGTCTTTCATTCTAATTTCCATCACATTTGAGGACTCTTCCTGCCATTCAAATGTTGTTATCTTTTCTCATTTGAGCTCCAACTTTTTTGTAACACCATTGCTCTCACAGTGTAACAGCAAAATGGTGAATATACAACTTCTCCATTAGAAGTCAGTATGAGTACTGAGGCAGATACATTTCAGTACATAACAGGGTATGGTAACGGAACAATAGCTTAAGACACTTAAAATAACATGACACCAATTTATTACCATTAGAAATAAAGCCTTTGGAAAAGACCCTAAGCATTATGTTAGCATTGATATGTCAATCTTTTATTTGAAGGATGGCAAGTCTGACTCCCAGCACAGCCTTAATTAACAGAAAATAATTAGCATCATTTTCCCAGCTGTGAATTTGAGATTTTCCTTTTTTTTTTTTTTTTTTTCCTCCAACAGAATCCATTGATTGATAATTAAGGAGGAGTTAGTTGTAATAAAACTCCCAGTATTGCAATTTCTAATTGGCCTTTAAGGACATTTTACAGTTACAGTTACTTTGTTCCAGGCGTTTTCTGCTCTTGCTTTCCCCCTTTTTTTTTCTTCACACCAGCTTTAATAAGGAATCCTGTCTCAGAGAGGTAAAAAGATTGCAGCTGAAAAAAAACACTGTGATGTAACAGCTATGAATTAAAAAGTTTGCATATAATACAGTCCGTTTGATATGTTTGGGTAGTAGTTGGTGCTACATGCATGAAAACAGTTTTGAAGTCCAAATTGAATAAACTAAGGTTTATCCAAGCACTTGAGTCTTCGATTAAACTACATGCTCACAGAGATTTATGTAAATGCTTAAGTAGATGAGGAGTAAATGCTCCTGATGGCTTCAGTGGGATGGAGCATCATGTGTATAGTTGGGCAGATGTATATCCTTCAAGGAATGCTGCCCTGGGCTGGAAATCTTATAGGAAAGAATTCAGTTCAGGACATGTCTGCTTGTTTCATATTTCCAGCTAGTCCTCAAATACTGCTCGTATGGTGTCCCCTGAGGCACCAACATTTTCTTTTAGTAATCCTACAAGTAGAATTGATTTAAAGCCATATATTTAATGATTTTGTAACATTTGTTAATTGACATAATATTGAATTCTTTTCCTAGGCTGCCTCAAAATTTTGAATGAAAACAACACATGACCTTCTACTCTTTTGTTTTGTTTTGTTTGTATTTCTTCCCCTCATTTCAGTTCACTCTCCACTTGCAGCGCAAGCTGAAAGGAATGACAATAAATTAAATTAAAATAAAAGTGAGAAAAAAAGTCTTACCTACCTGCAAATAATACAATTAGAGAAAGTGCAGGAAGAAAAAAATATACACACTTGTAAATAGGAAATGTCAAAGATTTTTATGCAGTAGCAAATTGCTTTGTTCAATTGGACACTGAAATACAACACTATTCCTAAAAGGAAATCTTCTTGTGGCAACAAAATCGAGATTAAAACTGCTCCTATTATGAAAGCATATAATAATCATACCAGGATTTGCATTGGTGTTTCCAGCTGCAACACCTCAGTGACTTTAGCTTGCCTAGACACATAATTAAAGTTCATCTGTTATTATTACAGTGAAAAAAAAAAAAGTCATGCAGTAAGGACTTATGCTGTTGCTGGTTTTCTATCTTTTGCCTTTTCACGTGTAATTTTTGCTATGCGAAGAAGCAGTAAGGAAATGCTTCTGTGCAATCAAAGTGTCCCAACTATCTTTAGAAAGCCGGATCAGCTCTGTTTCTCCATCTTGGGAATGCTACAGTGCTGTGTTTCTGCCTCTCTGCAGAGGATGTCAGATCACTTAGCAGTGGCTGTCTTACATCTTGGCCGGACGAATATAGCTTTCTCTCTTTGGAGATCTTCCAGCAGAGCTATATGCTGCTTACAAATTTATTCAAAATGCCTCCACTGCATTTAGTTAACACGGGCTGAAGTGTCCTCTTTCATTTCAATCACACTGAGGTCATCAGGCTGATTTTCAGCACAAAACAACTGAGAGAGTTTGACGCCACTATAACTTGTGTTCAAGGCAACCTTGTTCTTCCTGTCTAGCTACCAGGAGCCCACGAGCTTCTTAAATCCTTGGGCCACCCTATCCAGTACTGAAGGTACTTGTAGTTGCTGGTATCAGATTATTCAAAATAAACAGTGTGAAAAATGATATGGGCGTATGGATGTTCTTCATGTTCCATATCCTTCTTTGGCCAATGACACCATCTTGGACTGCCTGGCTGGCTCCTGGCACCGTGGAGGGAGGGATTAAGGAGCGTTAAAGCAGCAGCTACTCCTCATGGAGACAATCCACACTGAAACAGCAGTCACCTTCCTTCTCTCATCACCCTGGGGGCAAGACAGGCATCAGCTGAATGCATATGTATGTTTTCATTCACATGCATGCATTGTCAGAGCACACAGCTGGGATAAATCAGTGTGTTACTACGGATGGTAATAGAGCATGGCTGCCTTTCACCAGCAAAAGAGATGGGGCTGTAAGTATCTCACAGGGATTCGGCTGGATATTTTAGGAGAGAAGTCATCTCAATTGACCTCAGAGCTCTAAGAGAGAGCTGTCAAGTTGAAGCGAGCTTTAACTCCTCAAGCCAAAGAGGGAGCTGAGCATGCCAGGGAGCATTTCTCTGTACTGATTTTGTAGCTCTATTAAAATCAAATCAATACAGAATGCTGTGACAAATGTGATGACAAGTTCACAAATTTTATTCCAAATTGCTGCTCATTTTTGTTTGTTTGTTTGTTTTTTACCCTTTATTGAAAACTCATTTGAAAATCATTCGGATTATCTCAAAATCCTCAGAGGATTTACAATTTTCTCAAAACATTTCTCCTTTCTCTGACCTTAACCAAGCCACCATTACCCTCCCAACAAACTGTTCTTCGAATTAGGGACCGTACTGAATCCTGTGTTGGGGCAAACTTAGACCTTCCTGCCAAAACCTCTTTACGAATTGCTGTTATCAGCATGTCAATCATTTCTTAAGAACTTGTTAAGCTTCATCAATCTCCCCAGGCCCTAGCGATGCCTGTAGTTAGCACATTCTTCCCGAGGCCTCTCCTGAAGCTCCCTCTCTCTCTTTTAAGCCAACAAAATATATGTAGGGAACTGTTCATCCACCTCCTTTGCAGCACTCTTTCTACATCTTCAAAGACTGCCGTTGGGTTGCTGCACAGTTTTTAGTCTGTTTTAGACGAAATAAACCCAATGAAAGAGTTGCCATGAAAACAACACTGACTTGTGCTGGGGAGGCTGATAAAGAATAAGGAAGCAGGAGTGTGCACAGGGTGCTGCATACCAAAACAGAAACACTGTTCTGGATCCAAAACACACGCAAGCTGGAGTGACCTTATTGATTTTGAAAACACATCAACATCCCTTTCAGGCAGCTGCTCAGAAAACCCTGGATAATTTTGACAGTGTTTAGAAAATTATCTTATCAATATTTTGCATTTTACTTATTTGATTGACACAGAGTGGAGAAACTATAGGCGAATAAATATGTTAAAGATTTAATTTAAACTCCGAAGCTTCAATCTAGAGGACATTTCACAGAACGTGATTTGAGATTTACAAGACCAAATGTGAGAAATAAAGCTCTTACGTTAATATTTAGGCAATAAATAAGGCCTGATTTCTGAAAGAGGCAATTTTTCAAGTTCCTTTGAACTGATGTGGGCATATCTCTGAAATCAGATTGTACATTTGAGATCCTGGGCTCCTCACTACAAGAAAGACATCAAGGCCCTGGAACGTGTCCAGAGAAGGGCAATGAAACTGGTGAAGGGTCTGGAGCACAAGTCTTATGAGGAGCAGCTCAGGGAGCTGGGATTGCTTAACCGGGAGAAGAGGAGGCTCTGGGGAGACCTCATTGCACTCTGCAGCTTCCTGAAGGGAGGTAGTGATGAAGAGGGGCTTGTCCTCTTCTGCTAGGCAACAAACAGGACCCAAGGAAATGGCCACAAGTTGTACCAGAGGAGGTTTAGATTGGACATGAGAAGGAACTTTTTCTCTCAGAGAGTGGTCAGGCACTGGAATGGCTGCCCAATGAGGTGGTGGAGTCGCCATCCCTGGCAGTGCTCAAGAGGCATCTGGATGAGGAACTATAAGATATGATTTAGTGGTTTGTTGTAGCTACAGTAATGGGAGGATGGTTGGACTAGATGATCTTGTAGGTCCTTTCCAACTTCGTGATTCTACGATTCTGTGATCCCAAATATTGACAGAAATCCTGGGTCCTACTTTCAAAAATCTTATCTTAGAGCAGTAGAATGTGTGCTGCCTCTATGGAGCTCCATCCCCCTCTCCAACACCATCTCCCCAAGGCATTTAGATACCATCCTGTTGTTATATTTTTGAGCTAGTGACATACTCCTATCTTTTGATGGCATCAGGATAGGTGGTGCAGCTGACACTATAGGAGGGAGGGAAGCCATTAAGAGTGACCTGGACATGTTCAAAAAGTGGGCCTATGTGAACCTAATGAAGTTCAACAAGGCCAAGTACAAGGCGTTGCACCTGTGTTGAGGCAACCTCAAATAGAAGAACAGACTAGAAGAACTCAGTGAGTTCTTCACTGAGTCACTGGGCAATCCTGCCCATGGCAGGGGGATTAGAATTAGGTGATCTTTAAGGTTCCCACCAGTCCAAGCTATCCTATGACCATGAAGTTATATATATGAGCAGAGCATGATGTGTCAGCTCAGAGCCTTTTCACCTAAGTGGGTAGAGGTGCAGCATGTACCATTCAAAAGGCAGCTGCATCTGGTTCTAAGAAACACCAGAAAATTCAAAATAAGGAGCTGGATGCATAAATATCTTCAGGACCAATAATTATATAACTGTACAGAGGTAAGTGATACGAAAAACTGTAAGAACTAATGCCTAAAATGTTGTCTTTAGCAAATTATCTGTTCTTTAGACACAAATAAATTGAGGCATGTATTTATGTGTCCATCACATAAATCACTATTAAATAACTTGTACTAAAAAAAAAGGAGCAAAGCTGATGCACTGGACCCTTAGACACTGATTAAATATAGTGATTAGTTCTGAATCTATTGCCGAAATAAAAAGGTTCAGATGTGCCACTGGAAGTCTAAAAGACTTTTATTAATAGTCCTCTCGCTCCTTATCCTTTAGGTTTCCAACAGCAAATTATTCCAATCATTGAAGTTAATGTAATCCAAGGTACTGAATTTCGTGTCAGCTCTAAATGTGCAGTGAAACATTTGCATGTAGGCTTCCTTCAGCTCCTCACATTTGATTCAAGGAGTGAACAATGAAGCAGCACTGCTGTGCAAGATCCAAATTGTGCTGCTGGCAAGAAGATTCTCAAATAACCGTGGATCTCCTGGGAGAAGGAATATTATACTATGGAATAGTGAGTATTTGCCATGAAGTAAGCTGGTCTGTAGGCTTTTTTCATTCTTTTTTCATTCTGTTTATTTATTTGTACCTTTACTGATGTCATCCGAAGCCAAGAAATTCAATAAGGTTAAATCTATTGCAGGAAATTATTTTGATCCACCAATTAAATGAACAAGTTCACCTTGCCTACGATATGCCATCAAACACTGGTATGAGCATTTGGTGCAATCAATCTATTACACATCAATTTTATGGCTGTATAATGAGGTTTAATTGCTGCTTTATTAGTCTGACTAATATTAAGTGTCAGTAATTGCCTTACATTCAACTTGGCTTCCTCATTTAAATTACACTTCCAATATTTAACAATACATGTAGACATTGTTTTTTCTCTACTGAATTTTTGCTTTCATTCTTGTGGTAAAAGAAAAGCCCATTTGGGGTGATTTTCTTCCTTTATACAAGTTCTCCGGCCCTGAGGAACAGAGCCTGAGAAAGCTAAATGTTGTTCTTGGTAAATGCAGAAGCCTTTGGCATTTGGAAAGTGAACTTCAAATTTCCTCTTGACAGAAATATAATGTGGGTTTTGTGTACTAATGAGTGAATCGCTAAGGTGTGTAAACACATTTGTAGTCACGCTGAAGTCTACAGGTCTACTCATAGGCTTTAAGTTATGCATATCCTTGGGTGAATTGCAGGCCTAATGCTTACTGCCCTGGAGCATACATTAAAAAAAACTAGTCTGGCAGGATGCAGAATGCATTTTGACTGGTAAGCCACAGACTGAATGTTATTGCCAGGCAGGATTTTAGTGTGTTGTTAAAGTCATAGGCTCAGATACTCAGACATGGGGCTTAAGAAGGCAAGGACTGAGGCTCAATAAATTACTTGACACAAGCAATGAGGAAACCTTTGGCAGACCCAGTCTGTGGCTTCCTTCAGTTCAGGAGATGGGTTCATGGATTGTTCAAGTCAGCAGCAGTTTTTGCCTTTTCACTTGGCTTCTTCTGATTTCCCTTTTTTGTTTGAAATAAAGTCCATCTGATTTTGCAGCGATGAGCTCAGCTCAGTGAATAGACATGCCAGTTGCCATTAATATCAACTGATCCTTCAGTGACAGCTGGTTAATATCACCCTGTGAGCACCTCGTGAGCTAAAATCAAACTGGATTTTGGGAAAAGAGACCTAGTAGTGGGGTGTGTCACGTGTCTGCTTCGTATGACATTGAATGGTTGCAATTCTGATCAGGATAAAGTGGTGGTTGAATCAATAACGTTTTATTGCACTTTATTGCAATTCTCTTCCTGAACCCATGAAAGAGTTAATATAACTGGAGACCCTGTGAGAGTCAAATATCTATCACTGGATATCTTCTGGACTGCAAACCAATTACTGAAAGACTGTGTCTTTTGCTGTTTATTCTTTGGGGAAGGGCATTTTCCCATTTTTTTTCCTTGATTTTATTTCTTGTTGAGAACAAACACTTTTGGGGGAACAAGAAAACATCTAGAGCAGCACACATTTTACAAGATACTCCTTTCTGGAAGAGACTTCACTGATGCTATCTATCTAGTTCTCCAAGGTTAATGCACTTATTTTAAAGAGTTAAGAATGCGTGCCACCTGGTCACCAGTGTCAATATTCACTTGAGAAGGTGAAGTCAGAAGTGTTTATTCTGTGTTTAAAATATATATATATATATATATATATATAAATAGAGAGAAAACAAAAGTAAATGAAGCTCACTGTGACCTCTTGAATGGCCTAAACGCCATCTGTCCTGTACTTAAAACATGGTCCTTACTCCATACTGATAGGGCAGAGCCACTTTTACCACTGCAGCATAGTATTTTACAGAATGCACTAAAGAAAGCAGAGACCTGGGCTTCAGGACCACATTAGCCTGAATGGCTAGAAACCACCTATTTGCATATCCCAAGAGGATATTGTAACCACCACGTTACTGGGCACTCAGGATGATTACCTAGCCAGGAATGTAAGATCATGGGACCGGATAGACAAGAAGGAACCTGTCCCATGCCCTGTCTAAAGCATCTGGCATGGGAAAGGGACACCTGGTGTTTTCAGCCTCAGCCCAGAGACTGTTTCTATTTGTTATCCGAGAATTAATCTAAGGTAAAACACATCCACATTCCAGACAGCAGGTGGGACTTGTGCCTGAGATCTCGAAGCTCACACAATTGCAGGCTGAGAAGGGCCCTGAGCCTTGGTCTTTCACTTAGGTAAGTCCTCCAACTGCCAAGGCTTCCTCTTGAACGTGATTGACACTGCCATCATAACCTGACCATTTATTAACAAGAGAAGTTAACCTGAAGAAAACAAGATCTTGAGCAGAAATAAGCACTTCCTCAGTTCTACTGTCTCCCTACCCTATTAGCAAAGACATGGTTATCTTGAGAAGCCTAGAAGTTTTCAAGGCTCTTTCCTTTGCTGATCCCACAACAGCCCAGGCACCAAGCCTCACAATTCCCACCATTCTCATCTCTTTCCCAGTTGTAGATATCACAACTGCTGTGCCCAGGGTTCAATGTTGTGTTCCCCTGCACCCCACAGCAGTGCTGTGCAATCTGATAGCAGAGCTATCTGAGAAGCCAGGTGAGATCACTCACATCACTGCAGTGATAAAGAGCTGACATCTGTGTGCAGCTCAGCTGATCTGAAAGTCTGAGAAGAATGGCATTTCAACAGTACTGACATAAGAGGAATATATTCCTCTTGCATATTTCTTATTATTTTTGAATGCTAAGGCAGCAGATTGGACCCAGGGTGCTGATCTGCTGAGTAAGAAAGTGCTGTTTTCACATTGTCACTTTTCAGAGCTGAGCTGCACTTTTAAGTGTGGCTGTCAGTCTTTTCACTGTCAGGTTAAATCCTTACCCATGGTGATTCCTGCTCATCCGTGCTGACTGCCAGCGCTGAGGTCAGGAATGAGTTCCCCCCATGGCAAGTTGGCAGGGTGTTTGTGTGCAAGGGACTAATGCACCTTCCTTGGGAGCAGTGAGCTGAGATTCTAAGTCAGGAGCAAATTGCCAGAACAAAGGGCTGAGCTCAAAGCCAGACAAACAATCGTGGCCCTCCATTGCTTCCTGTTGCTGCTTTTGTTTGCTTTGGACATCACTGCCAGACTGTTGCAATCCAAGGCAGGCCGGCTTTGCTTATGACAGGCAAATGGGAACCCACAGCTGCATTAGATATCAGCTGCAACCTGGATATCAGCTTCCATGTTCAATTCTGCCCATGCATCCCTCTCCAATTGCCCAACATGATTTACTCATGTGTATATTATTGTCTCCACAGAAACCCTCTGACAGCAGTACATACAGCCTTGGCTAACTGAGTATCTTAGCCATTTTATGGATTTCTTTGTTGCAAACCCTTGCTACATGGATCACAATAATTCTAAAGACTGGAATAAGAAAGGTGTGAATGGCTGAGAAACAGCCTCCTCAGTGATTCTGGAAACAAGGTTGAGACTGATATTTGCCCCTAGTAGCTCCTCAGGGTAAGAAACAGATCTTTAGAGGAGTTAGAGATCCAAATAAACTCAGATGAAGTGTCCTTGTCAACACCTACATATCACCTTTGTCTAAATACTTAGGCAATGCCCAAACTAGTCAATTACCCAGAGCCACTGAACTGGACTTCATTCTTTCAGACCCCTCTGTTCTCAGCCAAGTCCTCAGCTCAGACCAATCAGCACATTCCCAAAGTTCCCAGACACTGTCTGGGATCAAGCATGAGCCAGAGACCATTTCCACAAAGGAATTTGGATGTGACCAACTTGTTTTGGAAGCTAAAAGAAATATGAAGTGGTCAAATTACATCAAGTGGATTCAGCGCTCCTTGAAACAAGCCTTTCAGATGCACAGACATGGTTGTATTGAAAAAGAAGCTATTAAGTATCTTTGAAATCCAAAGAGGAGAGGTTTCCAAGGGCCAGGTTTTCAGCTGGTGTAGATCAGTATCAGAGATGAACCAGTTTACAGCAGCTGAGCGATTGTCCTGCATCCTTAAAAAAGAAGCTGGACACAGAGAATCTGCTTATTGTTTTCTTCAAGAGTCTCTTCACTCCTCTTTTTCTATATCTGAAAGTCTTTACCGCTGCACAGTGAAAGCAAATAAACAAGGAAGGTTAAAATCTAAAACCACTCATCCAAGTTAATTAAGTTCAGCCAGCCTCAACTACCTCATCTGGTAAGACCTGGCAAGTCGGGTGTATGTGTGCCTATGTGCGTGCATGCCTGTGTATCTATTCTTCTATTTGGAGAGAATCATTCAAAAGTGTACCTGATGTAAAATGTGTTATTTCCAAGCCTGACTGTGAGGCTTTTTGTTTTTATTTTTCCTTGTCTATTTCTGTTCTTACAGCAACTTTCATATTTTTCTCCAACTTCCCATTATTACATTTTCCTCCTTTTATTTATGATGCCCGAATCCCAGTGTACATCATTGCTTCACTGTTGGTACTTTATTAAATACAATACAGATACTAGAGTGAGAGAGAGGTTTTATGTCCCACACATGGTGTGTCGTAATTGTGGCATTTTTACTTTCCATTAAGAAGTATCTCCAGGAGGGGAGGATGGGAGACTCGGTTCATTACTTCTATAAACCAAAGAAGAAACCCCAGAAAAGCTTGATCAGTTGTTAAGTAGTCTTTAAAGAAGTCTTTAATTCAAGATTAGATGTCTTTCCTGAAGAGACTCCCAAGTTCAACCAGAAGTTGCAAGCTTGGTAGAGGAATCAGTGGTTAAATCCTTGTGCCTTGTAGTATGGAACAAGTTAGGCTATGTTGAGAATGTAGTTAGAAGATAATGGCTTAACTAGCCAAAGTACAAAACAAAGCAAAAAATACAATCAACTCCAAGATGGAAAGATACATTTTCTTGTTAAAACTCAGGCTTAAGAGAAATGACAAAGGATTTGGGACACAGGCACTTTCAGCTACATCCGTTTCGGTGTCTGGCATTGCTAGAAAACAAGGAATTGTAGCAAATTTGGTGGCTCTTCAGAGTTTTCCTTTTCCCATGATGAACATCAGAAAAGTGCCCAGAAGAGCAGACTGCTTAGGGCTGTAAACCTGACTATTTCATGCATGGCAGAGCCCTGGCAAGGCAATGCAGCTGCCCCTGGGAGCTGGTAAGCAGCTCCTAGTTGAGTGTTGGCCACTGCCCCTGCTCACCTTCCTTTACAATTTGTCTCCAAGGAGATTTCCTCAGCTCTCAATCCCTGCTTTGCATTTTCCTCTGTTTCTCCTCTAGAAAACTCCCATCCTTGCCCTCATCCTAGTCACTTCTCTACCCTATGTAATATTGGAGAATGTATGAATGGTAGCTGAGAGTATTCATGTCAAGGACTAAGACCTTGTCTTCCTGCCTAGTCAGCCTCCCCTGTAGCCCTCAAACCACACCTCCAGAAAGGTATGAAATACTGTTATGATGGTTGGGATGCACACATTAAAAAGTATATGAAACAGACCATAAAAATACTAAATGGTAAATCAGAATGATTTTATGGCATGAAGCAAATCTGCAATGAGAAGACTGGGACATGATGAACTGTTTTCTTAATTTCTTTATATCTCTTTTACATCTACCAAGCTTTCACTGTTAGTGCTGTCATTCATATGTGTATGAACCAAGAAGAAAAGAAGGCAGCAAGGGACAGACAATTGCAATCATGCATTTATTTGTTCCATCTTTTGCTTATCCTGCTTTTATGTGACACTTTTCCATTAGAAAAGGGACAAATCCACTTCTAAGAAAGGAGATATTGGAAAGGATAAATTAAGAAATACATAAAGTACAATGATGAGAAATAAAATTTCAGAACACTCAACTGTACAGGCCAGCATAGCTGATTTTGGCGTATCTACCCAATTGTAAGGCAGGATGATGGGAACTTGTGGTTGTCCTGAACAAGACTGTATTTTCTTGAAGCATTTAGGGTATTTTGAAATTATTAAGTTGTTACTTTTTTGATGATGTGACTCTGTGTCCCTCATTTTATGGCTGGAACAGCATGATGGACTTTTCTGCCTTCTAATTTTGATTGGCTTTTGATATACTTACTGGATATTCCTCATCCAACAGACCCAAAGCAAATAGGGAAGGAAATCTAAATTTGGTATTCCCAAGATGATCAAAAGAGAGAGACGGGTGTTCAGGGCCAGAAACTTTGCAAGTATGCAATTGCTAAATCCTATTGATTTCCATGCCGTGATGCCTTTGATAATCTCTGCTGGTTTCTAGTTCTATGTAAATGAATATGATTTCAGTGATGCTTTATTTGGCCTGTTGAACTCACTGATTTCATTGTGAGTCGTTTTAGTCACCCTTGTGTAACTTATTGCAAATGGCTGAAGAATCTGTCTTTCATTCTTCTTTCCTTTTTCTCCCTTTCATTCTCCCTTCTTCCCTGATACTTCCTTGTAAATGTGTTCCCTCCTCATGAAATTCAGATTTCAAACACCTGGAACACTTTAGAAGGGCTCTCTGTAAAACCATAACCCAAACAAAGCACTTGGGTGAATTGGCATGGGCGACTGAAGGAGGGAATGCCAACAGTGCTGCAATTTCAGTGAAAGAACACCTCTGCCATTTCCCAAGTTATATCTTCCTCCAACTTGAGTGTTTTTATTAAAGAAGCAAATGTGTTCAGTGCATTCCCAAAGCTGTCTGAAAACTGACTCTTTCTGAGAGCTGAAGCCAGGCGCAGCCTAAAGAGGTCAAAATGAAGTTTTAGATTCAGAGTCCAAAGTTTATGGTTTTTAGTTTAAGGAAAAAATCAACCAAAAGCTGAAAGGCAAGCTGCAGAGAATGCTGGAATACAGAGAGCAAATGCAGCCCCTGTACAAGCCTGCAGACTGCTTAGAGGTGGTGGAGATATTTGCTGTGTTGTTGTCAGCCCCTTTGCCAGTTATCAGCAGCACAACTGCAGCTGTCTGCTGAATAACACATTTGTTTATACAGTAGATTGAGAATATGTGTGTGCAGCAAACTCCTTGGGGGTATAAACAATGTGTTTCTGAAGAGGCCCAGTGTCATTAGAATAATCAAGACTTGTAGTATGATAAACAGAGTCACAAACAGAAAGTACTACGCAGTCTCAAGTGTGGTATCGTATTCGGTGTCAAGTCCCGAGGATGATCTGTTCAAACAGCTTTTCCTGTGGCGTAGACACAGGTTGCTACATACTTTACAGAGGAATCAAGGGGGGACATGGTCATGGTGCATTTTTGATGAGACCTCGTCAGCAGCATGCTGGCACGTGGTGAAAATCTTCAGTTCATTGCACAAAGCCCAATTCCTTTCCCCTGCACAGAGGGTTGATAGTAATCGGACAAGGGGGAATGGTTTTAAAGTGAGACAGGGGAGGTTTAGGTTGGATATAAGGAGGAAGTTTTTCACCCAGAGGGTGGTGATGCACTGGAACAGGTTGCCCAAGGAGGCTGTGGATGCCCCATCCCTGCAGGCATTCAAGGCCAGGCTGGATGTGTCTCTGGGCAGCCTGGTCTGCTGGTTGGCAACCCTGCAAATAGCAGGGGGTTGGAACTGGATGAGCACTGTGGTCCTTTTCAACCCAGGCCATTCTGTGATTTTATGAATGTCCACTTTCTTTACCAATAATGCCAGTCCAGGGGTGCAAAATAGCAAGAGTGATGTATTGCAGCTCTGTGCAGCGTTGTCTTAGGTAGTGTCATTGTCATAAGTTAGCACCTTGAATAAGCATTGCAGAACACAGAACTCACCCAAGGAGTGAAAAGGTGTGGTGTTAAGACAAATCTCTTGGGTAGGAATAAAAAACAATAGCTTCTGGAGTGGATGGCTAAGGGCACTGTCTTGTCTTTAGCAAGGGAAGCTTTAGGTTGGATATCAGAGGGAAGTTGTTTACTATGAGAGTGGTGAGGTGCTGGAACAGCTGCCCAGAGAGGCTGTGGATGCCCCGTCCATCCCTGGAGGTGTTCAAGGCCAGGTTGGATGGGGCCCTGGGCAGCCTGGTCTAGTAAATGGGGAGGTTGGTGGCCCTGTCTGCAGCAGGAGGATTGGAGCTTCATGATCCTTGGTCCCTTCCAATCCAAGCCATTCTATGATTCTGTGATTCTATGATGATTGTCAGCTATGGGTTGGCCTCTGGAAAGAACAATGGAGCAAAACAGCATGGACAAAATCTTAAAGATATTCCTCCTAAAATGAAGTCTTAATGATTTCCCTGATAGCTGTAGTGTGGATTACATGATGATGTTAGGCACGTCTTCAGAAATATCTGCACTGGGTTTTGCCCCCATTTCCCAGTCTCATGAAAAGTAGAACATAGAAATGTTTTCCTGAGCAACCTGCTGTAGGGAACCTGCTTCACCAAGGACTGGACTTTATGATCCCCAAAGGCCCCTTGCAACCCCAACATTTCTGCGATCCTGTGAAATCCCACTGAATAAATACTCTCCTTCCAAGGAAGTCCATACTCCTTTGCTGGCACAAGAACAGGAAGAGGGAAATAATGTAAAAAGGAGCATTACAGAGATAAGAAGATGATAAGGTTACTGTAGAAGAGCAGACTAGTGACATCTACAAAGATGAGCAGTGCACCAACTCCAAATACATTCTTTCAATGCCACAGAGCAAATATTTCCTCTTAATTCACCAACTCTGTCAAGTGACATTAATCATTCACATACTGTCATGAGATTCTTGCTATGGGAGGAACAGTGAACTGGAAAAGGTTCTTTATGACAGTGCCACTTTATTAGTTTTCAAATACGAAGACCCCCAGGTGTGCGATGCAAATCAAATGCCTGCATTCTACGCAGAACTTCTTTGATGTTGATAACCTGGTGAGCAGTTAAGATCGGTTCAGCCATAATGAGTTGGTCAAGAAGGAAAAAAGGAAGAAAGACAGACAGAAAATTAGTAAAAATGTGCCTAGGGCTCTTGACTTCTTGACTTTAGTCTCCTTCTCACATCACTGTGATGAGTGACAGAAGTCTTCTGAAGCCTGATCGTTCTGCTTTATTCCTTCTGTCCTGTTTTTCCTCTCCACTGAATACAGGTCCTTTCTCTGAAGGTTAAAGATCTCTCCTTAAGTGTATTGAATCTGTCCACATATAGAAACACCAGTTCTCAAAATTAACACAGAGCTAAATAACTTTCCTCCTTTTCCTGCTCCCACTCTTTCAATTTCTTCCTTTACTCCTCTTCCACTTTTCTAATCATCCACCTAATATACATAAGATTTACACCAATGCAGAGAATTTAAATGGCTTCTGACTCTTCAAAACTGCTAATGCAAGAAGATGGCAGTAACTGTCTAATCTGACATCCTGAACTATGTTAGTCTGGGGAATTGCACCCAGTGCTTTCCAAGTGAATGCATGTTGTAAGAAGTTGTTTCATTTGAGCTTTTGCTCTGCCTGAATAAAATAATTGTCTAAAATAAAGGGTAAAATAAAAGTCAGTGTTAATACATGAGGGGTTTGGCATGTTTGTTTTTTGTTTTATTTTGTTGTTTTTTTTTCCCTATACTGAATATCAACTAGCTTTGTTCAGGGCAAAATACATCATTCTATGCCTGGGGTTCCACATCCTTTAAAATATTCAATATTCTTCTGGTTTAAAATCTTCACATCGTTGTAACAATGTTGTTCTGAATGTGTGGAATAAGAAAAGTTTGTGGAAGAGCTCAATTGGGAGAGACAATAAGGCTCAGAAATATTTTCAGAGTGGAGAATGGGGGAAAGTCTGGATCCTTTCATTCACACACGTGGCTGCACAGTCCTTTTCATTAGACAGCTGCTGCATCGGCCCTCATGCATAAAAGCCGTATAGTCAAACAAGTTTGTGCTGACCTAAATTCCCCTTGTCCTGTCACCAGTTCCCCACAAGGTGCTTGCTTCCACTTCTACCTCTTCATCCTTCCATTCCTGCTGGTATGTCATTTGCTGCACAGATGTTTCTCCCAAGCCATTGCAAGATTATTTTTCAAGTGACTTCTTCCAGCAGATGTTTCCCAGTTCCCAGGTGAATGTGTTGCCCTCTCCACTGAGCTGAAACTCAGTGATGCACTTGACATATTGCAGTGCCACTCTCTCTTTTTGAGCTGGAGGGGCTGCAACATTGCACATCAATGATGTCTCTCTGCTCCTGTCAGGCTGTTGGTGATGTTTTCCCTCAGCAACAGACCTCCTTGCTGGATCTTCAGGTTACAAACTCACTACCTGGGTTGCACAAGGCAGCTTTCTAAGGTGCCTGAAATGATCTTATATAATTGCAATAGAGTCTGTGCCTAAAAGAAGAATTAAATTTGACTATTATGTAGGCAGCCAGGTCCTATTTCCCCATAGAGCTAGAAAGGAAAACCAGGTGCAATAGCCAAAGGAGATATCTAAAGTAGTGTTTTGAGTATGAGAATTTCATCTTCTCCTTTCCTGGGGAGTCAAGGAAATGTAACCATGTACATTAGAAAGTTGAGAGCTCTCTTCTTCAGAGGCCATGTTATAAGTCCATCTTAGGTCACACAATCACAAGGATGGGGCATCCACAGCCTCCTTGGGCAACCACCCCCTGGGTGAAAAACTTCCCCCTAAGATCCAACCTAAACCTCCCCTGTCTCAGTGTCAAACCATTCTCCTTAATCTTAGTGGCCTCCTCTGGACCTGCTTTAAGAGCTCCATTACCTTCCTGTACTGGGGGCCCCAGGCCTGGATGCAGCCCTGCAGATAGGGCCGGCTAGTCTGGATCAACATGCCAGGGACCAGAAAAGACTGTTAAATTCCATTGTTTGCTCCTATATAACAGTAACTGTTGTGTTGCTCTTTTCTGATTGCCCAGTGGTGCGTTGCATCCCACCTTGAGCCAGCTGTAATCCAGCTATGGAGATAGGTGATGTAGCCGAAAACTAGTCCTAGGAAAGAAATTTAGTGGCTTTTATCAATCAGTGACACTTGTTCACCACCTTTTATTCAGTACAGGAATGAATACAAGAGTAGGAGAGGAAAGGGGATAGCACCACCCTGAGCATGGAATAGTTCAGCTATTCTGGATCTCAAGCTTGGATGAAAGAACTGAGCAGCCACGATGATGCACTGGGAAGCTGTGTTCTCTCCATCAGCCAATGGTCTTATGAAGGACAGCATTTCCTTTACTCACACTCAATGCCAACAAATACATACGCATTTGTACAGTCAGATCAGAACAGCTCTGACTTAAGCAACAGCTTAACAACTTAAGCAACTACAAGCAACAGTATCCACTCATTTTAATATGTGAGCTGATTTAATGGTTAATTGCCACCACTGTGTGTTTCATTGTTGTTTTCAGCCTGAAATTATCTAGATTCAGCTTCAAGGTTTCCTTTTTCTGCCAAATCATAGAGTTCTCAGCCCTCTATAAATAAGTTAAAAATGTCCTTTCTTAAAGGCCTACTTCCTAAAATCACATAAATTAAGTCATAAAGCTCAATCAAGCTTTTACTTTTACAACATCCAGAAATCTTTAAACAATAAAGGAGCCAATGACACAAAGCATCTAGAAATTCATTACAACCCACCTGTACCATAGCCCTGAAAACACATGGCCTTTGGTTTGTTCTCTGCCTACCAAGTTTGTCAGGCACTTTTGAGAGCTTTGGATGAAAGCCATCTTATAAATGTACATTATTACACTGTCATTATTATTGTGCTGTCATTCTGTGTTCAGCCTTTTAAATCTGTTCCAGCCTGCTGTAGCTCTTGTGGTTTAATTTCCTTTCTTTAAACTAACAGCCCCACTGAACAACGAAGCAAGTGTGGGGACATTAAAAAATTGACTGAGTTTTCTATATTATTATTATAGTTCACAGCTTACCACATTATGACTCCAGCTCATTACAATGAATGCCAAGAATGCACAACAATAACAGGCTGCATTTATGTACAGAAGGGCTTGCCTTACCAATGGCTGATGAAAAATATCCAAGGAGAAACAGTGGGTAGGCTGTGATCTGATCCTACTGGGAGTGCTGTTGTATCTCAAACTGTAATGGGCTTTGCTGCAGAAGGAGAGAGATCCCATCTGGTTCAGTTCCTAATAATCTCAAAGCTTCAAGGAATGGGGAGAAGATGAAAATATCCAAGCTGGATCTATAAGTGCTGCCTCTCTAAGAACCTGATGCACTGAGGTCAGCACGGTTATGTATCCATGAGCATGTCTCACTGCAGTGCCACTAGTTGGACTTGATGATCCTTATGGATCCTTTCTAACATGGGAAATTCTATGGTTCTATGACTCTGTGGTTCACACTGATCAAGGTAACCTATACATAATTGCTTCGGCATGACTTCACGTGAAGCAGAAAAACCTGCAGGCTCTAAAGCATGTCCAGCATTGAGTGGTCTTTTCTTACCTGGTTACTGTGAGCTTTGATGTTGCATTCTATGCTTTTGCTGGAGAAACCAAGGCATCAGTTTCCTATTCAAGTGCTTAACTGCTGTTCAGGGTGCCAGCCTCTGCTCCTCACAACACATTTCTGAGAGTTTCTTTTGACCAGCACTATGCACAACGATGATGAAAGGTAGATGGAGGAACTGATTTGGTTTCAAACATGGATCTTCTCCGGGTTAATTCTGGTTCAGTTCTCATATGCCAAATCTAGAGAAAAAGTGTGTGTCCATCCATAGGCATAAAGTAGAAGACAAACTATTTAATTACCAGTCCTTAGTAAGAGAGGAATAAAATGTGTTGTCAGAAAGAGTGAAGCATTGGAACAGACTGCCCAGGGAGGTGGTGGGGTCACTTTTTCAGAACCATGGGGTTGTGGCACTGGTGGACGTGGTCAGTGGGCATGGTGGGGTGACTGGGGTTGGACTGGGTGATCTTAGTGGTCTTTTCAAAACTGAATGATTCTATGATCAGATTCATAAAAGCACAAGTCCAACATAAGGAGGAAAAGTGCTTTGTCCAAAATGACCCAGCAAGCCAGTGGCAGGCATGGAATAGACCTCTCATTTTCTGCATCTTTGCTCAGCATACACAAATCAGAGCTATGAACTGTACCGATAAGTAAAAAATAGATCTGTGATGGCTCATGTGGAAGAAAGAACCCCCATTACCATTAGTCCTTTCCCATTCTGTCTTTACCAAAAATAAAAGTGAAGGTAGAAGATAAGTAGCAAGCTTTGCCCTTCACTTTATACTGCTGGAGAGGAATTCAGCTCTAGAAGGGCTATACTTACATGACTTAAAAATATATTTCTGTAGAAAGACAACTGTTGGTATCAATTTCTGCACATCTTTAAGATCCAGACGCAAGTGAGAATAGGGATGAAAAGATTCTTAGATCAGCAACCGAGGCCTTTTTTGGATGTTATTACATCCATATAGTTAATGAATCAGTTCCTGAGAATGGACCAAACACTGCATGTACCTCTTCAACAGAAAGAACCTAATTAGAGGGGCAAATTTAACATAAATTACTTAATTACCAGCAGAAGTTTATCTTCTACCTAACTCTACATATTCAGTAGTGACTTAAATATCTGTATTTGATTTCATGAAAGATTTCAGATCAGGTTGAATTCATTCACTGGGTAAGACCAGTATCATTAGTAATTGTTATTAGGTGTTAGTTAATAATTGTTTTTGTTGTTAATTATTAGAGTATTTATGGTTTGAAACTAATCAAAAGAAGAACTGATAAAGTAAGAAATACAAGTGTTTTATTGCGGAAGGAACACCAATTTGAATTACAACAAATAATACTTCCAAGATTTAGGCTGGCCCCATTGCAAATTATATGATAGCATCTTATAATTACTTCATGCCCGACACAGTTTTAGCCTATGATACAATCTGTCATGCTAGATTGCAACTGTGTGTTCTCCACCAGGGAAAAATATATATCAGTAAAATTTACCATCTGTGTTGTTACATGATTGCATAAACTTCAGTCTGAGCATATTTGTTAGTTTTAATTCCCAGATTTTTTTTTCTTTCTAAGGTCATTATTCAAATAATCTTTTATTATACGGCTCTTACATTGTCTTTAGATACCTTCTTCAGACGTGAGAGAAAGTGGAAAGTGTGAAAGCTGTAAACTTTGGGGCAGACAGTGCAAAGCTTTTACTTTAATATCTTTTTTAAAGCCTATTGTTACAATTGAAATGGAGACCAAAATGTTAATAATCATCAACAGTGATGGAAGATGATTAGAGTTTAGCCCTTAATCACTCTTGCTCTTTCCTCTCATTCTGCATGTGGGGTTGATGCCATAATGGTCTTCATTTGATTAACGTTACCTGTGTTCTAGAGCCTGTTTGTGAAGAGAAATAGGCTGCAATAAAAGGAATGTGGAAAAGTCAATGGAGGTTTAATTGGATTAATCTCTGTGCTCTACACATATATAATGGTAACCTTCGTGACAGCTTAGCTAACATGCTCATGTGCAACAAAGAGATCTGGTATTCAACAGGGTCCCACACCTTAGCTAGGGGGGATACACCTGGGAAAGCTTCAGTGCTGCAGAATAGCTCTCAGCTGACAGCATCCCTGCTCTGATATTGGCACAAACTGCTGTACCTAATGTATATTTTTTGATGAAACTCAAACCCCACTTTTAGTGGCTCAGAGAGATGTCTCGTGGCAGACACAATCTCCTGCACACTGTTTCTCTCCCTGAGAAGAGCTAAGCTGCACTAAGAGCTGGTTTGAAGATGTGAGCACAGCATCTGTATGAGAATGGGAGGAGGCAGAAGTAGGAAGCAGTGTCAAACAATGCCAGCATCACTTAGGGAAAAGCAGCAGGAGCCCTAAGTAGCAGGCACAACAGTCCCCAAGGAGCAACATAGACATGGCCATATGCGTGGAGGGGACAAATGAGGCTCACCATGGACTCAGGTTAACCTTTGCTTTGTGCCTTCAGGTTGAAGGAGCAGTGACTGGCAGCCTGATTCAGTGGCTGACAACCCCGCTCAATGCAGGGGATTGGAATGAGATGATCTTCAAGGTCCCTCCCAGTCCAAGCCATTCTGTGAACCTACCTGACTCTATAAATGATATAGACCTGTGTAACCAGGGACACAAGCTTGGCAGGCCTTGCCACAAGAGCAGCCTTGTCCCATTGTGTGACAAGGAATATGTCTTATCCATCTAGGAACCTCTTGGACTCAGACGTATCTCCTTAAACCAACCCCTAAAGAGGACTCGTCCTTCTTAGTCTTCTTATCCTTTTAAAAATCGCATGACAAGGCATTTTTGAAGATTCTCAGCACAGACATTATGAACTTTCTAAAGTTCTCACTTTTCCTAAAGGCTCTTCATTGATTTTACTTGTGTGTCTCTGACCCATCTAAATGGATTAGCTCATTTTACTTCGAGGAGTACTGACTTCATCTAAACTTTCTGTCCATTGCAGACCTATCTTAAGAGCTTGCTAGAAGTTAAATAGACTGATGTAAATTTCCTGATCTCCTTGTCTTGATGTATTTTAAATTTCAGTATCCTGGATTCTGCTGAAGTGCACATTTCTCTCTCTTGTACAGAATCCCTAAATTGTTTTGTCTTCTGCTGGCATGAAGGAATGATTGTAAGTATTGCACCCTGCTGTCACAAATAACAGAGATGGTGAGATTAATCTCTCTTTCTTTGGGAAATTTAGATGTTACATTTATAGGGAGTGACTGTGGTCCTTCTATATGGTCAGCTCTTGCCTGGACATCTTAGCATGTCTGCAAAGCTCCAGCAACTATGGCATGGGACTATATCATCCTTCTGAACTAAAGAACTAGAGGCTTGGTGAGACATTACCTGCTAAAGGTACTTCCCTTCCTCCATTAATTATACTTTAATGTGAATATCTTGTACCAGTTGCCTAATTTTGCTTCCCTTCCTTCACTCTTTCTGCCTGAATAAGACAATTATCCCATAACATGTGTTTCCATGACCAAGTAATGTTCCCATTATCACTACATAGAGCAGTGGTTTTTGTTGTGCAGTGGTTAATGCAATGAAAGTAGATCTTCCTTTTGACTTCCACTATCCTCAGTTTGGATGGCAGGTGATCCACGTAGTTGCCATAAAACAAGGTAAAACATGATTAATATCTAGACATTGCTGTGTTTTATGCTATTGTGTTTTTTCTACAAGGTGAGAGAGGAATGAAAAAGACACTGAAATCAGATCATTAGTCCATGTTCCTCTCTAGGATTCAATGAACAGATTGGACGCTTTAAGGATTCAATGAAACAGATCAAATACTTCAGTGGAAGTATCATCATAATTGAGTGATTTACGTCTCCTATATCAAATCTTACCTGCCAGCAGTTCCCACAATTTTATTTTAGACTTCAAGTAGTTGCAGTTTTGGTGGAGGAAGGAGAGATAATGAAGAAGCATCTGTATCCATGAGGAATTTCCAGAAGTCTGTGGATTTGTTCCCAGAGCTCCTTTACTGCAGAAGTCCTTCTAAGCTGATTTTAAAAGGAATTATCCATCTAGTTTTCTGTTCACACAGTTGTCTTGTGAGCCTTGTGTATTTTATAAAACTCTGGATATAAAAACCCTACTCTTTGCTCTGATCCTACATATATTGTAGATATACAATGAACTTGTATGTGGCATATCAGATTTCCAGATGGTTTTCACAAGGATGGATTAAGTACTCCTACGCAAAAACTTTCTCATATTTTCTTCATTAGTCTTAAAGAAGATTTTATTGAAAATTGAGTACTGACTTCAGCCACGTGATCCCATTTGACAGAGATTCCTTGCATTCTCTCACCAACGGCGCATTCTGACTTTCCATGCCTTCTATAACTGTTCTGCTGACATTAATAAATTAGCCAATGTCAGTACCAGTTCTTTGGCTCTGAAGACCTCTGGTATCTTTCTTCCAAAAGATGATGACCACATTAACATATGCTTACTGAAAAGCATACTGTTTTAGCTACAATTCCTGAATAGTGAACAGGAATAATTTAGAAAGCTAGTGATGCAGGCTAAAAGAATATAGGTACTATACTGCCGATGTAACAAGAATGATTGAGATCCTTTGCCCATGCTTACATATTAGCACTTTTTGACTTCCCTACTAGCAGGTTAAGAATCAGCCTTGACTGTACAGCATATCTGTATATTTGCCTACACATGTAGGTCCCATACTTAGCAGAACAGTCATGCCTGCCATTATAACAGTACTTAAGAACAAGTTGTCATGCTCTAGAAGAAAAACAAAATCTCAAGTTCAGAAAAGACTTCAAACTTCTTTCAATACTGTCTTCTGCTAGTTTCTTGGCTTTAGTGAACCTCTCATGTTTTCTGGCTTCTCATGGTCTTTGGATCTTTCTTAATCTTTTCTTCAGCTGTCCTGCATTTCCTGTCTTGGAGTCTTCTCTAATAACTTCTTACTTAAGAGTGTTCTCTTTGGTGTTGCTTCTGAACACAAAGGAATGCAGATTAAAAGAGAGTTTTGTTATCAGATTATATCTGCTCAGGCAGGATACCCTAAATCTACCTGGTAATTTAGATTGAGTGTCCGCTCTGGATGTCACATGGAACAAGCATTCCCCAAAGGAAGCCTGACTAGTTCAAGTTGCTCTGGGCAATGTCCAGTTCTTGAGCCTCACCTAGTCCTTCACCCAACCTACTCTGGTGGGTGTTCTCTTTCCTCATCTCAGGCTCTGGGTTCAAACCAAAAAATGTGTGTGATATATTCCTGATGTCTTTAAATATCATGGAAAGCTTCTTTTACAGAAAGGGTTGTTAAGCACTGGAATAGACTCCCCAGGGAGGTGATTGAGTCACCATCCCTGAACGTGTTTAAAATCTGTTTGGATGTGGTGCTCAGGGACATGATTTAGTGGAGAGTTGTTAGAGTTAGGGTAATATGGTTGGGTTGAGGCTGGACTTGATCTTGAAGGTCTTTTCCAATCTGAGCAATTCTATGATTCTATATCTGCCTGACAAAGCAAATATCTCTGTAGGAGTCACAGAAGGTAACACTGATCAACACAGATCAAGTCAGAGACAGTACTTGCTGACTAGAGAATCACAAATAGTTCAAGACCACCTATTAGGTCTTTATATGAATTTGAGAATATGTGACTTCTTTCTTTAAATCACTGCTTTACTGTTGCCATGAATTCTGTCCGTATCTCCACTGTAAAAGAAAATGGAGATGGTGGACTTGGCTTCATATGAGACATCAGTTTCAGCACCTGTATTTCCAGGCTTGGTTCCTAATAACCTAAGGGCTCGATCTGAGCATGGAAAGAGATGTCCTGTCTCACTCAGCTCCAGAGGAAAAGTGGCTCAAGAGCAATATTTTTAAACTGTTGAACTTGGTTTATATTTTTTGGTTTATTTGTCTGATTGACATTTTAACCTCTACACTAATTGTAGGAAAGCAAAAGAGATTGAGGAAGAGAGATATTTCATAGAAATGTTATGAGTTGGGATAGAAATCCTGAACAGAACTATGGCAGTAGTAATAACTCTGAGTTTACAGACATCCAGAAATTATGAGTACATTGCACTTTTGAAAAATATATTACATGTGGGATAGCTTGTGTCCCTAGGGTAAGTGTTCTGCTTCTTTTGTGACCCATAACTCAGGAGTGTGGCAGGCATTAGCACTTTACAAAACATCTTCATTCCTCATGGCTGAGACAGAAACGCACAGCATGCAGAGTACCAGACTTATTCAGTGGTGATTTAAGTCATTTTATTTTAAACACTAACTTGATGTGGTCAGTATCCCAGATAGATGAAGGGGGAAAAGAAGATTTGGTAGAAGTGTATCTAATTTTTTATTAAATATATCACCTTTGCAATCTAACTTGTACTGTAATGGAAAACTGCACACCATAAAACAGTAGGAAGGATGGATGTGATACATTATACAGGAGTCTGCCTGGAGAAGAACGTGTATCACATAAAAGTGTAAATGCATACATACAAATTCATGCACGTACACTCACTGGGAAAACAGATAGCTTTTGCATCATGCCTTTGAATGGAAAGGAGCAGGCAAGGGTAGAGGGAAGGGAAGGGAAGGGAAGGGAAGGGAAGGGAAGGGAAGGGAAGGGAAGGGAAGGGAAGGGAAGGGAAGGGAAGGGAAGGGAAGGGAAGGGAAGGGAAGGGAAGGGAAGGGAAGGGAAGGGAAGGGAAGGGAAGGGAAGGGAAGGGAAGGGAAGGGAAGGGAAGGGAAGGGAAGGGAAGGGAAGGGAAGGGAAGGGAAGGGAAGGGAAGGGAAGGGAAGGGAAGGGAAGGGAAGGGAAGGGAAGGGAAGGGAAGGGAAGGGAAGGGAAGGGAAGGGAAGGGAAGGGAAGGGAAGGGAAGGGAAGGGAAGGGAAGGGAAGGGAAGGGAAGGGAAGAAGAAAAGGCACTGATATGGCTTACTGTTTGTTTCTACCATAGTCACTTAAACATAAAAAGGAAGATTGAACTGATAGAACTGGCTTCTACTGATACACAGAAAAACTCTCAAACTTTCCCCTTTGCAGGTGACTTCTGAACACTTAAAGCCACTTCTGTTACTTTGGGGGCAAGGTGCCAGAAAAACAACAGCACTTCAGAGAAACTCCAGTTTTAGTTTAAGTTCTGAGAGGGACAATAGGAGTGAAGTCATTTTAAGTTTGAACATCAAACAACATAAAACATACACAATATTTTTTTTCAGTCTGTTCAAAAGTGGATCTGGATGAAAGGTTGGACACCAAAAATTCAGGGAAAATCCTTGATTCTCACTTCATACTGTAAAAAAAAAAAGTTTATTCTTTGTAATCTGACATGGCTGTAATTGGTAAAAAAATACTTTGAGTTGAACAGTTCCATTTATTCAACTCAAAGGACATACTTACCCACTGTGTTATCTATGTCCAGCAAAAACCCTTCAGATTCGTATCAGTAAGCTGCAACTTCTTTTTCTTCAGTTCTAACTTTACATACTCACTCTCCTTCAATCAATTAATTTACTCCTGAAATTCAGTGAGATCCTGAGACTTCCCTGCCTGCACTAGGAAATGCAGAGTGTTTTGGTACTTAAAATGTCCTTTTGCATAGGTGCAGCGTATTTCATTTAGCAGATAGAAGTGTCACAGCTTGGCGTCAGCAATTAATGCCAGTTTATCAGCAATTAACAAAAGCCTGTGTTTTTCTGCTAAATGTTTCTACAAATGATTTTTTACTTTTGAGTATACCATGAACAGTTTTCTGTTTTCAGAGTAAAATAAACAATGAAAAACCAAGAAAGCAAGATTGTTTAAGAATGGAAAACAACACTTTTAAAGATTATTTTTCAAATGCAATGAATATTTTCCATAACCATTCTCACTTTGAGCAAAACGTCAATTTCCATCGAAAGGAAAAAAATGTTCTGAGCAGCCTCAGGTGACCGCATTTCACTGATGGGTGAAGCAAATGCTTGGGAGATGTCACATCCACAAAGCTTTACCAGATCCATGGGAATAGTAACTACTCAATAGACAGCAGGTGCAAATGTTTAATATGATTGTATTACTGTATTTTTCCTCTCCTTGTTAACAATGAAAGCCATTTATGAGAAATGCACACATGTATTTGAAAACTGATGGACTTAGATCATACTGGGGCTGTGTAGAAATAGAATGTTTCTATTTGCCTGAACTGGGCTACTCAGTTTAATTAAGGCAGGGATCTCCTAGGAGTCCAGTGGAGGGCTACAAAGATGATGAAAGTCCTGGAGCATCTCCCATAAGAGGAAAGGCTGAGTAACCTGGGGATGTTCAGCCTTGGGAAAAGAAGACTGAGAGGGTATCTGATCACTGTTTATAAATATCTAAAGGGGGGGGGGGGAGGCAAATGGATGAGGCCAGGCTCTTTTCAGTGCTGCGCAGTTATAGGACATGGAGCAATGGCCTACAACTTGAACATAGTTCCATGTTAACATGTGGAAGAACTTCTTTATAGTAATGATAATGGAGCTCTGGTACAGGCTGCCCAGAGAGGTGGTGGAGTCTCCTTCTATGGAGATAGTCAAGATCCATCTGGATGTTGGCCTGTGTAACCTGTTGTAGGGTACTGCTTTAGCTGGGGATTGGACTCAGTGATTTCTTGAGATCCCTTCCAAGCCCTTGATCCAGTGATTTAGATATTGAGAGATCTACATGAGATGAGTATATCACCAGTGATCAAGGAAGCTGAAGAGATAGATGATCTTCAATTTTAAGTGATTAATTTTGATGTAAAAGTTGCATTAATTCTCCCTATATTGCCTGTCTTCACAGAACTTCACCTCCCAGTACTGAAGTCCGCATCCAGCATTACTTACAAGGGCTGTCTATTTGGGACTGGTTGCAGAGTTTCCTGCTCAGTTAAGTTTAGCACAAGCTCAAATGCTCTGCTGAGGAAGAAATGAATAGCCTTACTATTTATTGAAAATCAATTTCCAACAGTCGGGATCAAGCTTTGATATTTTACATGAAAAACAAGGAAAAATTTGTCCTTGTAGAAGAAAATTCACTGGGATTTAGATTTTTAGAGTCTTTTCCTGGTCACAATGTCAGTGCCTCCTGAATTCTACGCTGATACAGATCTTCACATTATTAGGTTTATTATAGTGAAATTAGCTGCGCTGCTCTGAAAAAGAATGAACTGCAACAAATGATAAGGAATCTGTAAGTATAAAGTAAGAACTGTGTTGCATTCTTCCCATTGATAGCTCTTCTGGGGTGCATGGGTCCATCATTCTGAACCTGAACTGAAACTGTAAACCTACATTTTTTCTTCTGTACTCTTTAGCACCAGTTTCTGGAATTGGCTTGTTTTACCATTGAACCGTTTTGTCTGTCAGCTTAGATTAGGTCAAATTAGCTCTCATTTCAATAACTGACAAAGATCGTCTTTGACAACTTCAGTGACCTCACATGTCCTGACAAGGGCACAGTTTCAAAGTCTATAGAATAGAAAGAAAAGTTCTATAAATTTTGTTCAGGAGGAATGAGGGTAACAAGCTAATACTGAAGATCTTCTTGCGATATACAAGATCCTGACTGAGAGCTACGTGTTTTCAGTCTTCATAATTGATTTTGAAGATGAATATATAGATAGATGGTTAGAAAAACAGCCAGAAAAAGCAAACAGGAAAGCAGTGAAGAAAAAGTAGCAAGTTAGTTCATTAGCAGCTGTTTCAAATATGTTATTAGTCAATAATTATAACTGCTTAAATTGCACTTGCCATTACTAAAACAAAAATTCAGTTTTTATTGTATCAAAAAATCTGTATACAATCAATCAAGGCTCCTCCTGTCTCAGTTCCATTATTCCATGGGACAAGATGAAGGCTGGGAGTTATGGAAGCACACAGGTATTTTCTTCACTTTGGGATCAATTATTAATTTAATATACATCCTTTAAGTTGAGCACCTGAGCTTCTTTCCTGATATTCCTGAATCAGAACTGTGGGAGGATTTTGCAAAGTGAAACCCACTCTCATGTGCCCTGATGCCCTGATGGAGAGATCCAAGAAGTTTGCGTCTTGTCTGTGGTACAAAAGCCTTTGTACTGAATCCATTCATCAATGGTAAATGTCATTTCCAATAGAGTAAGTTGTTCAAGGAGGCAGAGGAATGCCTATCATTTCTGTTTCTCTTGACTAGACCTGACATTCATCTGGTGGTGTCAGGAATGGTTTAAGGATAGTGAAATGCATCTTCTGTCCTCCCATCATTCAGACACAGTGCCAGATGAAACTTGGAACAAGAACACACCATGTAGCAGACACACTGAAAGCGTATAGATATGTATTTATCTCCCATTATAAACACACTTTCATTTTGTTTTTGCTAATGGAAGAACTGCTACATTCAGAATTTGTAACTGCTATTAGTGCTGGATTTTCTTATCTTCTTGTATCTCCTCCCTTGTATTCTGTCTCATTTTTTAAGGAGATATGAAAGAGACACTGAAGTGAAAGACACTTCAGCCACTAAACACAGCTATCTTGGGAACAATTAAACCATTGGTGTTCTCGTTAATGTTATAAATGTTATAAATCATTTTAATTTTATAAATCTACCCAAGAAAGAAGATAATGTACCTAACAGAAGCTTCAGGATCAGTTTTATACCAGTGAATTTAATCAGCAGTCATCTTCTCTTCTGCCTTTCTCTGAAATATGGGAAATGAAAAATTAAAGATTTCAATTATAACTCAGAAATATTGTGGCATTTATTAAAGGCTAATTATTTTAAAGAAGAGCTAAAGATAAGGATCTACTTCCATGAATTTGTGTAAGCCTCATAATAGTTTAGCATTATGCAATGCATAATATGAAATGCAATGAAAATCCAGTATGGTTATGGAGAGATTAGCCCATTGCACTGAAGATCAGGTTTGCATGAGTTGATTTAGTTGTGCCCTTCTAATTTAATCATGTCACTTATTCCTGACACCCCAGACTACTAATTTCCCGTGTCTGACTTCTAGTTCAGATATAATTGTCAAATATCCAAGAATGCAGGTTGACAATTCTCTGCTCATGAGCTACGATCTTTAATATCCCTGAACCTAATGTTGAAATGCCATCTAATCTCAGTACTTGGCAGAGCCCAGAAGGATGGAAATCCAATTGCATATGACTTTTGAATGGGCGCACAAAACTAGAGTACAACGTGCTTTACCACCTTACGACTGCCATTTGATTTTCCCAAGAATATTTTGTAAAAATCCCTGCAATGATGCTGCAATGTGGAGGGTCCCCCATTCTTTCAGTATTTTACAACTCTTTTCTTCCATACCTTGAGCCTTGCCTTCTACCCGCAGCACGAAACTGTGACGGTGCACCCAACCTGACTTAATGAACACGTTAGGAGGACTGAGAAAGAGGCTAATAGAAATCCTGTCACGGATTTCAATTACATCACAGCCATGCCTGTGATAAATGGTTCTGAGAAATTTCACCCTGCTGTAAGCTCGGTTAGCATACTTCTCACTTTACATTAGTAATATAACAGCCATATGTCTACTCTAGATTAGCTGAGTACACTATATCCATAGTTAATGGAGAAAAATAGGTAATTCCTGGACTGATTCATCACAGTTGTCTTAGATATTTTTCACAGAATGAGATAACTCACTCTCTGACAGCGTTGACTTCGATAGTAGAAGGATGATCAGCTAAGAATAGACATTTAAATGCTGAATGAATACTATCACGTGAGGTGAATTCATTCTTCAAAAACACTTTCCACATCTCCAGCCTAGGTGACAAGGCACTTCCCATTATGAATATGCACACATTAGCAATTGCTTTAGCAGTACACCTGCTATCATGTGGCAAATAAATCTAAGAATAAACAAAGTTTATTATACTCTTCCAAGCTCTGCCATAGGAAGTCAGCAGGTGAAGATTAGTGGATGATGATGGAGAACCAGAAAGGAGGCATAATATTTAAATTCAGTGTGATGGCAAGAGAAGGGTATTACTTGGTTCACTTTCTAACATCACAGCCATTTATTTGGCTTTTCAAATTTATACCTAAAACAAAACTCCTGATTAAAAAAAAAATATCTATTGATAAAAAATTGATCACAATACTTGTTGTGTCACTGTGTATTGTCTTATGCGTTCAAAGCATAAATTGTATATTTAAAGTGAATTTACCTGATTTCAGCTTGTTAGTTTTCATACTTTTTCTTCTGAAAGTACACGTGGCAACTAGAAAAAAAAATAAAAAAATGTTGCCTTAACGTGTAAATTATTAATTAGACTTAATTACTTTTCAGATTTTGATACATTTTAAGATTCATTTTCTATTCCTCAATTAACCCATTAACCCCCCAACTACCATTTCATTAAGTAAACGGAAGGGCTGTGTAAACCAGTTAATATTTATTAACAGTGTTGTGCCAATTAGTAAAGAATATATTTTTCCTAGGCAAGGGCCAAACAGCCCTCCAGTCTTTTTTGTATACACTTGTTTTCTTTTAATTTGGCTAGTGGAAGTAGCAGGTGTTGAAGGCTAAGTACGTATGCAATTTAAGGTTGTTCAAGTCTACTGATTAGGTGATCACTTTAGGTGGAAATTCTCACTTGAAGGCAGGATTCCTTCATTTGTTTTTGGTCAGCTTGTAAAATGCTCCTTCACTATTAATATAATTGCTGAACTTTGCTGCAGAACTACGTATCGACAACATCCATTTATCTCACACAAGCACGTTTTGAAACGATGATCTTCACAATAAAGGCATGTACTCAAAATATTTCATAAAAGGGCTCACTGCCTCTGACAAAGATCAAATAAAACTTGGTTGGTTGATCTGTCCATGCCTATAGGGTATTAGTGATTATAATATTGCTTTTTAATGGACTATGGGCCCAATTTACATAACATTTACATGTCATCTGCATACTCTTTATGGAATAAAAAAAAACAACACAGTGATTCAGACAAAAAAGATATCTAAGACATACAGCTGCACTCTTCAAACTGATTTCTTCTTCATTCTTCAGTTTGAAGCCCGGAGTTTTAACTTTACCTGTTCCCACTGGAACCAGCAAGCACAGCTGATCACTGCTGCATCACTGCCCATATTCACAGTGGAAACACAGCCACTAAATGCACACTCGACCAAACGAGCATTTCATTTTCAAAGAAATTACTATTTAAATAAAAAGGTAAATTCATTCAAATGTTCCCATCATTAGAAATGTCTACTAATAATCCCTACCTGGAGAATACCTCAGCTGGACCAAAATGGATGTTTTAAAACATCATCACCTTTGCTTTGCATTGAAGGGAAAGAGAGTGGGGAGGACAGAACTGTGGTTCAACCAGATGGCAATCTGCCTATATATTGCCAACTAGAGACAATATGAAGTAATCCTTTTTTAGCTGGAAATGTAAGGGGACCTGTTATGAGATTCCAGGAATTCATATGTCATTTAAAGCTTTGGGAAGAAATATCCAGAGCTTCTAAAATGCTGAGATGATCAGTAATGTCCAGTGATGACTTGAGCTGGCTGTCCAGGCCCCTGGAGGTCTGAGCCATGAGAGGAACCTACAGAAGCCACACAGAAGCTCTGTAAAGCTATTGTAACTCTTTTGAGCTAAAAATAAAATGAATACCTTAGGGCAATGACTGCTTTTTATGTGTTAATCAACCTGTGCATCCATAATAGCTCTGATTACAACCAGAAAGTAGAATCGTCAAGGCCAAAGGGATACCATATTAACTGAGACAAATCTTACATCCAGGATAAAAGTTTGTTTATTATACAAGAAGCATGAAAACGTGATAATTTCAGAGTTCTTGTAGAAGATGACAAAATAGGATTCTAGGCCTTATTGATCTGTGCTTGAGATGAGAATATTTTATATACTACATGAATGACTGAATCCCATGTGTTGGAAAAGAAAGGTAGAGAAAGAAGAGAAATAAAATGAGAAAGATTAAAAAACAGATAAAGATAAACGAGAAAAAAAGAATATAAGAATGAAAAGAAAGAAAAAGGAAAAAGAATGAAAGAAAAAAGAAGACGAAAGAAAGAAGAAAATGAAAAGGAAAAATGTCAGGACCTGTAGACAAGTCTTGATGCTAGCCACGGACAGGAATTGAAAGAAGATAGTCTAAGGAATATATAGACTTCAATAAGACATGTAAAGAATTCTCACAAAAGAATACAGAAGTATATGACAGTGGTTTCAGGCTCCAGCACAGAAATACAACCCTGATATTTGATTCAGACACACTTGGTTGGCTTAAATCCAAATATCAGAAGTAACTCTGAAGTAAATTTTCTTCCATAAATTACCAGTTCTTGTCACATTCAACTCTGTGAGTTTCTTACTCTGAGTCTGAGGTAGAAGTAGCTCAATACTGCCTCACTGAAATCTACTTCTGTGCATTACACACCAGTAGAATCAAGCCTAGAAAGTGATTTGGCTGGGCATGCTATGGGTCTTGGTTGTATATGGAAAGATGTTTCTGCATGATGGTTCAGCAGGTTTTTTTTTTTTGATGCTGTTGTTATTGTTTTTTTCCAGTTGTTCTTATGACAAATTAAAGAAGTCAACCTATTGCACAGGCTCTGAAGTTGAAGCTGGCATTTGCACGAGAGCTTTGGTCAGATATAATCCTTTCAAGTTTTTTAGTATCGGCACAGGTTTTCCATCCAGTTCCACCCTCATAGATTTGGTTTGTATTCTTAGCTTCACCTTATCTCACTCAGAGCAAGAAATACAAACTTGGCACATTCTGCTGATTCAGTCCCTAAAACAGACTACTCTGAAGTATCAGTGATGCTGCAGCAAACCTGGCTGCATGGCAAGAAACAAAATGTTTCCCGTCCACATATGTTTCCTGGTGATTCCTGTAATGGTATCTGTCAGGGCTATAGGACAGAGCATGCAGCAGGGTGAAAGTCCCATTAACAACCTCCTTCTTTGAGGAGAGAAGGCTCCAATAAAAGAAATAAAGTAAACTGAGGAGCAGGCAGTGGCTACAATGGAAATAACTTCTTGGAGAAGGGACAGTGGTGAATGGAGACAGGGCCATCAGTGGCAGAAGAGAATAGGGCATCCTGGGATTGGGTTGTGATTGGAAGTTGAGGAACTAGTTGTGACTCCAGCAGTCAGGATCAGCTGTGCTGATAACTCAGGATGTTTTGATTTCCACTAAACAGGAAGAGTGCAAAAGGCTGGGTGGATGCCCATAAAACTGTAAAAACAAGGCAAAAGAAGGGTTCCTTTGTTGGAAAAGAGAGTTGAAATACAAGTTTTGTGAACAAGAGAACTGTGGAAAGAAATGGGGGGAAAAAAGGGGAGAGAGAACAATTCCGTCACAGAAAAAGGAGATTAAGAGACACTGGAGAAAATCCTAAGAAGAAACAAAGCCAGTGTGTGGTCGGTTATGAGAAAACAATGTGGAAAGTTCTGTAGACAGAAGGAGAAACAGAAAACGCAGCCTGGTCTGGTGGCTGGCAACCCTGCACATAGCAGGTAGGTTGAAACTAGATTGTCATTATGGTCCATTTCAATGCAGGCCATTCTATGATTCTGTGATTCTTTGATTCTAGGAGACAGATTGTGGTTTGTAGAGTCCATAGCAGCTTCACAAAGACATGTGCTGCTGTGGACTTTGATGGGGAGAACTGCAAGATTGGCCACAAGAGTGGTAGAGACAACAAAAGGCTGAATCTTCTGCCAGGAGAAAGCAAACAAGATGCAAAAAAAAAATAAACTCAGTGAGAAGAACACACCACTTGTCTCTTCCTCAGGAAGGTTCTGGGCACTCCGCTTTCTCCACTTGGGTAAACTGAGGCACACAGATTCACTAATGCATGACTGGGCTTGCAGAGAGACAAAAGTAAATATAAGACATCCTCAGTCAAATTCTGAACTAGTAATTATATTCACCGGTCCATGCTTTCTCCGCTGATTTATTCATGATATTTGGGCTTTGTCATATTTTTACACCATTGCCAGTACTCAATTATTGCTATTGGTGAATGGAGGGGTGATGCTGACAAAAAAGTCTCAAGTTGTTGACTCCGAAATTCTGATTAGAATATTAATTAAAGTCATTTGCACACCAACAAGCCTTTGTACTGTTTTTGGAAGGAGAGTGTAGGTTGTCCCCTGTTTTGTGAGCAGCAGATCTATAACAGCATTCACTGCCACCAACACGCTTGTTTCCCTTTACAAAACCAGGACCCTTGATGTAGATTTCAAAGAGCTTTTGTGTAAAATCCTGCTTGACCTTGATGCGTTATCAACAGCAAACAACTTTTATGTACAATCTCTGGTGACTTTCCTTTTATTTTCTTTATTTCTTAAAAAAAATAATGAAAACAAGACAAAAACAACACATCAATATGTAGTGATACAAAAGGATTTTTGATAGTATAATTTTTTGACTGTCAGCGAAATAGCTACCACTTCACTGCCTGTGTTATTCTTGTCTTGCTTTTTTTCCTACTTATTTCTTTTTTCCTCTTTATGGAATGTTGTTTTTAATCTCCTTTTAACTGGAAAACATACTCAAGCCCTTTTTGCATTTGCTTAGCCTCCACTTCTTAATTCTTCTGTTAGTAGGCAAGGAAAAGAGGACTGAAAGGCAGCTACAGTTGTTCCTATAAAGAAAGTGTGTGTTTTGTAGTCAGAGAAGAAATTGAAAAGAGAAGGCTCTTGGGCTCTGATCCGTTCTGCCATGAGTTAGGGGACTTCTTTCCATTCAGTTTGGTTTCGATTAAGACTGTGTATTTGTATTTCTGCGATGACTGCAACAACACCAAGCCACTCAGGTTGGTGCCTTTCAAGTGAAATGTAATGTATGAATCAAATCCCTTGCTCCATCATGATTAATGTATGGGTCTGTTGGGTATGGCTCTGCACAGTATTTGAGCTGAATTCACATGAGTAGAACTGTGACAGTGTGGGATTCCGCTTACTGTTCTACCCCACTCCTCTTTGGCCCCATCAATTATAATTCTGTTCCTATTCCATGTGTTGTAGTTGCAGCTGCCTGAAAAAAGAAACTCCCCTTTTTCAGTCTCCTCTATTCATTTATTGTTCTGCCTAGCCATAGTGAATTTGCTTGTGTATCTTCACCAAATACTTGTAAGTTTGGTAGATAACCTCACTGCAGCTGAGTATATCTGCTCCCTGTCTTAGAAGAAACATAAATTCAAGCAGGTTATAAAGTGCATCAAATTCCTTCTACAACATTGTTTTTTATAATACTAAAACAGCTATGCTAAGTTAAACTCAAGGTACAACCAATCCATCGTCCTGTCACTGAAAATGAATAATAAAGAGAATATCTGATAATTACTTCTCATATGTTCCCAGTTTCCCAAATTTCCCATCAGGCACACCAAAAATTAATGGAAGTTCACATCTATTTAGTCATCTCCACTGGTTTGATTTTGTTTGTTTTCTCCATGGGCATTTCTGATCTCTTGTTACAGCACCTGAAAGCTCACATCAGTTCTGCCACTTGTTCTTCAAATGAGAAAGTCTGGGACAGAGCAGGCTGCAATGTTCTATAAAGAGCAATTCTAGACAATCTGCATTCTTGTTTTGACCTGTGGTCTTTCTCTAGAAGGTGATGCAGGTAGGAGTGAAATGAATACATGCAGAATCAATACATTTAGCATCATCTCATATGGATGTGTTGATTACCCTTCTCAACTGTATTCTTGCCCAAGCCTTTCTCTCCAGTTAAGTGACTTTACTTGTAGGATAATCCAACCCTTGCCCACCCTCCCCCCCACCCCCCCTTTTGTTTTTACAACGGTGACTCTTTCCTGTAGTGCAGATCAGCTCTAATGTTCAGTTTTCAGAGGTGTCCAAGTGAGTGGTTTGCATGGTCCCCTAAAAAAAAAGGAGAACAACAGTTCAAAACACCTCAAGCATAAAACAAATTCAAGACCGAACGCAGACCTTGACATCTCCAAGAATTAAATTCCTCCACTCATCCACTGAGAACTAAAGACTCATCTGTGGCTCTTGTAGGAATGTAGAGAAATGGAGTGAAATTTTGACTAAAAGTCATGATTTAGCCTACTGCAGAATGGCAATGCAACTTTGTTCCCTGAGAAAGAACAATTGCAGCCCACACCAAGATCCATCACTATAAGAATCTATTGAAAGTCTCCAGACCTCATTTCCATGCCACAAATGTTATTAAATGTTTCCTTTCACATATCACATGCCTCTGAAACAACACACGCTTAAAATGAAGTTCGTAAAGGAGGGGCAAATGACCTCAAATGACGAATCATTTTGTGTAGAAGAGGCCATGGTCCCGTTAATTCAAATGACATTTTGACAGTAGCATGCTGTCAGCCCAATGGTTTGACCTATACAACAACCTCTAATTATTACTAATTAAAGAATTAATTATTCATGGCAGCACGCGCTATTAGCATAGCAGAGATGTGTTGGAATATGAGTTATGCGCGGTTTATGAATCTTCAGAAAATAGATTCTTTAATAAATTAATAAAGGGGCTCTGGGGTTTCATTAAAAGGTGGCTGGAGGGGTTGCAAGCCAGTTTCCAAGGAGACCACAGGTGGTTTGCTTGGATTTTTTTTTTAGTTAAACTTGTTTGGGCCAGATGATTTCCCTCCCCCTCTCACCCTGTCCTCACTGCTCTTTCCTCAGGCAGAGAGGCGAACATTTTAATGAAACCCCTGTTGTCCTCATATCGCTTTGATCCCCGTGTGGTCTCCAACCACCACGTTGGCCAGTTGGAGGATGGTGCAGTTGGTTTTCTGTTCTGTTCTGTTCTTTTTTTTCTGATTGAAAGCTGTAACCAGCTCTGTCATGAATAAACAACAGAAATGATAAAAGCACACGAGAAAAGGAAGATAGAACAAACAAAGGGGAAAATAAAGGAAATTGCATAAATTCAAATGAGAACAGGAACAGAGTTAATTACACTGTTTTCTCTCGTAAGACCAGATTAGGTGGCTGTTCTTATTTCTGTTTTTATATCCACGCTTTTATCCAACAAAGTATTAGTTATTCTGAACAGTTTCATAGATACTGTTATATCAAAAAATAGAAAGGAGAAAGTTCTTCACTTTTTTATTCTTTTTTCATTCTGTCATGACCAATGTTTCCCAATGTTTATTTCACTCAGTGGTGAAGATGGTAATATTAGTATCACCCAATACTAACTAAACAATGATACGAATAACAATGATAAAGTTTCCCAGCTTTTGCTCCAAATTCCAGAGCACGTTATAGTTTGTCTTTGGTTAAGCAAAGCCTCAACAAAATAACAGTTACTTTAGAAAAAGAAAGTAAAATATCTCTGCCCCATCTTCCACCCTGCATGGCCTTCAGTCTTCACTAGTGAAGAGCAGAGTCACGATGTGTAATAATCCTCACTCATACACGAATCCCATCAAAAACAGTGGTACAGTGGCCCACCCCCACTTTGCCCACTGACCTTGTCCCTCCCTCAGTGCCATGTCTCCATAGTTTTTAAACACCCCCTTGGACAGTGTCTCCACCACTTCCCTGGACAGTATTTAACTTTCAGATCTTAGTTGATGACAAGTTTATTTTAGTTCTTACTGAGTTATTCCAATGAGTAGCAATTGTGGTTGTTATGCATCGTACTCAGAGACTGCAATAATGGACTGAGGCTCTACTTTTCTGTGCACTGTACATACATATATAAATGGGATCACATTACAACCTTGCAGCAATTGTATAAACTTGATCTCTGTGCCTGTGTTGCAGATTGACAGCCAGAGCCCATTCCCGTTGAAAACAGATATTTACGAAGACTATGGCTGATCCCTAGCAGTTAACCTGGTAAGTTAAAATAATAATAATAATAATAAAATTGCTAAATTCAATAATGTCTAGATAAAACTTTGTTCTTGGAGAAGGTGAATTCTCAATAGTGTATTTCACAAAGGAAAGTATCCTGCCTCTCGCTACATCTTTTGAGACAACCATTTAAATCTAGCAGTAAGTTGTGTAGCCAGATCAAATAGATAATACATTCAGACAGCAATACCAATAGCCCAGTGATAATATCAACACAAGTAACATCATTATCCCAGTGATAATACCAAGTTCTCCATCACCTTGGACCTCATATTTGCTCGAAGAAGCAAAGTCCTGTATCTGGATAGTGCTTCCTAGATGGGAATACGAGGAATCAGAGAAAGGAATTGTCTCTTCTTTTGTCACCCTGAGGAAAAAAAGAAACAAAAAAAGTTAAAAAAGAAAAGGGAAAAGCATCTGGTTTCAAATGAAATTGCATACTGAAATATCTATTCATATATAAGCAGGATAATTCTTGTTTTCCTATGTGGATTAAGACCTTGTCCTGAA